>NC_090931.1:108061203-108381212 GCF_040938575.1 Ambystoma mexicanum
TATAACACCCCTCTCTTGGAATCCTCCTGACCCCACTGAGCCAAGAAGTAGTTCTGTTTTGCAAGTTAAAAGGTTTATTTGATAATTTAACAATAGATATATAGATCACACTTTATAATAAATTAATAATTGAATATCACACTTAATCTAATATGATAAATATTAACAACGGAGAATCTGGCACTAACACGCTTCTTGATAATCACTAAGGAGTTGACATGAAATGGATAAGGTAGCAACAATACTTTTATGGTTTCAAATGGATGCAATGTGGAATGAAATGCAGTACAGAAAATACTCAATATGATTTCAACAAAACAATGTAATCACTTTTCTCTGGCAATCCCCTCCCCCCCTTGATGCAAGGCAAGGAAATGGAAGGAAAACACACAGTTCTCAGAAATGCAATCAATGTAAATCAGTTCACCCCAGCAAGCTTACACTACAGAAAACAGATAGGAGTTTTGAAAACACAGGCAAAATGCTTTGATATGTGCTAGCAATGGATGAGAAATATGCTGGAAATGCTTTTAATTCCCTTTCAGAGGTTCAGGGTGAGTGGTATCTAGTTAATATTAGTCCAGGCTCACACTAGCAATGAAGCAGGGATAGTTAGCAGGTTAAACGAATTTCTGGCAAATGGAAGGCAAGCAGCAGCAGTTTTTACATGTGAAGAAATTTGCAAATCGCGGTAAAATTCGCGAATGCGTGTTCCGCGATTGCGGTAAAACTATAAGGGGTAGGAATGCGGTTGCGGAGATATGAGCGATTTTGTGAAGGTCGTTTTTCAGATTTGAAATTTTAAAGTTCAAAAAGACAAGTGCAGCTTGCAACTAGGAAATGACAAGTGACAGCTTTACAAATGACAGGTGACAGTTAGGAGGCAGTTCTACTTAGATTAAATAGATTGAATTATATTATTTTAACTAGGAGATTGGTTCTGCACAGTTTTCTAGGTACTCACACTATATTCTTGAGTGAAATGGGCCTCGCCATGGATCTGGTCAGGTTTTAAACTCGCCTCTGGTCTCTGCACTTCACAGTGATCTGGGTCAGCTCTCTCTGGTTCTCTGGACTGGGTCTCTAGTTCTGGATAGATTGAAGTCTCTAGTTTGGCTCTCTGGAGGTTTGATGGAGGTAAAGTATGGATTTTTCCGGCAGAGCTTCCAGCGGCGGATGGATTTTAAAGGTCCCTATCTGTCCTGTCTGTCTGCTTTTATGTGTTTAGAATGTGGGTGTGTTCTAGCATCACTGACCCTACCTCTCTCTCAGTTTCTAATTGGTCAAACTTCCATTTATCATTTGATTGGGTAATGAACTGTGAGTCAGAGGGATGTCATTTTATGGCTTGCAGATAGGACACTCCTCTGTCAGATTGCACACATTCTATATTTGATAATAAAAGACATATTTCACAGTTACACAGTTGCTTGAAATTACATATACATGGTGTGGCTGAATTTAGCCATGTCTCTGTCCAAATCTGCTGTTTCTAAGAGCTTGCATTCAGAAATGGCACATAATTGACTTTTTAACTGATTTTTCAATTTCTGACATTGACCCAACTTTACATACATGTGTGCAGGGAGTATGGACATTAACTGATGAAGTTTCAGATTTTTAACATGCATACATTTAGAGTAATATCCACTTTTCCGCTAAAACCCCCCTGAACATACCACCGGTTCTAAAAACCTCTTAAACTGTGGGCAGAAAAATCACAAGAATTATGGTATCATTTATAAAATTTTCACATGTCTGCTCTGTGAGTTATTCATCTTTTTAGAGTTATGTTCTGGCTCCAAAGGGGTGTGGTTTCCTCTCAGCACAAGGTAGAAATACTGGTTTATCCAGTTCTGCCAAGCCAGCTTGCTCTCACAGGCAGTGCTCCTCCCAGCTTCTGCCAAGAGGAAGCTACATTTTACGACTGCTGTAATAAAACCTTTGCCTGAGTCAGGAGAGGCTCATTGTTCAAGAGGAAGCCATTTATGATCCTCTCAATAAACCCTCTGCCTGGGTGAAGGGAGTTGCATTGTTCACTCTCCTGCAGAGCACAGGTAATTCAATTATCAGATAGATGGCATATCCTTAGTGTGAGCAGCAAAAGGGCAGCTAGGCCTGGGAACACAGCTGTGACTCAAGTTTCACTCCTGATGGGGGTAGTTGCCAGGCAAATTGGAATCTCTTTAAGCTGTCATTTCTGTTCCCCAGTTTCTGCATTCAAATAAAACTAAACATTTTCACATATGCAGCTAGAAGGCTGATTCTAAGTTTAAAACTATGACATTTAAACAGTTACAAAGGCATGTGACACCAAACATAGGTCACTCATTTAATCTAAACATTTAGATTTGTAGTGTCTTTCAGTCCAAATTTACTTAAACTGCTGAAATCCACAGCGCAGCCAGTCTTGTTATAAACCTTCAAGTCACTTCAGAATATAACTTTACATTGTATCCACCTCTCAGTAAGTCTTTCTTTGGCATGTTTTGGGTTCATTTATTCAGTTTTCTACAAAAAAGTAAAATCTGGTGTTGTTTTAAATTGCCGGCTTTTGGATAGTGGTGAGTACTGGTACTGCACCCCTTTTTGGGATTTAAGAAAATGAATTCCCAACAGTTATGGGTTTGCTTTTGGCAATCAGCATTGCCATTCCCAATGGTTTCAGACTACTGTGTGGGTAGTCCAATGGTGGTTTTAGGCAGTGTCCTTCTGTGCCCATAACATCGGCAAAAATGAGTGGCAGCCTATTCTTCATGCATTTCCCTGTGCATTTTCTGGGAAGCTCTGGCCATCATGAGGTTTTCCATGTCAGTACTGCACAGTTTTGAGGTAGGGCTCGGATGCATGGGTAAATACATCCCACAAGCCCCCCTCTTGCGATGGCCTTTCTATTTCACGAATGGGACTCGCAAGACCTGGGATGTTTCCTCATCTTCTTCCAATAGATGGCACAGTTCAGCATCTTTTCCTCCATCCGGTACTGATCGATCGGTTCTCCTCGCCGGTCCTGATGGGAATATTGGGCGGTACCCCGGGCCCGTTGCGTCTCTGCTCGCGGTCTCCGGATCGTCCTCCTTGGTCATTCTCCATGGTTTCATCTCTCCTAGGATGATAAAGCAAAAGCGGCAATACCTACTCAGACGTTTTTCCACCACTGTTGAGATAGTGGGGCAGCATATGCATTTCATCATAACAAAACATTACATTCTTATTTTGAAAAAAAAACAGTATAGCTAAGAGACAGTTTCATGCAAATCACAATATTTTAGAGACTAGATGTGGTATGTTTTATGGTTGGAACTGAATTAGTCTGAGACAGTACCCGCTAGGATTCCAGAGGATTCCTCCAGTTGTTGCAGAGTGTGCCTGGGATGGCAACATTTCAACTGGTTTATGTGGACCCACTTGTCTTCCCCCGCTGCCAAAGGACCTTTGGGGATGTGGATTTTGTAGGCCACAGGGGAGATCTTGTCGATGATCTCAAAGGGTCCTTTCCATGTAGGCAAAAATTTGCGCTGCTTGGCCTGGTTCCTTTGGAAGTTGTATAGATAGACCCGGTCTCCCACCTGATATTCCTTCCTGGAAGTTTTCAGGTCATAATGGGTCTTCATGCTATCAGCCGATCTTTCTAGATTCCGCTGAGCATAAGCAAAAGCATGTTGGAGGTGTTTCCTTAAATTCTCTACATACTCATGAGTAGTGGAGGCATTTATCAGTGTCTGCTCTTGGGTCCTGTAGAGCAAATGCTGAGGAAGCACCATCTTGCGCCCAGTCATCAACTCAAATGGTGACATTTTGGTTGCAGATGAAGGGGTAGATCTGATAGCCATTAGGACCAGAGGTAATCGGATATCCCAACTTGGCCCAGAATCTGCCACAAACTTTTTTAATATGCTCACAATTGTCCGGTTATATCTCTCTACTGCCCCAGAGGAAGCTGGTCTATAAGCAATATGCAGCTTTCGCTTGACCCCCAATATCTCCCACATCTTTGTCATTACTTCACTGGTGAAGTGGCTACCTCTGTCTGACTCAATCCTTTGAGGTAGACCAAAACGGGAAAAGATGTGGTTAATCATCAAGGCAGCTGCAGTTTCTGCCTTGCAATTTGGGGCTGGGAGACATTCCACCCACTTGGTAAACAAGCATGTCACAGTCAACATGTACTTATTCCCCCTAGCCGAGCGAATCACAGGGCCTACAAAGTCGATTTGTAAATCTGACCATGGCAGTGTCATCCCCCTCTTTTGTAAAGGTGCACGATGCGTGAGGGATGATGGCTGAAATTGTGCACACACAAGACACCCCTTCAAGTATTGGTCGAGGTCCTGCCCCATGTGTGGCCAGTATGCAACCTCTCTTAAGATTTCCAATGTTGTGTGAAACCCCCTATGACCGGCAGTGGCCGCATCATGGGTGTGACTTAACATCAGGCTTCGGAATGAGGTAGGAACCACCCACTGATCGTGGCCAGCTTTGGATTTCCTTACCAGCAAACCGTCTTGGATTCGGAACATTTTTGGACATTTCATCAACACTCTTAGGTCCTCTTTCCCAATGTAATCGGTATCCGTCAGGGGAAAGTTCTCAGGGTCCTCAAGGTGCTGGTAAAATTTACCAATAATTGGATCCCCCTTCTGAGCAGTAATCAAATCAGCATCAGGGGTCTCCTTACTCCATTGTGCAATTGAAAGGTCGTTGTGAGCATTTGTCTGGGACCTAGTGATGGCAGTGACCTGGATTTCCCCCAACAGGGACTCAATCTCAATTAGATCCCCTTGGATGGCCCCGGTTTTGGCCAGCTGATCAGCTAAGTCATTTCCAGTTTTGTCTGGTCCCTCTACTTTGGAATGACCCTTGATCTTTTTCCAATAGATGGTCATCTCATTCGATGTGACCAGATCATCAATGTTTTGGATCAACTTCCCATGTTTCAAGGGTTTGTTGTTAGCACATAACATGCCTCTGGTTTTCCAATTAACCAGGTGCTCCACGAACCCGTTCCGTACATAATCCGAATCTGTGATTATGACCAGTTCGTGGAGTTGATGCTGGACAGCAGTGAGGATGGCCTGATGCACAGCCATCAATTCTGCCACCTGACTACTTCGGGGACCAATTTTGTATCCAGCGGAGGGTTCTGGGGACTCATTCACCCATGCATTCCCTACGCCGGCCACCAGTTCTTTCTCCCCGTCGTTGTCAACATGGTAAGAGCATCCATCCACATAGACAGTGGGCATTCTCTCACACTTGTCCTCTTCAAAGACTTTGTGGGGGGAATTAAGGTATGCCTCCATGTTGTCCTTTATTTTTAGACTTTCGTTCTCGAGACAGTTTTCTCTGGCACAATCATGCAAGTCAGCCAGACCTTGCGCGAGGGGACTCTTCTTGTTTTGGCCATATCTGACCTCCACAGGAAAGCCTTGCATTGACAGAATCCAGGAAGTAATTCGGGAATTACTCACATTTCCGGCCCGGATTCTGTCACTTTGGAGATATTGCAGAGGCTGGTGTGGAGTCTCCACTATGATGTGTTCCCCCTGGATAAACGGGCGGTAATTCTTCAATGCCCACACCGTTGCCAGGAGTGCCTTCTCACAATCGTTGAATTACTCCTCCACAGAGGATAAAGTTTTGCTCGCATAGGAGATTACTTTATTGACCTTGTCATGCTTTTGGTATAATACGGCCGTCAAGCACGTATTAGAGAACCCTGTCTCCAGGAAGAACTCCTGGTTTCTGACAGGGTAAGCTAGGCAAGGCGCTTGTGAGAGGCTTCTCTTGAGTTGTCTTACTGCCTCGGATTGTTCTGGACCCCATTCCCACTTGACCCCCCCCTTTAGGAGATGAATCAGGGGTCTGGTGATCTCTGCGTAGCCCTCAATGAACTTTCTGCTGTAATTAGTCAGTCCAAGGAGGCTCCTTAGTTCCCGCAGAGTTGTGGGGTCTTTCAGTTTCTGAAGTGCTTCCACTTTCTTTTCCTGGGGACAGAGACCCTGAGGAGTAATCTCATGCCCCAAGAAATTAACACGGGTTCTACACCACTGTGCTTTCTGAAAGGAAAGTTTTGCTCCGGCGGCCCTCAACTGCGTCAGAACATAACGGATCTCCGCTATGTGTTCCTCCACAGATGAACTTTTGATGAGGACATCATCTACATAAGCCAGGTTACCCCTCGCACCCAGGTCGGGCATGGCCTTATGTAGGAAAATGTTGAATTCATTGCCGGAGTTGAGGTATCCGAAGGGAGTCCGGGTCCATGTGTACTGCTGGCCCCCAAAGGTAAAAGCCAGTTTGTATTGGTCCTCCCCGCTGACAGGCACGGTCCAGTATCCATTGGTCAGGTCTATTGCAGTGAATACCTGTGACCCCTGGATCTGGGCCAGCCCTTGGTCAATGTAGGGCAGAGGCCATCGGGAAGTATGGACCCGTTTGTTGAGCTCCCTGAGGTCGGCGCAGAGTCTCCACTGGCCGTTTGGCTTCAATATTCCCAGCACCGGATTATTGAAGGTGCTGTGGACTGGACGGATTATTCCCCGGGACTCAAGGTTCTTAATTATTTCGGTAAGGGACTCCATTGATGCGAGAGGCAAGCGATATTGCTTCACAAACACAGGAGTCATGCCAGGGTCCGTGGGGATTGTTGTTGTGTGGATGTCAGTGCGACCACAGTCATATGAGTCTACCGCAAAGAGATCTTGGAAATCCAAGAAAACTTGTTTCAACTTTTGCTTTTGTTCCAGAGTCACACAGGCGTCAGCTAGGTTGACTCTCTCTTCCACCATCTGCCTGAAGCCTGGAAAGACTTCTGGTTTGGCTATCTCCGCGGCCTCCTCCAGCTGGGTGGAGAAGTCCCTGGTCAGAGTGCTGATTTGGACCGGAGGCTTCAGGTGGTAAAGGCAGCCCTCATGTACCTGGAAAATCACCTCATCCCTCCTGAAGTCACACGTCACATCTTCCTTACCATAGGGACAGGAAGTGTACACCAGGAAGTTCCCCCCATGCTGTCACAGATTAGACAAATTTTATAAAGGATACAGCCGTGTAAAGGATACAGTCAG
Organism: Ambystoma mexicanum; assembly: GCF_040938575.1. Classification (NCBI taxonomy): domain Eukaryota; kingdom Metazoa; phylum Chordata; class Amphibia; order Caudata; family Ambystomatidae; genus Ambystoma; species Ambystoma mexicanum. The sequence continues at coordinate 108,068,271 of NC_090931.1, forward strand.
TATACACTTCGGGGAGCCCTTCCGTTTTGGGGTATCTTGAACGTGCAGCGAACCAGATTCCTCCGGGACACCTTGCGCGTGATGCTAAACAAGACTCCCCCCCCCCAAGAGCGTAGCCTGTAGGGATTTAATAATAACTAACAGGCCAGGGGCTTGGGCGAAAAGGCAGGAGCAGCGACAACAGAGCTAAGGGAACAAACAAGAAAAAACAATGGTCAAGAGAGCAACTAATTGTACCCAAAATGTGCAGCGACCAGCCACCCACAATACCCTCTCTTACCTGCTTAGCTAAAGAGAATTCCCACAACCAGGTAGTGCAGGAAGAAGGTTCCAGTTGGTAGGAGTTAGTGTAAAGTTTCACCTAACCCGAACGGCACGAGGGCGCAGCTAATGTCCAAAGGCAATCCTTTATTCCATTCAGCAAAGCGTCCTTGAAGTGAAGGTGAGCGAGCTAATAGTGACCAGGAAAATCAGGAGAGCGTTCATATAGTCACGTCGATGCGTGGAAGAAGAAGGGGAATTAGGAAGTCCGTGAGGATAGTGTTCAGAGGGGACAAATGGAAGCTTTTATCTGGAAATTCAGTGGTGAGAAGCAAATCCGAAAACGTCGCAACAAACAGGAGTAGGAGAGAGCAATCCGTTGTACAAAGCCAGGAGTTCGAGTGCCAAAGGGAAATCAGAAGGGGGTTTTGGCTTCAGAAATAGTAAGGGCTGAGACGTATAGAATAATCCTTTAAACACGAGCCGGGTCTAGGAGGTTCAGGAAACAGGATAACTTGAATCGGGCGCTTAAACTAACTGCTTAGTTTTAGGAGCACCTATTACCTGGACAAGCGTAGTTAAATACGATTCACTTTCCTAGGACGTGAGACGCGTTGCCGGCGTGTCACGTGATCGTAAAAAGTGGGAAAGCTGGGAAATGTAGTGCGGCGCGTCCCGCGGCTTGGATTTAGTCGCCAAGGCAACTTCCACATGGAAACGGACGGCCCTAGTCGTCCGTGTGCAGGAATGCGGGGCATGACACATGCCGGGTAAAAATCCTGTCTGGTGTTGTATTGTCATCACTGTCACTGTCAACGCAGTCCTTGGGGATTGGCCCTAACAGTTCATTTACAAGATCAATGGAGAAATGTCGGTCATCAACCGCCATTCCAATAATGGTGCCTGCGGCTAGAGTAATACTCTTTAAGTCGCTGTTATCCACCTCTATTAGAATGGTGTCATGTTCTATGTTGACTAATGGAGTTGGGTTTACCCCCAACCCTTGCTGTTGGAAAGAAGCATTTAGATGTATGTAAGCATCAGGGTTTTTCAACTCTTGTCCCCTTTTAACTTTCACTTCCAGGGAGAATTGTCGGGTCCTTTCTGGGATGGTGACTTCCTCTTTAACCTGAATTTCAACTGCATAAGGTAGCAATTGAGCTGACCTAAATGCTTTTTCTGGATCATCAAAGCCCATGGGATTATCCGCTAATCGGGACCAAGCTTTGAAGTTTATTAGGTCCAAACTAATGGCAAAGCGATTGAGAATGTCACTGCCTAAGTAAAAGGCGGCAGTGACGTCTCGCACGACCCAACAATTATGGACTATGCTCTTGTTGCCAATGGAGATTTTGAGCATACACCTGCTTGGCAGGAGATGTTTTGAATTGGGTGCTTCCAGGTCCATTTCCCATTTGTCTATCAGTTTGAAGGTGGGAATGGCTGGATCTTTTGGGAGTTGGCGAAACATGGCTTCGCTGATGAAGCTCTTACCATTGTCACGCACACTCGAGCGAGAACAGAGTCCTTCCCATCATTTAACTGAACAGGGATGAACAACTGCTCTCCAATTTGCTGAATATCAGCCAGGCTTTGAGCTGATTTCACATCTTTCTGGACTATAGGAGTGGGAGTTTCAGATTGTGGATTGGTATAGAATTTCAGAGTGTTTCCTTCCAGCGTGGAATACCACTTTAGACTGGAAGGAAGGTTGATTTTCAGAAATAGAGAGGACCCCCCATCACCAGTCTGTTGTCCTACTGCTATTACTGTCACGTCTGGAATCTGGTTGTTCTGGAAGTGAAATTCTACTTGGTCAGATTTTTGTTCAACCATGTGGCAGGTGCCGTTTAAACTAACATGGTTGACACTCTGTTTTAATTTTATTGGTCGGCTAGTCTGGGTCCAGAGGACCTTGTTTACGCAATCTATTAGGGGTGACAACCTTCTCAGGAGGTCATTCCCTAGTAAACAAGGGGTGCCCTCTGGGGTCACAACTATGACCGGGTGTTTCAACTTATGTCGCCCAATTTAAATGTCCAAGTCTGCAGTCCCCTCAACGGGAATTTCCTTCCCGTCAAAGTTCTGTAGTTGTCCCGGAAGAGAGGTGAGAGGAATTTGGTAATTCTCTCCCCTTCCTGCATTCAGTTCGTCAAAGGCCCTTCTGGACAGAAGGGTAGCTTGAGATCCAGTGTCCACCAGTGCCGAGATTGTACCCTGCCCCTGTACTTGTACCGGGGAATAATATCTTCCCTCCTTCTCCTCAAGGGGGCACAGGTAATGTACATTTTTGGACAACTGGTGGGCTAACTTTCTGGTTTTGGACATTGCTAGCGAAGAGATTTGGGCAGAATTCTGTGGAGAGCCTTGGGAATCTGAAAGAAAAATTTGGCAACTGGAGATCAGAGCCATTGTGGGTTCCCCTGGCTCCGGTTCTGGGCCGCCCCCCCCTTTTTGGAGGCAGTCACCAGGATGGGTTTGAACCAGGGGATTTTCTTGCTGTTGGTTCTGGGATGAGATGGTGGGCGGCGGTAGCTCAGTCTCCACATCTCCCCAGTCTGGATTTGCATCCCTAGGGACCCATTTTTCTTTGGGAGGAGTTCCCCCCTCTCTGAAGGAGAAGATCCTTTTCCCAGGATCCTCTGAGGATCCCTCTCCCTCAAATTGGAAGATCTGTACCTCCTCCTCAAACTGAGTCTGTTTGGGTCTTTTGTTTCTCCTACCCCCCCTCTGCTCCTTAGGAGGCAGACTTTCAGGGGCAAGAGATTTTGTTTCCGGTTCCTGGGTTTCCAGGGGCTGTTTACAAGTGAGGAAGGAAGCTTCCTCCAAGGCTTTACACCCCCCTTCCCTTTGTGCCTCCTCCCTGGGAACCGGTGTGTTATCGGGGTGCTGCCCCGTCATTGTTCTGGAGCACCAGGTCCAGAGTTGGGTGCGTTCTGCGCCGGCACGCCCATCTGAGGGTTCTGCTGAGCCCTCAGTATGTGACCCAGATCCCGCGCCATGTTTTGAACCTGGCGCTCTAACTGGGAAACCCGCTCAGGCTGATACGGGGCCCTGTTTTCTCCCCTGGGCTGATCCCGGGAAGGGTAGCTGTCCCTCCTCTGGTAATACCCCGGGTTGGGAAGATTTGGGTACCCCTCCACCCTTGGCCTCCCCTCTCCCGGATTCAGTGGTCTAGGCTCAGGGAATTGGGGAAAGAAGGATGGATGGTTTTGGGGCTGAAAGTCGGGTGGATATCTGGGGAAAAAGTTCTGCCCAGGGTTTGGTAAATTTCTGCCCTCCTGTGGGAAGTTTGGAGGGAAGTTCCCTGGGTTAGGTGCTTGGCTGGATCCCCCCCCTTGGGCTGGAGGAGTCCACACATAACCCAGGATGGGTCGATTTCCCTTGTAACGGGGACTTACATAATCAGGAGAGCGAGGGACCCCATTTGTGGGGCTGCCTCCCTGGCTCCCTGTCTGTGACTGGCCCGAGGACCTTCTGGGCCTAGCATTATTAGGTGCAGGTAGGTTTTTAGGCCCCCCCATCTCCAAATCCAAAACGGGGGTGACCTTTACCTCTGCCACCTTGGCAGCAGCAGGGGTGCTGTTGGCTTTGGGGTTTTTCTGGGCATTACTTTTGCTATCTACCGGTTTCTGCACCTCATAGATCCGGGTAGCCTGTTCAATGACCCAGTCTAAAGATCTTTTCTCGTGAAAATCCCTCACGAGCTGGGTCATGATATATTTGGGCAAGGCATGGAAAAACGTATTAATAAATTCCCTGCTATCCGTGCGCACCCTTCTTGTGGTCTGTGCAAAAGCACGCTTTAACTCCTGCACAAATTCTTGTGGGGCCTGATCCTCCCCACATTGCAAATTGTAGGCTGCCTTGCGAGCCTCTTGAGGATTTCTGTGAACAGAAAAATGTTTCAAGATGGCCGCCTTATAGGTGGACCATCTTAAATGATTTTGGTCTTCCAGCCCCGCAAAGAAACTGGAGTATTCCGGGGAGAAGGTCCACTTTACATATTGAATACAGCTTTGGCTGTCCTTCAAATGGAAAGTCTCCATCATTTGTTCAAACAACTCTAAGTGCTCCCAAACAGAATACTTAGCGTTCTTATGGTAAGGCGTGATGACGCTCCTGATCGCCTTAATCTGCTTTAAGGGGTCCTTAAGCAAGGCCCTTTTTGCCTTATTGGCCTTTTTGGTTCGGGTAACCCTTGTCCATTCTTCCTCGGACTCAGAGGCACTGCTCCCAGAGGTTCCCGTCTGTTCTTCCAGGTTTTCCCGGATTCTGCGAGCCTGGGAATGGCTGGCAGAATGTGGGGACCTGGTCTCCTGTGTCCTGCGCAGTTCAGAGGAGTCTTCAGATTCCTCCTTGCTGCCAGGATTTGATGGGTACCCCCTCCACTGACCTAACTGGGCAGAGGTTTTCAGGATGCCCTTAATGGGCCTACTCTCCTGGGGTTCCCCATTGAACTGTACTGTACTTGGGTGCCCATACCCGGATGCCCACCCCTCCATTCCTGAGTGGTACTGGCCTATGAGCCCCATACTCTTAGCTGGATAGTAATCTGCCATCCCTGCGGCCCTGTGCTCATGTGCGCCAGGGGACATGGGGGTGGTAGAGTCCAGGGACTGGGGGAGATGAAGGCCCCTGGTGTTAGGGCTCCTGCGGTTATGGTCAGGAGTCTCTCTTTCCCAGCGGACCTCATCTCTATCCGCCCCTGCTCCCTGTTGCAATGCAAGAGCCTGCATTTGTGCTTTCAGTTCCTCTGTTAAGGCCTTACTCGACTCTATCAGTCTCTCCTGCATCGCTACCTGTTGTTGGAGCCTATCATTGTGTTGACAGAGGGCCTCATTTTCCCTCTGTGCTTCCTGGTTGGTCCTGGAGAACTGGGCCAGTCTTTGCTGCAGGAGGGTTACCTCCTGAGCTGTGTCCCTATTGGCCTGCTCCTTTCTTGCTAGAGCATCCTCCACCCTCCTGGTGTGCTCTAGCAAGTTCTGGTGTTCTTTTTGGAGGTCACCCAGTCCCTGGTGGGTCAGGTGATTTTCTTCCATTTTTCTTTTTAAATGGCAGACTTCCTGGCCTAAGGTATCCCTTTCCTGACTGAGAGCCTGCATCTGTGCTGCCAGGTCGTCCCTTTGCCTTTGGAAGGCACCAGCATTCTGGCGCTCCTGATCAAACTCTGCCTGGGTATCCAGGTCTTTCAGAATCAGTTTATTGCTCTCCTCTTTCTCTCTGTCTAGTTGGATTTGCAGGGTGGCTACCTGCTCTGTGCATGCCCTGTTGAAATTGATCTGTTGCTCCAGCTTTTTCTGGTTCTGCAGTAAGGAGTCCAAACTGTCTTGGTGCTCCTTCTGCAGGGCCAGAAATCGGGTATCCTGGTCTGTCTTTTCCTGTTGTAGGATGCCCATATCCTCTTTTATTTTAATGATATATTGCCTACTATCATTTTCTGCCTCCTGGCTCCTCTGCAGCCTCTGCTCAGAAGAGTCCAGATCAGATTGGGCCTTCTGTAATGCCATATGTTGCCTATTTGCCAGATTTTGGCTTTCAGCACATCTATCATGCATGTCTCCCATATATAGGTACAGGTATGCTGCTATCCTGGCAATCTTATTGTGTTCCTCTTTGGCTTTAGGAGCCATATATAGTTCACTCAGGGCCACATGTAAGGGACCCTGATCTCTATATATATCTGACCCTGTTTCAGTGACCTGTTGTGTGATGGCCTGCAACCACACATCCTGGCCCTGTTCGGTCCATTCACCTCTCACAAATAGCTTATGCAAGAGGTGCTCTCTGGCTATTTTCATGTCTACTAAGGTCGTCATTCTAGAGATTGGTCTCTGTCCTGACTTACAGAAGTTTGTATTTTATTTTTGCAGAACAGAACTTTTCTTGGAGTGTCCCTTTTGAGGAATGCTTCACAGCGTAATGCAGCGTGGTGATCCGACCGGATGTATGTATCCCGTCAGTTCGCACACTGTATTAAGCTGCACAAATGGTAAATCTAACCCAACGTCTCGGCTCGAGCCCCCAATTTGTAAGAGGATTCAATTCAACACTACAGCTAAGTCAACGCCTAGTCTATAATACTGAATGAAAACCCTTATTGATATATCTTTATGTCCAGTTCATGCGTTCTGGATGACTACCCCTATATAACACCCCTCTCTTGGAATCCTCCTGACCCCACTGAGCCAAGAAGTAGTTCTGTTTTGCAAGTTAAAAGGTTTATTTGATAATTTAACAATAGATATATAGATCACACTTTATAATAAATGAATAATTGAATATCACACTTAATCTAATATGATAAATATTAACAACGGAGAATCTGGCACTAACACGCTTCTTGATAATCACTAAGGAGTTGACATGAAATGGATAAGGTAGCAACAATACTTTTATGGTTTCAAATGGATGCAATGTGGAATGAAATGCAGTACAGAAAATACTCAATATGATTTCAACAAAACAATGTAATCACTTTTCTCTGGCAATCCCCTCCCCCCCCTTGATGCAAGGCAAGGAAATGGAAGGAAAACACACAGTTCTCAGAAATGCAATCAATGTAAATCAGTTTACCCCAGCAAGCTTACACTACAGAAAACAGATAGGAGTTTTGAAAACACAGGCAAAATGCTTTGATATGTGCTAGCAATGGATGAGAAATATGCTGGAAATGCTTTTAATTCCCTTTCAGAGGTTCAGGGTGAGTGGTATCTAGTTAATATTAGTCCAGGCTCACACTAGCAATGAGGCAGGGATAGTTAGCAGGTTAAACGAATTTCTGGCAAATGGAAGGCAAGCAGCAGCAGTTTTTACATGTGAAGAAATTTGCAAATCGCGGTAAAATTCGCGAATGCGTGTTCCGCGATTGCGGTAAAACTATAAGGGGTAGGAATGCGGTTGCGGAGATATGAGCGATTTTGTGAAGGTCGTTTTTCAGATTTGAAATTTTAAAGTTCAAAAAGACAAGTGCAGCTTGCAACTAGGAAATGACAAGTGACAGCTTTACAAATGACAGGTGACAGTTAGGAGGCAGTTCTACTTAGATTAAATAGATTGAATTATATTATTTTAACTAGGAGATTGGTTCTGCACAGTTTTCTAGGTACTCACACTATATTCTTGAGTGAAATGGGCCTCGCCATGGATCTGGTCAGGTTTTAAACTCGCCTCTGGTCTCTGCACTTCACAGTGATCTGGGTCAGCTCTCTCTGGTTCTCTGGACTGGGTCTCTAGTTCTGGATAGATTGAAGTCTCTAGTTTGGCTCTCTGGAGGTTTGATGGAGGTAAAGTATGGATTTTTCCGGCAGAGCTTCCAGCGGCGGATGGATTTTAAAGGTCCCTATCTGTCCTGTCTGTCTGCTTTTATGTGTTTAGAATGTGGGTGTGTTCTAGCATCACTGACCCTACCTCTCTCTCAGTTTCTAATTGGTCAAACTTCCATTTATCATTTGATTGGGTAATGAACTGTGAGTCAGAGGGATGTCATTTTATGGCTTGCAGATAGGACACTCCTCTGTCAGATTGCACACATTCTATATTTGATAATAAAAGACATATTTCACAGTTACACAGTTGCTTGAAATTACATATACATGGTGTGGCTGAATTTAGCCATGTCTCTGTCCAAATCTGCTGTTTCTAAGAGCTTGCATTCAGAAATGGCACATAATTGACTTTTTAACTGATTTTTCAATTTCTGACATTGACCCAACTTTACATACATGTGTGCAGGGAGTATGGACATTAACTGATGAAGTTTCAGATTTTTAACATGCATACATTTAGAGTAATATCCACTTTTCCGCTAAAACCCCCCTGAACATACCACCGGTTCTAAAAACCTCTTAAACTGTGGGCAGAAAAATCACAAGAATTATGGTATCATTTATAAAATTTTCACATGTCTGCTCTGTGAGTTATTCATCTTTTTAGAGTTATGTTCTGGCTCCAAAGGGGTGTGGTTTCCTCTCAGCACAAGGTAGAAATACTGGTTTATCCAGTTCTGCCAAGCCAGCTTGCTCTCACAGGCAGTGCTCCTCCCAGCTTCTGCCAAGAGGAAGCTACATTTTACGACTGCTGTAATAAAACCTTTGCCTGAGTCAGGAGAGGCTCATTGTTCAAGAGGAAGCCATTTATGATCCTCTCAATAAACCCTCTGCCTGGGTGAAGGGAGTTGCATTGTTCACTCTCCTGCAGAGCACAGGTAATTCAATTATCAGATAGATGGCATATCCTTAGTGTGAGCAGCAAAAGGGCAGCTAGGCCTGGGAACACAGCTGTGACTCAAGTTTCACTCCTGATGGGGGTAGTTGCCAGGCAAATTGGAATCTCTTTAAGCTGTCATTTCTGTTCCCCAGTTTCTGCATTCAAATAAAACTAAACATTTTCACATATGCAGCTAGAAGGCTGATTCTAAGTTTAAAACTATGACATTTAAACAGTTACAAAGGCATGTGACACCAAACATAGGTCACTCATTTAATCTAAACATTTAGATTTGTAGTGTCTTTCAGTCCAAATTTACTTAAACTGCTGAAATCCACAGCGCAGCCAGTCTTGTTATAAACCTTCAAGTCACTTCAGAATATAACTTTACATTGTATCCACCTCTCAGTAAGTCTTTCTTTGGCATGTTTTGGGTTCATTTATTCAGTTTTCTACAAAAAAGTAAAATCTGGTGTTGTTTTAAATTGCCGGCTTTTGGATAGTGGTGAGTACTGGTACTGCACCCCTTTTTGGGATTTAAGAAAATGAATTCCCAACAGTTATGGGTTTGCTTTTGGCAATCAGCATTGCCATTTCCAATGGTTTCAGACTACTGTGTGGGTAGTCCAATGGTGGTTTTAGGCAGTGTCCTTCTGTGCCCATAACATCGGCAAAAATGAGTGGCAGCCTATTCTTCATGCATTTCCCTGTGCATTTTCTGGGAAGCTCTGGCCATCATGAGGTTTTCCATGTCAGTACTGCACAGTTTTGAGGTAGGGCTCGGATGCATGGGTAAATACATCCCACAGATAGCGTCTTTCCTTTCAGGGGTCGCAGTTCAAAGGCACCCCACAAAGGAGCCCACGCAGCCTTCAGGTGGGGCTAGTTTGCGATGTGCCACTGATCTCGAGCTGAGTAAGGAGAGACAGCTTTATGCACACTAAGGAGACCTTATCAAGCAGTGCTTGGGTCAGTGAGATGGGGATTGTCAACTATAATTCTTCACCGCGTCTGCGCAGATACAGCCTTCCAGGCAGATACCCGACCAGTGAGCACTGGAAGAAGAGGTTAGTAAGCTGGAGAAGAAAGAGGAGATTTGCCTGATCACATACTGCTCACAATCAGAAACCTCTTTCTGATGAAATGGCAAAGGTCAGGCCGGTCATCAACCCAAGGGACCTAAACAAATTCATATTATACAGGGACTAGATGAAGAGCATTCATATGCTCAGAGACCTCCTACAAAAGGACTGGTTAATTTGCCTGGACTTGAAAGATATCTACCTTTTCACATCATCCCACCTCACAGGCGTTTTATCCATTTCCAAAGGAAGGACTGGTTGCCTTTGGGAATTCACAAACCTATCATTCGGGCTCTCATCTGCACCCTGGTGCTTCACCAAACGGATGAAACCGGTGGTGGCGGCTCTTTGGGAGTGAGAGATCAAGACATCCATCTGGATGACAATCATGCCGTAGGACCAAGCCCAGCTAAAACCAGCAGGCTCAGATAGTAGTGGACCTGCTGCACAGCCTTGGATTCCTGATAAATTGTGAGAAAACGGACATCAGTCTTGTGCAGCTTGCAGTTACTGGGTTTCTTGGTCGACAGAGAACACCCTCTTATAGCTCCACACAGGGAAAATGCACTCAAACAGAAGGGAGATTTGTGCTTTACCGAGTAAAGACAGGGTCTCGCTCAGGGACTTAGCAAGGGTGATAGGGCTACTCTTTTCATCCATTTAAGCTATACATTATCGGGAGTAGAGACTCAATTAGGTTTCGATCCATCATATACACAATGTGGAATTCGCTCAGAAGAAGCAAGGATAGAATTCAGCTGCTGTTTGGACCACATGGAGGCATGGAATGGTAGAGGGATCTTCAGGAAAGCCCCAGATATTATCATACAAAATACACCTGCCGCGAAGGCTCTGGTGAGAGGTGCGGGACAATCTCCACAATAGGAAAGTAGTCTTCCCACCAAGTGGAGCTCCATATAAATTGCCTAGAGCTCCCAACAGGGTCTTTCGTGGTCTGCTCATTCACCAAATGTAGGGTGAGCTGTTGTATTCTGCTGAAGATAGACAATGTGTCTGCAGTGAGATGCATAAAACACCTCAGAGGCACAAGATCCAGGCTGTAAGCAGAGTTACCCAAGGACTTTTGGCACTTCTGACTGCACACTGGATCTCGGTTACTGCAGAATACCTGCAGAGTTTAGACAACACAATAGTGGACTAAAACCGGTAGATTACAGCACAGCTTTCCTACACCTGCAAGAGAGATGGGGGCCACCCAGCATGGACATCCGACTCCCAGTAAATGCCCAACTTCAGAGTTTCTTCAGCTGGAGGCCAGACCCAGCAGTTATCGCCACACATGCTTTCCTCCAGCCCTGGACTATGGGGGTGAACTATGTGTTGCCCCCATTCTTCTTCATCATGAGGAACACCCTCTCCTGTCCGGTCCAAGAGGGGAACCGCATCCACCGATTCTGAAAGGGACACGATCGCCGACGGCTTGGAAGATTTCAGAGCAAAGCGGAGAGGCATTTGGCATTTCGAGAAAGTCAGGTAGCCTTATCAAGGACCAAAAAGGTGCATTCTACACTTACATATTACCTATACAAAAGTCTAAACTTTTGCCCATGTTAATGCTGGTTTTTAACAGGAGCAAAGGCACACAACTGTCTTATTTTAATTATTTTAATTAAAACAGGAACTCATTTACATGCAGATTTAAGACATTTAATCCCAGAAGACTGCTTAAAATTAACACTGGCAGTCCCCATACAAAACAAACCTTGGCATTACTACATGATAAATCAGCTCAGCTAGAAATCAAGGAATAGACCCTTCCCAATGGTCTATTCCTATGCACTTGGACCTGGCCATACATGGCAAATACTCAAGAAAGGGTGCAAGTGCCCAAACATATGTTGGTGCTTCCCAAATCCGTGTGCATCCTACAACTTTAGACCCAGCTTACAGAGGGGCCTAGGCACTTACAAAATGCCTGATCCTATCCACACAAATGCGGTTTAGCTTGATTTTCAGGAGCTGCAAGCTTCTTCTGTGTTGCACATCCCCCGTTTAAAGTAAATGAAAAAAAAACAATAAAAATGTATTTTTAGTTTAAGCGGACTCAATTTATATCATAGTAGTACCTGTCCACGAGAAAATACAATGCCTGTAGCCAAAGTCTGCCGATAATTAAGACAATGGAACGATTCAGCAAATGTCTCAATTTTCAATGTGTTTTGACAGAATAAACATACATAGATTTGATGCACAGTCAATTTGCTAAACAATACATACAAAGATCATGTGTGGTTGAAGGAGAATCAAGTTTGTAGTAATGAAATGACTACTTGGTAGTACAATGCTACATTCAGGAAACTGGTGAGGTTGCTGTTAGGTGCCTTCCCAATTTAAATGACACAAAAAAGAAACAATCTGAGAGTTGCACTGATTTCAGCCTATATTTTTTTTTTTTGAAAACTATCTACAATCTCACCAAGTCTCTTTTCTCTAGTCTACTGGAGCTTCAAACATTCACACTGACAAGTACCAAATCCTGGGGGTGTCGCATTCTGCAAAAGTTCCCTGTAACAGGTTGAGTTCAGGAGGCCACAAGCCATCACATAACAGAACATTAGTGGAATACAACAATCAGAGAGGTTAAGTTATTTTAATTAACCACTGTGGCTGTAAAACAAAACCTTATCAATTTGTGATGGGATTGTAGTTTTATGCTAGCAGACAAGTTCCCCTTTGGAAACAGAACAGGAGATCACCTTTCACTTCTGATAAGGACCTCCTCTTCTCCGCTTTGTTCCTCCTTATTTCTTCCAGGAATGCTCTTTCTAGCTTATAGTCATCACATGGGTGCTCCATATCATGATACATTTCCCCCTGGCATACATTGGCCTAACAGTGATCTAGCAACTGTGCAAAAAGGAGACCAGTTATAACACTGTTTTCACAAAATAAATAATACAGAGTTAGTACAGCAACCCAAATTGGACCCCATATTACTGCTTGAGGCGGCTAGAGAATAGGGAACTCTACTGTGACCTGGAAGTAGACCACAAAGACCCAACAGATCTTCCACTTCATTTCCTCCCCTCGAGTTCAAACACCTTGTACTACCAGAGAACCAGCAAAATCTCTGAATAATTGAGTGGCTGCACCGGCAGATTAAGCCATCTCTTTCTCATTTAAACCCCAAGACATTTGCATTTGTAGGGCGGGAGACCATGAACTCTGTAGGTCAATACTGTTGTTGGATAGTGCGTGTTTCACTGACCATGCCATGAGGCACTCTGGTGTGGACACCTGTACAGGTCAGAGGGAGCAGTCATTAGGAAATGTGTATCAGTTTATGCAGGGTAAAATAACTTCAGTCTAAGAGAAAAAGGACGCTTTCAGGAAGACCAATTTGTAAGCACTGCAAACTGCTGCATCTCCTCAGTCCCAATCCCACTGACACTATGCCTTTTTTCCTGCTTCTTTGGAATCGACACACCACATTTGCCCCAGACATCTTGCTTCTAGGTCACTCTGAATCAGCAACGTGATTCACGAAACCTGGTGATGACATGTCAGCAAGGTGGCCATCCCATGTGGCCTTTGTTGCGTGCAGAGCATTGCAGGCACAGCAGTGACTTGAACCAGACTTGTGCTGCACACTGAAATAGTCCCTCGAGACATGTATGTACCACATAGACATGTTACCCAAGTCTGTAATCTTAAAATTATTGTAAATGGAAGGACTGCAAAACTGACTACATACTAACAGCAATAGACCTGAGGGAAATGGCTGCGCAAATCATGGCAGTTGGGGTCTGTGTCAGGGTCAAAGAAAGGGGATTTGGGGAATGTAAGGAAGGCATGGTATCAAACAGTGAAGACAGACAAGTGATCACAGTTCAAGGGTGTTTATTGAACTTCAATGGGTTGTGGTTGAACATCCATCTAAACCTAAAACTAAGGATGTGAGCAAGCTACGGCCATCAAAATAATAACGCAGTCCTAGCCGAGTCTGTCAAAATAAAACAGTATATACTAATAAACCTACTGCCAATCCTTACTCCCAAATACAAAATGGGGTGGGACAATCGTGTTTGCAAAAAGAAAAGGGTTCAGGAAATAATATGTCTGGATAGTAGAGCAGTTGGCTTCCCTTCCCCACGTTTTCAGTATGGGATAAGGCGGCACATTTGAGCTCCCCACACACTCTGGGGCTTGTCTGCCACAAGCATACAGTTCAAAGCAAGCATAGGTATTGGGGCCTTCTGCCAAAGATTCTTTCTTAATAACAGTCTTCTTGCAGAGGGCCTGTGGCAACAAACCAGCACCAAAGTTCCTTTTTTATCATCAGGATTTCACATTAACAAGTTCTCGCTTCCAGTATTCATCATGGCTCTCTCTCATTTAGACTCCGACCCCTTTTTACCACAAAGTTCACAATTGGTCTCCCTTGATGGGGCTCGGACCATGGATCTCCCTTGTTCGGGCTCGGAACCCTTTAACAATGCTAACAATTGGTCTCAGTCATTCAGGCTCGGACCATGAAGTCTCACTTTCTACATTTTCCTCTTGGTATCAAGACTTTCGAATGTGTGATGGGTTTTGTTTAAACCGTCGCAAGACCACTTCGATTCACTTCACAAAATGGTCTTACTTCAGTTCCTGCCACTTCTTGGCTGGATACCTTACAGAGAGCTTCGATTGAGCACCCACGTGGTGCCGGACCACTGTCACTGGTATTATGTTTTTCTCCTTGAATGTTATACGAGATGATATGATGCGTTATTTATAACGCGCTTAATACCTAGAGGTTTCTAAGCGTGGACCCGGGAATCGAACCTGTGGTGCTCCGTGTAGTCTTGCTTCCAAGGCAAGCACATTGCACCTGAGCTATCCTCCCGAAAACCTCCTCAGCAATTAAGCTCTCCTTGCCTCTTTCATCACACACTTTTCAATCTTCGTTCTTGCGCCCTTTATACAACGTTGCCGCTTGCAACCTTGACTTCAACAGAGACTGGTCTTGCATCGGTTTCCCTCAACTCACTGGCTGTGTTGATCTCCCAGGTGCTGCGCCTTGATCTTGGAGCCAATGACGGTACCACGGCGGCTGCTGATCTACCTCAAGTCGATAAGCCATGCAGGAGGGCCGGTGGTATCTCCGACACAATACAGGATTCTTTAGTTTCTACTCTAAAGGGTTCTGGAAAGCAACAGTTTCTCGCCGGAAAGGTCAAGGGTATCTCCTCCCTTTCATACCCTTCTTAGATTGCCATCCTTTCTTCCCTTGTTCGGTTGCAGTCGGAAAAGTACTGTTCCTTCGTGTGCTCTCGTGCTTCGCCTTTTATTCGTGTGGGGGAGGGTTAATGGAAATCAGGTGGGAGTGATTACCAGTAATTGCCAGACTTTCCCTGACCATTATAGTGGGACACGTCCGGTACAATGTGCGGTACAATGTTCATGTGCGAGTCTTCTCCCAGAGTGTGCTGTCTGTGTCAAAGTATTCTTGAAGGTAAAGGGGGGTGGGAGGGGGCACAGGGGCAGGGGTAGTTTCTAAATATCTTATCTGGTAGGATGGGGTAAAGGTGTGTAGGGAGGGGCATACCGCGACTTGCCATCAGGTGTCCGAATCCCACTCCCCGAAGACCCCTCACACAGGTGATCCTCCGCACTGGTTCCCCCCTATGGTCTGGATCCAGAGGCGATGGTCGTGCTCTGGCCACCTGAGAGAGAGGGAGAGAGACCGGTGGGGACTAGCGGGTGAGACACCTTCTGGTTTCTCACAGGAAGGAAAGGGATTGTAGCAATAGAAGAAACTAAAAGAGGTTTGGGGGGGGAACAAATGATAAACCATACTGGGGCAACACAATTGGCTAAGGGGGCTGGGGCAACAAGGGACAAGAACAGGGACAGAACAGGGGTTAGGGGCCCCAAAAAAGGGCTACACAGGACTGGTGGGCCACAGTTGGCTAAAGGGGTTGGGGGTTACAAAAGGGACATGAACAGCAGCTAAAGGGTGACTGGGCAACAAAAGGGTCTGGGGTGATGAAATGGAGCAATAACCGAGACAAGCACATGGGCTAGGGGAAACAAAATGGGATAAACAGGCCTGGGCTAGCTGAAACAGTTAAGCGGCAACAGAAGGGGCAAAATGGTCTGGGGCAGCTAAAGGGATTGGGGCAACAAAAGGGGATAAAAGGTACTGTGAAGAGAAACAAATGGCTCACTTTTTTGTATTTGCTGCTGCCCCGCAGCACCGCCAGGAAGTGTTCCAGCCATGCCTTGGCTGAAACGGGACCGAAAAAAAGGGACATGCTCCGGTGTACTGGCAACACTTACAGGAGTATGTTGGCCTGAATTTCCTGTCCTGCCGCCTGACTTCCTGTCCTTCCCCAGCCAATTAACTAGTGGCTGGGTGGGACCGGCAGTCAGGCGATCAGCACATTTACAGGGGCGTACCTTTTATCTGGTGGGGCTCGTGGTCAGCCACTGCTTTGGGCAGGCTTTGGCCCATGATAGGGCTGGGCGGTCAGGCCAGAGCCCTAGGTGTGGCTCAGGCGGGCGGAGCCCCCGCCGGACTCACCCAACTCTAAAAAGCAAAAGTATGCCAAGAACGTTTTAATAGTTGGATAAAACAAAATAGGTTGAGAAATCTGTATACTTGCAAATGCTAAGATTTATATTGTGGTCACAGTGTGGCAGGTGGCTTAAATAGAGATTACTGAAACTTGAGCATGGAAATTAACTAATATAGTTTAGAAATACATTCAGGGGTATCGTGTCTGATAGGGATGAGGTTGAATATGAAAGATTTGGGTCTCCGCTCTTTCACTCTTGGCTTAGAGTAAAGTCGTGGTGAATGGGGTGGAATCCAGGGCGTGCCCGCTATGAAGGGGTACCAGGCAGGGATGCCCATCCATGTCAACATCCTTTACGCCCTTGCTATGGAACCTGATAGGCAGAATCCTGTGCAATGCCCTTAGGGACCACTACACCTGATTAAGACTACAGGTGGCAATACAAGTTTTACCTTTGGTACAAGCCCGTACTACTAAGTTATAGTGGTAGCAGTAGCAGAGCAGCCAGGCTTATCTCAAGAGTATATGAGCAGTAGTAGAGATTACACAAAGGGACCACAATTACTTTGACTCAAGCAAACACGGACTCAAGGTTTCAGGTAAAAAATATAAGTACATTTATTTTTAAACCATCAGTTATAAACACAACACCTCTATTAAACTTTAAACAAAACCACACGTTAAATTTACTACAACTAACCAATTCACTTTGTACAGTAATTCTCAAGGTAAGTACTCTGTGTTTGAATGAACCAGTGTTATGAACAAAACACGATACCGCGGATACGGTTGCAATCACTTTTTGACAGTTCGGTCTACTAAATAAACGTGTATCCGTGGCATGAAATGCTACCGGGGCAAAAACACACTTAGCACCTGTGATACCCAGAGGGAGTTGGGGGCAAAAACCACATGCAATATTTAGGTTAGGCAGACAGTATCGAGAAACACTCAAACAGGAGTTCAAAAGTCAAAGGGTCATAGCCAGGTTTAGGTGACACCGGAGGCCTGTGCCGAAGATCACACCGTTAGACAGTTCACGATTCCGTGTAGCCAAAAAGTACTTGAATGTTGTCAATGTTCGGAAGCAAAAGGCATAATAAGGAGGGAAGACCAGGACAAGCCTTGAGGATGAAGAAAAGGGGTTCACCCAGTTTCCTTGAGTAGAACACAGTACCTTATTTCCACAATGCAGCTGGTGTCCTGGCAGTTGTTCCTGTTGGTTTCCCGCAGACCCACGATTTCCTAGAGCTTTGTTGTGAAGGAGGACGTCTGAAGGGGGTCTGCACCACACAGGGATGAAGCTGACAGCAGCGACAACACAAAGGTGTGCTCCTTAAAAACAGCAGAGGCTCAGCAGGTGGCTATCCGGACCACTACAGCAGTGTGCAGCGATTTCGACCACGGCGGAGATCTTTGGCTGAAGAAGATGAGCTGGTTATCCCCACCAGGCTCAAGGGAAGAAGACTCCGTACTGGATCTTCTCTTAATCGAAGGGAAGATAGCTCAGGACTGCAGCAGGGCTTCAACGGGACGGGGTAGTTGCAGCAGCCGTCTTTCTCTCCACTTCTCTTCGGTTCCTTGTAGTTCCAGAGGCGACTGACTTCTAGCCCAAGAGACCTGCCTTTTATGCGCAAAAACCCCCATTCACACAGCCTGGCTGTCAATCACGCAGCAGGGGGTTTTGTCTAGCTGGGACAACCACCTCAGCCAATCACTGCAAATTGCGACTTGGGTTTCCTATGATACCCTGTGCAGGGGGTGACTACACCCCTCCCTCACATTCAGCCCACCTAGACACCGAGGCACCAAGAGGA
This sequence comes from Ambystoma mexicanum, assembly GCF_040938575.1. Classification (NCBI taxonomy): domain Eukaryota; kingdom Metazoa; phylum Chordata; class Amphibia; order Caudata; family Ambystomatidae; genus Ambystoma; species Ambystoma mexicanum. The sequence continues at coordinate 108,086,166 of NC_090931.1, forward strand.
GGGCTTCTCCGCAGAAGCCTGCCAAAAGACGGTGAACAAAGAAGGCGAACCTAGTTTGCCGCACAAACACAAGAAGGACTTTAACAAAAAGAAATGGCGAATAAACCCAACCGGAGCCAAAAGAAAGACGATTTGGTCAAGTGGGTTTATATGTTTGAGGCTAATATAATAGCCAAGAACAGTACCACGTTTATCTAATATAATCGTGGTAGAGAAGTTAGGGTAGATACCACTGCCACCAGCCAAGTCTAAATGTTAAAAGAGCAGAACAATGCTCAGGGAGGTACAGACAGAAAAGGGGCACAGATTAGCCCTTTCCAGTACTCCATGTAAGATGGGGTGTACTGGGTCTGTGGTACAAATGAATATGTTAAGTAAATGGCAACTTTACCTTTCTGGAAGTCTAAAAGACAACCCTGGGTTACTACACTAAAGGTGCTGTGTAACCCATACAAGAACAGGGGCACCTGGAGTGGTGTGCTCCAGTGTCCAAGATCACACAATGAGTTACAACACATAAGCCAAAACACATGTAAGAGTGGAAAAAGGATGTACACTCTTACCAGGTGGAAAAAATAAACTCCAGCAAAGCTGCTGGGGGACTCACTAGGTGAGGGAAATTAGCCCTAGAAGGAGAATTCTCCCTAACAGAACCATGGGCGATAGAAGTTAGATCCAATGGGGACATTAAAGGGGTCAAAAAAGTGAAAGAAGAATATAAATGAAGCTTATTTGCAGAAAATACTCTCCTTTATGTAACAACCACGGGCTTTGATCGCAAACTTACTGAAGGGCATGACCAGATATGGAGAGTTATCAGGCTATAAAATACATTTTAGGAAATCAGTGCTCATCAAGCGGGGGTCTGGGACTAAGAGGGCAGGGATTTTGTGTGGAGGAAGGGTTTTCGTGTCCACTTGGATGGGTTCCGGTATTTGGGAGTGATGATACCTCGGGACCTTGGTACATTATTTGTGAAGAACAGTCCCCCTTTTTGAGACTAGGTACAGATGGATCTAGGTCGCTCGGCTAGGTTGAATCTCTCATGGATGGTGAGGTTAAATAGCATTAAAATGGTGGTCCTCCCCAAATTTATTTTTCTTTTCCAGAGGCTACCTATCGTTCTTCTGTCTTCCTTTTAAGAGTCAGTTAAAAAGACTCCTGCCTCCAGCCCGAGATGCTGGCGACAATGTGGTATGGATGCCGACTACTGGCACATGTGGTGGAATTGCCCCAAAGTCTGCATCTATTGGGAAGAAGTCCTGGGATGGATTAAACAGCTGGACGGCATAGAGAGGGAATCATCCCCCATCCTGATTCTTTTCGGCCTTGAAGAAGAGGACGACAAATTAACTAGGGCAAAAGGACTAGTATTCACCCCCTGCTGCTCGCGTCAAGGGCGTGCCTTGTCGTAAAATGGAAATCTCCATGCCTACCAGATAAAAAGTACTGGATACAGGTCGCTACAAACATTTATACAATGGAGAAAATAACCGCAATACTCCACAACAAGGCTGCACGACAAGAAGCCTGGTGCGACTTCACCAAGCAATACATCACAGGCCCAACCACAGAGGACTCGTCACAGCGAAGACAGTAGCACACAACCTATACCTTCAATAACACCACATGACCCACTGCCACGGACTCCATTGGATAAAGAAGAACGTCACCCAGCCCGCTACGGTCTATCACAGCAATGCCATGAACGAAGAAGACCCATGAGCTCGGAGGAGGGGAGGGGGGGCAGTCTTTAAATTTCTCACTTATTGGAATGATACACGCTAACGCTGTTAAGTATTGTTAAGGTGGACAGAGCAGTCTCCTAATGGAACTGTTAATGCATAATATATACCCACCTGTATGTTCATTTCCAATGTCAAAATCAATAAAATTCAAGTTGAAAAAAAATTAAAAAAAAGACTCCTGATGTTTTTATGGGCCAGCGCAAGACATAGAATAGTATAGAGGGTTCTCACACTCCAGCAGCATGAGGGAGGTATTGGATTACCAGATCTGGATCCTTATTAACCGGGCAGCTCAATTGCGTATAATGATAGACCACCTAGATCCAAGGACTAAATAATAGTGGGTGAGATGGATAACAATATTAAGCCCAGTTAGATTGGGATAGTGGCTCCAGGTAATAAAGTGGTTAAACACCCCATGTTGGAGGTGCTTTGGTGTACATGGAAGGAGTGGCAGTACAAGTTGGCTATTGTGAGTTAGGAATGGTATCAAACGGTAGACACAATGGAGAAAGTTTGGAAAACCTTTATTAACTTGAAAAGGGGTTGGAGACTTCCTAACTGGCCCCATTTCTAAATGGGAGCCGACTCAACCACTAACCTAAGTCAAAAGGTAGTCAAATGTCTGTCAGTCAAAATAATAAAGATGTCTGTGGTCAAAACCATGCATGCTCACTTTTCTTTAGAACAATAACGTCTACGGGATTGGATCAAAATAAAATAGTGAGCCAACATAATATCAGGATGGCACTAAGAGATGCCCCACAGCTCCCTTCCCCAAGCTTGAGTTACTTGGGCTTCAACAAAGTTCCTTGGGTTCAAAGAGTTCACACAAACTTCAGGTTTCTAAGGGGTTTCTTTCTCCACAGACTTGGAAGCCATTCTAGTCACCTTCTGTCAGGAATTTCACAGTTCCACAATATTTAGCTTTCACAAGACTTTCTCTGGTTTCATTAGGGGTTTCCTTCCCCTACAATTCCAACAACTTGACAGTTAAATTGTTTCTCTTCCCATTAGATTCCCCATCAGTTCTTCATGACTTAACAGCTCTTCATATCAGAGACATTTGAGAGCGCAGTTTTACTCAGCTCTTTGTGGGACCACTCCGATACCTTGGCTTCACGGAATCGTGCCTCCGGCAGTATCGCTTTTATCAGAGTTCACAGACCGGGTCTAAAGAGCCCCAGGCACTCTTTAGCTTCTTTCAGGGTTTCAGCTCGCTCTTCCTATCTCGCCCAGGTCCCCCCTCCTGCTTTCTATTTTACTCCTGCTTCGCAAAGCCCCCTTGCACTGTCGGAGAGTGATTCAGTTCCTTTTTTTAAACTTGATTTCATTGCCGTTTATAGAGTGAACAAGACATTTTCAATCATAACAAAAAAGGAATAGTTTCATACCTGTAACTCCATTTCTCCAGCATTGGTATCTTTCATGGATTCACATGCTTAGAATATTCCCCGTCGTCAGACTGGGAACCCTCGGTACATTTATAAAGCCGTTTTCCTCTGGGAAAACTTGACACTTGTGTCCTACCCACGTCGTTCTTGGGGCTTCTGCATCAAAGGTCTGTGTCCCCCTCCATTATCCCCCCATCCATCACCCCTCTCCAACCCAAACCCTTACCCACCCCCCCTCCCGCCACCCACAGCCCCTTGTTTAATTCAACTCTTGTTCAATGGTGTAGTTCCCTTATATCAATGTCCAGGAGGGGGAAATTCACATTGTGTCTGTATAATTCCGTTGTCGGAACCCATTTGGGTCTTTACCCCTCATTTCCTCATCCCATTCCTCTCACACGGTTAAGGAGAATTCTCAGGAATCTGCTAATTCCTCTCTACCTTAGAGAGCCCCGGCTCATTTGCTGGACTTCCACTCTCATGCATTTTTCAGCGATTTGGTTTTCTTTTGCCTTTGGAGTCTGACACACTCCATAAGCATCATTTTTGCATTGTGGCACAGGGAAGTCTTAGATTTTCCAAAGGTTTAAAAACCTTCTCTTGGTGAAACTACTGTTTCCAAGAGCAATGAAGTGAAATTGACTTTACATAAATTTTCTAACATTCTATACCCAGCACACACTATCTTACCATAGGGTGCTGGAGGGGTTACTTAGTATCCTCTTTGTCTAGTTTCTCATGTAACATTCTTATGTTACCCTTTCTACAATTAATGGCTGGTGGCAGTGGTTTACTTTTTACTACCATTGTGTGTTTTTACCACGGGCTGCGTTCGCAGCTGCAGTAAGGCACCCATGTGTACCCATTTTGTCAAAATTGCCCCGGTCTTTATTCACCATTTCTTGCCGTAAAGGTCCTTCTTGAGATTTACTCTGCGTGCCAAACCAGGTTTGGTCCCTTCACGAGTGAATCCCGCCTCTGGCTCCAGTATGTCTGGCCGGGGCAGGAAGTGAGGGAGGTGTCCGAAACTCCCTGTGCTTTTAAGCCAGACCTGGGCGCCAAGAAGATCCTCCGGACTCCCCTGAAGCAGGACTGACCAAGTCCGAGCCACCTCAACAAAGTGTTGGACCCCAGATGCAAGGAAAGTCTGAAGTGGTATCCGAAAACCGCTGTGTTGCTATTTGCTGTCAGACGCGAGGAGCTTAAACTGCGAAGTGCAGCTGAATTGACTGCCCTTACACAGTATTGCAGCGTTTACACCCAGGCTGTGCCCTCAAACTCAAAAAATCACTTCTACAATTAGTGAAGACTTGGAAAATGACTCAACCGCAAGAGATTCGTCATTTATCGAACGCCCTTTTCCTAAAATACGGCGAGAAAGAGCGCGGTATAGACCAGTACCCCGTGCCTCTCAGGAGAAAGGAAGAGAGGGACGTGCAGCCCCTTGTGCGCATGTACCGGCAAATGAACTCTCAATAGCCTTAACATCTGCAATGGCTATTTCCTTAACGCCCTTCACCAAGCTGTATGAATCTCTAAACGAAAACGTGAAAGACATTACAACTTTACTGGCCATGATGAACTCAAAAGTGTTGCATTTAGAATTATCTCACACTGACCAAAAGGCTAAACAAGAGGAGCTAAATCACAATATAATGGCAGGATTTAATTCTTTAAACCATGTGAAACAGAATGACACGATCGACAAAAAACTGTTTGCAGAGGTTGCAAAGGAAGCTTTGTCCCTCTTTCAAAAATCTCAGATCACACAAAGAGGAGAAGATCTGGGTTGTGTCAGCGACATGACAGGCATTAAGGCCAGAGTTGCAATGCCCTGGAAAAGCCGTATCTAATGCTGAGAAGCAGACCAGGAATTCGACACAACTGCTCCAGCCATTGCAATCTCAGAACCTGAGTGTCAGACCACTGGAAAGTCTCACAATTGAAGGGAATGTACCGGGGTTCCTGTGCACAACGTTGTATCACCATTGGATGCATCTGTGGTAGAAATTCCCATAAACAACGGCGTGCCGGAGAGTGGAAATGTGGGGCTTCCTAATGCTCTAGACACGTCGTTTAACAGGGCCTTCCACCAAGCCAAAAACACTGCAAACCCTGCCTTACTAGACTCTCAAAAGGCATCTGGCTCAATGCCTCTTGCAAACGAAGTAGTTCAGGTGATTGAGCTGAATGAACGCCCCGCGGCTATTGAGGCCTCTGCCGGGCTTTTCCATATTTTCGGAAATCGAGATTCTTAAACTCAGGCCAAAGTCAATATGGTTGCAAAAAAAATTCCACCTTGCACAGAGAAAAAACAAAAGAATCTACCTGCTCGGAAAAAAAATCAACAAAAGGGTGCACGAAAATTTTTACGGAATCTGAACATGTTCAAACTGGTTGACAAAGCAATCACTTCAAGTCTTAAACTAGCAGACACCATCAATGATAAGGCAGCGGTCCAACCAAAAACAGTGGAAAATAAGACGTCCGCAGTTGAAATTCCGCCAGGCGAGGAAGACCTGGCAATTCAGAAAGAGTTAATGGACCTATCCGTTTATGAGGAGACAGAACCAGAGTGTGTCGCTACTACGAAAGCACCGCTCGGTGTACAAGGTACACAAAAAAATTCCCAAATGATACTCGGCCCGAAACTGAGCATTGACCCGAAGATTCAGGAAAAATAACTAGTATCTCCCAAAAGAGTCACGACGGAAGTGAGCCAGAGCTCCTGGTCGACATCAATACGAGGTAATACCCAGAGGCGTTGTGAGCTGGTGTCTCCAGTTAGAGAAGGTGAGGAGAGAGATTTTGAACCTAGGAGCCCGGAGTTCATAACGCTTCAAGCGAAATGGGAAAGACACAGACAGCTTAATCAGAAGAAGAAGTTGGATCTCAGTGAAGTCAGCCAACAAGCAGTGAACGGAGTAAAACTCACACAAAAAAATGAAGGGCCGGTGATGTCTGCACCGTTCGCCATACAAGCCTCGCCACAGAAAGTCTACCACTATCAAGATGCATCGTCTAAAAGAAGCAATCATAAAACTGAGAACCAACAGGAAAAAAACGGATCGGATGCAACGCCTATCTTGATCAAAATTATGTTGGAGAGGTTGGCAGGTGGCGATAAATTAATCTTGAACAGATCTAATGTGTTAAGATTACTTCACCATATACCTCGGCTTAGATCACTTGATTCAAAAGATCTGCAAATAGTTGAATTCCCGGACGAGCGGTGTACAGAGAAGGTGATCTTGCATATAAACTCCAATATAATCGCAAATGTAATACTAGAGGCCGATGAAGATTTGTTATCCATGGGCTTTGACACTTACAAATTAGCGGAGCCAGAAAGATGCAGTAAACCGCTGAAGACTGATGGAATATGCGGCTCACGACACACGCTAAAGGAAACGCCGCCGTTTCGAGAGGCTTCTCATAGCTCTAAAGCTCTTGGTCAGCTTCAACAGATCCAGCAGGGGTGAGGAGGGTCACACTAACAGGCAACACTCCGCTCCCACTTCCCAAAACACTGTATCCAGGGAGCAGGCCGAGGCAGACAGATCAAGCCCAATGGCGATAATCAAAATAACGATAATCAATGGAGAGCCAGTGGGTATCACGGTGGACTCATCACCAATTAACGGAAAAGAAAAAGTTGTAACGCAAGAATGGAACTGGCTAGCTTCAGCTCTAAATAATAAAAATCAGAGCTAATGTTCAAAGCCTAGTTCGGACCGGGAGTGTTTGTTTGCGTCATGGAACACACGCTGTTTTCTCCATCCGTTCAATAACGCTTGGTTCCAAGACTTACATCCGATATGCTTGCAAGAAACCTGGCTTCGCGACCTGCCCGTGACATCTGAATTTGAGGGTGCTTTGAATCCAGCAACAAAAGCTGACAAGGGGCGGCCGGTAGCAGGGCTGTTAACATTGATCAAACGGTCTTCAGGTTACCGCTTGATAAACTCTAAAAATTATACGCCCTACATTCAAGTCTGCGAAATAAGAAAGCTTATAGAGAAACCGTTGACATATGATGTCATCCACATAATTAATGTGTACTGGAATCATCAATCAACCGGGTCTTTTCCCTTCATAGATCAAGTTTCCTCCATAATTCACAATCTGCTCGAATCATCAAGTGGATCTGGCTTGATACTCTGTGGCGACTTAAATATTGATCTCTTTAAACCCCAGAGTGCCGTCAAAGGTCGCCTTGCTCAAACTTGGTCAGCAGGAATGAATGCAAGAGGCCTGTCCATGTTAAATGGCTGTACCCTAGGAGACATTCCACCGAAGCCCACGTGGCAGCGTGAAAGCTCCAGTTCGACTATTGACTACATCTTTATCTCTGACACATTGCATGTGAGAATAAAATCTTTGAATATTCGTGCAATGCCAAATAGTGACCACGAAATGCTGGTAGCAAAATTTCACTACACAAAAGGAGTCCTAAGCAAAAAATGGGGATCGAAAATTTCAGCAGAATCAAATCGTCTGCAAATAAGATTGGAAGAACACGAAGTGGTCAACATATGCTCCCAATTCAAGTTGATACCGTCAGATCGAATATGCACCAATATTGGCTCAATTTAAAAGCAAAAATAACGGAATGAAAAATTGGTCATTCTGGAAAAAACATTTGTTTTGATCTAATGGTGATGCAACGCAAAAGATCCATGCGAGCTGAAATCAGGAAAACTAATCAAGGTCCAGAAGACGAAATAACGCAAAGAAACAAAGTAACTAAACAGCGATATAAAAACTAGATCAAAAGCCATCAATTTGTATTACACCAGAATGACGCAGAGGCCATGTTAAAGATCTTATCAAATAAGAACAGCGGAGAGTTCTGGAAAACAATCAATGAGATGGAAACCCCACAAGAGGCCCTGCTTACATGCCAGGTGACGGAAGCTGAATGGGTCCAGCCTTTCACAGAACTATATCACAAAACCCTGGATCCACATTTGCACACAATAACTGAATCCGACTGGAACTTACACTTTTCAAGAGCTGAAATTCGAGAGGCAATGACGACGAAGATCTCAAGGGCCCCAGGCCCGGATGGTCTATCAAACTTCATGATCAAACAATTTCCTGACCTGTGGGCTGACTTGTGCTTCAACCTTTTTGCAAGAATAAACTCGCGGAAACAAGTGTCAACCTCATGGAAGTCAGGGATAATAGTGCCAATATTTGAGAAAGGGAACAGAGCGTCACCAAAAAACTATCGACCAGTGGCACTGCTTGACGTTCTAGGTAAGCTCTATGCATCATTGCTGCAAAACAAAGTGGGCCCAATCTGCCAAAAAAGTGGACGAAAGACAGGCAGGCTTTGTGAAAATGGTGGGGTGCTCACTGAACCTGCTAATCTTAAATCTGCTGAAGATGGAAGCCATACGTACAAACACGAAAATCTATGTAGCTTTTGTTGACTTTTCCATGGAATTTGACATGATCGGAAAGTGCTTTGGCATAAACTGGAAATCTGGGGTTGCCCGGAAGACCTACTCGCGGCAATCAAAGAGTTACACACAGACACATCAATCTCAATTCGGCTTGATCATGCGGGCACCCTGTCTGCCAAAATCACTCTCAAAGGAGTGAATCAAGGTTGCCCACTGGCAGCTGCAATTTTCAGCCTTTTCATTTTCGATATCGGAGAAGCAATTCAATCCCTGTGGGCTTTCCCTCCGAAGCTCAACTCATCGCCGATAAGCTGGTTGATGTATGCCGATGATCTGGCAATTCTAGATCAAACTCCGATCGGCCTCCAACGTAAACTGTACGCGGTCCAAAAATACGTATACATGAACAGCTTGACGATCAACCCAGCAAAGATCGAAATTTTGGTGTTTGAAAACCTAAGAATGTGTCAAAAACAAATGCGTTCAAAACAAGTGTGGTCACTAAATCATGTTGATCTCCAGACGTAAAACTCCGTAAAATATCTAGGCATGATTTTGAACTCGAGTATCTGTGATGACCCGTGGGTGACTGAGTCCAAGAAGAAATGCGGCCAGCTGGCATGTCAGGCCCTTGTAATCCATAAAAAATACAGGCGCTTTTCAATACGACCACTGAGAAATTTTTATGAGCAAAAGTGGTCCTGATTCTGACATATGGCGCTGAAAATGCCTTTGGATGCCCACCGACACATTGGGCTTCATTGGAGCACATGTTTTGGTCCAAGGCGTTAAGCCTTCCGATAGGAATCTCTACTGCATGCATAAGGTATGAACTCGATCTGGTATCGCTGCATGCCAGGATTTGCTGGAACCAATTAGCGTTGTTCCGGAAATCTAAAGCTGAAGAGGGAATCCTCCAATTCAAGATCTTTCATCATGCGGGAGACAACGGCTCAGACATTTTGTCGCAATGGGTGAAACGAGGAGACGATCAACTAACAATCCACAACATCAGTCTACAAACCCTCCACTCAAACCCGACAGCAGCGAAAGTGAATATATGGCGCGCCGATTGGATCAACACAGGTAGCGAGCGCCTGCTCGCTAGCGCTATGAAAGATGCCCCCGCGGAAGCGAGAAGCTACAATGTATTGCAACCATACATGAATCGCTTCCCAAATTCAAAAGCATGCAGGCTATTTATGTTATTCAGGTTGAATGCATCCAAAACGAAAGACCGCATAATGCTTCGAGCAGGAGTTACCGACCCAAACTTTACCTGCCGCTTCTGTTGCAAGGAGGTGGAATCCCTCAAACATCTTGTGTTATTCTGCCCCTCTCTAAAAAATGAAAGGTCCATTCACTTGGGTCAGTGGTATGGAAACCATCAATCAGTGAGTGCAGAGGAGTGGTGGCAGAATCTGTGGAACGGGATGGATCGGAAACTAATTAAGCCCCTAACCTCATTTTTAGCAGTAATCGAGGAGATGATAAACAAAACTGATCCATAGTCATTGACCAAAAAGTAAACATGGGCCGACTGCATAGTGGGAAAATCACTTTGGGGAGTGGTCCCCTGTTAACATTGGAAGGTGCAGAAGGGAAGAAGGTATCAGGGGCATTATTAAGATGTAAATGTTAAATGTTGTTTTGTTGTGTAATATTTTAAAGGTTTGAGTTGAAACCAATAGAATTAAAAAAAAAAAAAGAAAAAAAAAACTTCGCCCATTGCTGCCACTGATCTTCCCATTTCAGTACATGAGTCCCCAGACGTCCTCCCTCTTGTCCCCACGACTGAGGCCCAGAAACACAAGGATTTGCAGAGCTGTACAGGAACATAAGCCAGCTGGAACCATTTATTCTAACCAAAGGTACTGTTAAGTCTAAGAGCACTTACCTCTTGTTGTGTAGCCTTACTTGCTCTCAGTTGAGACTCGTCTCGGTTGCACTTGCAGAGTTGCTTACAGCTTTGCCCCTCACAAGCCTCCCAGCTTGTGGTCCTTCAAGTGAATCTTATTTCTACAAACTTTTCTAAAACATTGTGCAAGACTTTTACTTACCTGCAAAGAAGACATTCAGCTTCCCTAGACTTTGTCCAACTGAAATTGGCTGTCCTGGCTCCCTGAGAGAGACTTCTTACCTTTGACTGTGCCTTTACCTTTCCCCCGGGAAAGGGTTAAATTTACTTGACATTGTAAGGTTTAAAAAGTACTTAACAGCTTATGAATTAATTGTTAACCTTTGTTTTATTCCTATATCTAACCTTTGCACCAAACTCAGTATTGCTCTAAATGTACCAGTGATAGATAAATGGCCACAGTGTCCTGGCTATTTAAGTCACCTGAGGGTGTAGGAAGTGTCTGTGTGCCAACCCTAATGGGCATCATCTGATGTAGAGAAACTAAGAGTGTGTTTTGAAGTGTATTATAATTGTTCCACGTTTTGCTCCTTCTGAAGAAGGCTTATATAACTGACTGTTAAATTAATAATTTTGTAATCAAGAAACCTTCGGTGTAAGTGTTTATGTGAAACTCTGTTACAACCCTACTGCTCACATTGACCCCTCTTGCGATAAGCCTAGCTGCTCAGCCACACTACCAACCTGTGGAGTACAGACTTGTACCAAAGGTTGGGTTCCTATTGCCAGGAGGTCAAGGTTGCTGTAGTCTTCCAAAGGATACTGCACACAATCTTGCCTTACACACACAGTTGGTTTATCCGCGAGGTTACCTTCCTCCATTCCCCATTTGAGCAACAAGGTACACCACTCAACTTGAAATTCGTCCATCCCGTCATTCACCACTGCAGTCAATCACCATATCTTGTACTTTTCCCTCCGAAACCTCTTTCGTGGGGAGCTTCTCATTTTTCCACCATTGGGCTATGACCAATCTCCCCGCTCTTAACATTGCTTCCCACATCTTTGGAAGTCTATGTTCATCCCCATCACTTTGCGGGAGCCCCAGTAACGACTGCAGTTGGTCTAGGCCCAGCTCTATCCCCGTAATCTCTTCCATCCAGCTGAAATTCCCATAATCTCTTCCATCCAGCTCAACACCTCGAAAGAATGACCGAATCAGGGGGTGAAATTGAGTGTAAAAGTTTGTTATTTGGCAATGAGAACCTATTCGCATCGGGGTCACCCAAATAGTTGCCCTGAACCCCTCCCAGACTGATTGGATTCCCACCTCCCCTGTGTCATTGAAAAGGAAGTACTCCTCAATTCCTCTAAGAAGTTACTGTTCAAAGTTGTTGCATCTCCAGCTCCCCGGGGTACCGCCTATTCCCCCCATATCCACTGAAGCCTTCACCATAACGTGGTCGGACCATGGGATTGGGGTAACCCGGGATGCCAAGACCTTTTCCTTCAAGTTCACATCTATCAGGACCAGGCCAATACGTGAGAAGGAGTTGTGGACCGCTGAGTAAGTAATTGGCATGTCCACTTCAGGTACTGGGTGGAGGGAGTCACATAACCCCAGTACTTCATTGACCTCTTTAGAACGTTCTGAGTTGCCAGGGTTTATCCTGCCTATTTGTCCCTCCCCCATCCTCTTACGGTCCCTTAACGCACCAACACCATATTAAAATCCTTTCTTACCACCAACTGTCCTTCAGCAAATTCAATTAATTTATCCCTGACCTTCTCCCAGGATTCAAACTGATTTACATTCGGAGCCTACACTGAACCAATCGTAAGCTTAATACCATGTAGTGGACCCTTTGCAAACACACACCTCCCATTCGGGTCGGCCAGGATGACATTTTTCGTGAAGCCCAGCCGAGTTGCAACCAACACTCCGACCCCAAGCCTCTTCTTGACATCAGAGGCCATAATCACTTCTCCCACCTCCAGAGCGTAACTTGGGCCCCACCTCCCGAGAGCGTAATTTGTGGCCCCCCTCCCCTCTTCCAGTGTGTTTCCTGTAGACACATCCAATCAAGTTTAGCCCTCTTGAACTCAAGAGTACCATAGATCTTTTGGAAGGTGTGTTAAGCCCCCGGACATTTAGGGAGCTGATGCTCATCTCACCCTGGCCAGATCGTCTTTTTTCCAATGTACCAATTTACTCACCCCTCCACGCGACAAATACATACTTGGCACCTTTTTAACTGGGCCCCTTCACTGCAACATCTTTTGAGGACATACATCCCCTGAACATTAACAGCGCCCCCTGCTCCCTCCCCCCTATGGTATCCAACCCCGCCCGGGTCCATCTCCTCTGACGGGATTGAATCACCAGTGGTCCTCTCCCTGCTAGGACCCACTTAATGCACTCGAGCTCCCTTCGGTTCCCTTTTTTCCAACGATTATTACTTTACCTGCTAACCTCCTCCCTCGCTCCATGCATCGAGACCCTGCATCATATTTCCCCGACATAACCCGCCGGCTCAAGATGGACCAGCCGGCGGGAAGCCGAGCTTCCTGAATTTTCTTGAGCCCAGGACTTTACGTCTATTGGGACCCTTTATGCGCCATCACCTGTCTTCCTGGCTCTTGTCCTCATCAGCCCTTTTCTGCCCTTCTCGTCCCATTAACTCCTGTGACCCATTTTATGTCTTCCGCAGTCACAAATTTGTAGTTGTAGCCTTACATTTCAAAGGACAATGAGAAAGGAAGCCCCCATCGATATCTCACCCCCTTCTAATAGAGCATCTTCGTTAAGGGGGCGCAAAGATGCCTTTTTGTCAATGTAAGTGCAGATAGGTATTGGTAGATTGCCACCTTCGCATCTCCCAGAGACACAGAGCCCAGCTCCCTCCCATTCTCTAGGATTTTTTTGTCTACCCGGGTAGTTATGGAAGGGTGCGAGCACCGAGCATGGGCCCCTCCCGGGAGCTCCGGCTCTGGACCCTCTCCAGTTTAGGTTCATCCATGTTCTCGTATCCGAACAACACCTTCACTACCACATGGATGGTTCTCCTTAAAATCACTTTCCGTTTTGCCTTCCCTTTCCAGGATTCCAAAAAATCTCAGATTACTACTACTCTCATGGTTTTCGAAGTCATCCATCTTTAGGGCTACCTAGTCCTCCCTTCCCTCCAGCTCCGCCAACCTCATGTCTATCTGAGTTTCCAGTGTCTGGAGAGGGGTCCGGTTGTTCTCCAATGCCTGTAGCCTTTCGTCCATACGGTCGATTCTACATTAATTCGGTCTACTTTTCTGCCTTTGTCTGCCCTCATTCCTCTGACCTCTTCCAGGAGGGAGGCAATATCTTACTTGGTGGACATGCTGTTGCTCCCCAACTTGTCTTTCTGCTATTCAAAACGGACCCAATTTTGCCTTCCAATCCATGTGCGGGCCGAGACTGTTTTCTATTGTTGGGCCCTGCCTCTTCCTTCAGGCCCCTTGTTCGGCCCGCCCTTTAGTGGAGTCCGCTGCATGCACTTTCGGGGGCTCGCCTCTGCTGGTGAGCCTCCCTGTTCTTTGCCCCGCAGTCCGGGTCCTTTGGTGCCTGTTGAGAGGGGGGGGGCTGGGGGTGGATGCTGGCTGACTGGTATCACCACTTTCCTCACCCCCTCTAAGGCGGGGGGTGGCTATGTTTGGGTGTAAGATGACAGGTAATGTTGCTCTTCCCTAAGGCAGGCACAAGACCCAGGAGTGTGTCCCTTATTCCGACTCACTTTGGCTTTACTGAGGCCCCACAAGGTAGCTGGGAGGGTCCAGTCCCCGGTTCGGCTCTACATGCTTACGGCGTCTTCTCCGTTTTTCACCATCCGGGTAGAGCCCTCTGCTGGTGGCAGTAGTTGGGGATGGGGGGGTGGGTTTGGAAGGAGTCCTCCACTAGGTGGGCAGGAACACACCCCAGGTACGGACCTGGGGGCTCATATCTTCTCTGGGTTTCCTTGAGTTTAGCTGATCTTCTAGGTCCTCCATCACTTCTTGTCTGGGGCCACCCATGGCCCGCTTCATTTCAGTATACTCTCACTCCCGGCCTCATTCCTCTCCTCACCGGCTGTCCTCAACTTCTAGTTTGGGGGGTGTGGGTGCTCCCCACCCCCCCCCACACCTAGCCCCCGGAGGGCAATTACTTTGCGAGTCGCCTGTGGGCCCCCTCTCCTTTTAGAGGGTTTGGGGTCCCTCCTGGGGCCACCTGGTAGGGGTCTCCTCCCAGTTCGTAGCTTATCCCTGACACCCCCGTGGGGTATGGGTATGGTGGGCCCTTTCCACGGGCGCGGGTCAGCCCCTCTCCTTATGTTCTTTGGCTCCTTGTATTCCTAGCTCAGGGTGCCACTTGTTATTCAAGAGTGTCCTCTTTCTCTGCAGAGCCCCCAGCACCAGTCACCTCAGGGTCCCTCCTGCCTCCAGGCAGTGCTTCAGTTTGGCGAGCCTCCTTCTCACAGGCACGTGTGGATTTCATGCCCCCTTGGCACCATTAGCCACTACTTCTCCAAATCATATCTGGGCACGCATTTGGGTCTGCTCGCTGTCTCCTTATACCTCGTGGGGGGATATCGCCTCCACAAGCCGTGCTTGGGCACCAGCCCTGCTCCTCTTCTCGTTCCTGCCGCTCTCCTCTACCCCTGTGGGGGCCTGCGGTCCTCCCTCCGCTGTTCCACATGCGCTGGGCATTCTCTCGCCCACCAGTGTCACCGCCGATGGGGGCCCTCACTTCTCCCCGGCGGACCGGCTCCTCCGGGCAAGCTGGACGCCCAGCTGACAGACTCTTGGGGGGTTCGCACCCCCCAATGAGATGCTAATGCTTGCTTTGGCGAGGGCGCCCACGGCCTGCTTCCTCCAGCCTCTCATGCACTGGAGTCTCCATTGAGTGCTGTGTCCGAGGGCGCCCTCGGCCTGCTTCCTCCGGCCTCTCATGCACCGGAGTCTCCATTGTGTGCTGCGTCCCTCCTCCGTGCCAGGCCAATGGAGAAACACTTTCGGTTTCTTCTGAAACCTCGACGGCTCTTTATGCAAACGTTTCGGCCCGAATTTGCCCGTCTTTTCACCCACAGGTGCAGCTGGGCGTCCCCCTCAATCGGTATCATTGGTGTTGTGCAGGGGGGGGGGTGTCAGTAAGCGGGGGCTCAATTCACTTTTCCTGGCCCCTAACACAGGAGGATCACGCTGCAGCTGTCCACATCAGCGCGTCCTATGGTGGCCTCTCGATTGATTCAATTTGAACAGTCTCTTGACAACTTGTAAATGTACACGCGACCACTCCGCTACTTGTTTCCTTCGCTTTCACTATTATCGCTTTAACATTACAGTTCACAATGGACAATTGAAGCTTTCTCTTCATCGAGTCATTCATCCTACAATTGTCCTTCACTTGCAACAAATTATATGTCGCGCTTCCCGTCTTTCACCAACCAGGCTTCCAACTCACTGGTTGCAGCAAAGCTTTTACAATCATGCCGTGTCGAGGTCACAGACTCCTCGCCTGCCCCTCAGACACTCCTGGGCTGCCTCACTGGCTCAGGGGAACGAGCACCTCTTCTAGGACTTCCCTTCAGAGATAGCATAACATGCAATCCCCTTCTGGATCCTTGGAGACACAGCTCCCTTGCCACGCTTTCTTTGGCCTTCTCAAACCATGGGCTGTGTCTCAGTGCTCTGTTCTCCTACAGCAGATCTAGGGGTGCTCAGGCTTTCCCAGTTGCCCGTCAGCTCGTTCTGACTGTGGTTACTTCTCAGGCTTCGACTCGTTCTGTCTTTACCTTCTTGGAGCTACTCCTTCTATACACCTGTGGAGTATTAACAGGCTTCAAGTGGATACAATCTTCGCCCAGTGCCCGACTTCGCCAGACCTTGTTAGTGGGACATCATGAAACTAGTAGAGTGCTGAATGCTGAATGTGGTTTAGTCGTTTAAATGGCACCCTGATGTTTTGGAAAGCAAAAATATACTGGGGAAATGCCCCTCTTCCTCGTCCCAGTCCTTTCGTCAAAGGACTAGGGAAAGTGAGTGTCTGGGGAACAGTAAGCCATATAGGCTGAGGGAATGTCAGGTAGGGGAGTATATGAAAAGGGGGGGTACCATGTCTCACCTTTGAGTAATCCCTCCCCAATCCCAAAGGACCCTGTACCAAGCTGATCCTTCCATGCTAGTCCGCACTCAGGATTGGGATCCAAAAGTGATGGCCCTCCCCTGGGCACCTGTTAAGAGGATTCCCCGGGAACGGGAAAACCCTCAGGTTTTTCACATACCCTTCCCCTATGCGATTTGGATGTGACTGCTTAACATGGGAACCTCAAAAGGAAATCTACGTTACCTTGTTCCCAGCCCTTTCTTTTTTTTAAAACTATTTTATTGATTTTACCATAAACGAACACAAAACAAAACCTTACAGTGCATGTCACAATATTTCACATTTTACATATATCATCGAACCTACTCCGCTTCGCGAATCGCATCTGCTTCTTCTAGGGTGGTTCCCTTTTCTATGTCCTCGACTGAGTCCCGGTCACTTGACCAGTCCTGGGTGGGGACCATGTAATGTGGCCACCAAGTGTTTACAAGCCGTCAGGGTTTCCGCTTCTTCCTCCCCTCTTTTATTACCCGCTTCCTGCCACACTACTATTTCAGCTTCAGTCCATTTCTGAAGATCTCTCCACCAAACTTCTACCCTTGGTCTGTTACATGCTTTCCGCCCCATGGCAATTCTACGCTTGGCGAGTATATATGCCATGTCCCTTAATTTACTCACATGTTTTAATTGGCGTAGTATAGGGAACCCTCCTATCATACATGCCCACGCTGATTCTATATTTATCTTAATCCCTTTATCATCTAGCTGGCAGGCTATTTCTTCCCAGAACTTCCCCATCTCTGGACATGCCCAAAACATGTGTGTCATCCCGCATTTTCTTCACCGCATTTGGGGCATGTTTGTCGTTCTGCGCTCTTAAATCTGGCTATCCTCTGGGGAGTCATATATGCTCTGTGGGTTACATATAGTTGTATTTGCTGCAACCTCACGTTCCTAGATACTTTGTGGTATCCTTGGGCCCTCTCCCATATCCCGTCACTCATGGGTTCACCGACCTCTTCTGTCATGTCTTAATTGGGTCACTTCCTTCCCCAATCTGGACATCATTAGCTCATATAGTCTCGAAATCTCATGCCCTCCTTCGGCTATATCATATTGTTTCTATGGCTGCGTCAGGCTGTTCTGCTAGTTTTATTTCCAATCATGTCTCCCTGATCCGCCTACCATTCTGTTATATGTAATATGCTGCCCCACATGTAACCCCGTTTCCTCCACCTGCGCCCCAAATTCTTTTATCTCCCTTTCTTGCCATATGTCTCCCACTGTTGCGATCCCCACCGGTTCCCAGTATCTTCAAATCGTTTTGTTCCCAACCCTTTCCATGTTCAATTGAGAAGAAGCAGGGTTGTAAGTCCAGAAACCATTGCATGACCCTTGGATTGGACCCCTTTCTTTGGCTGATCCAGATAAGGGGGGAAATGATCTGTTTAATCTAAATCGTCTGCCTAATAGATAGCACATCAAGTGGAGGATGGCCCATTTGAAGGCTAATGCCCAGAGTTCTAAGACCGTGCAATTCTTCTCCCTAGGGAACAATTTACGACTGCCATATAATATGGGATGTTTCAACCCGTCCTGGTTCTTGGACAAGACAGTGCCTAGTTCTGTCAGGGAGGCATTGGTTTGAAAAATACATTCTTTAGAGAAATCAGACACTTTTAGAATCGGGCTTTGACATAGGGTTGGTTTTAGAATGTTATAAGAAACTACATCCTCATCGCTCCATTTGATTTGCTGTGGTTCTGCATTCCTCAATTTATCGGTAAGTCTGGCCATCTTATCAGAGACGGGAATGAAGCGACGATAGTAGCCCACCAACCCTAGAAAGGCCCTCAAATCTTTTTTGTCTTGGGTGTAGGTGTTTTGAAGACTGTGTACCTTTTCCTGCTGGGGTTGGATGCTGCCATTTCTTAAGAAAAATCTGAGATATTTTACAGCAGATTGTGCCAACTTGCACTTTTTGGGATTGGCAGTTAGTCCAGCTTGTCGTAAGGCCCTTATGATGGTATATAAATGATATAGGTGATCCACCCAGGTCTTGCTGTATATTACTATATTGTCAATGTATGCTCCACAAAATTCCGAATATGGCTGTCAAATTTGGTCCATTAATCTTTGGAAAGAGTTGCAGGAACACCATGTAAACCGAATGGCAAGACCTTACAGTGGAACAATGTTATAAGGGTAAAAAATAGCAGTTTTTCCATTCTCAGGTCCATGTAATGGGACGTGCCAATACCCTTTTGTAAGATCTAGAGTTGAGAAATAGACAGCACTAACGAATTTGTCTATTAGATCATCAATACGAGGCACTGGGTAGGCGTAAAAAGCCGAGATGGAATTCACTTTTCAAAAATGTATACAAAATCTCCAGGTTTGGTCAGGTTTTTGCCACAAATACAATGGGAGAGGTCCAGGGATTAGAGGAGGGCTCAATGATGTTAGCTTTGAGCAGCTGCCGCACCTCTTTGATGACAATTGCCGTACAGGATTCAGGCAGGCGATATGCTCTTAGATATACTATTTTGCCTGCTGGTGTACGAATATGATGGTATGTGCCCTTCACTCTTCAAGGTTTATCATAGAATACATCAGGGAACTGATCGATGAGGTCAACAAGATCTTGTTTCTGATTATTCTTGAGTTCAGGGGAAATTAATAGTTTGCCGTCTGCTTCTTCTGGTACTAAACAAGATAGAATAGTGGCATTGGATTCCGAGATATTTTCCCTCCAGTCTTTGAACATATTTATGTGATAAATAGGTGCGTTTTGACATCGGTCCAGCTGGGGTATTTTATAATTACAGCGGCCCATCTGTTCTACTTCTGTGTCAGGTCCATGCCATTTTGAATCTAGTTTGTTATCTGAAATGGGTAAACGCACCAACACTTTCTGTCCGATGGAGAATGTTCTAAGGGACACCTTTATATCATAAGCTCGTTTCTGTTGATGTTGGGCTTTCTCCATGTGTGTCTGTAGCAGAGTTCTAACGGTTGCCAGTTTCATTGTAATTTCACAGAGTAGTATTGGGGCATCTTCCATTTTCTCCGAAGTCTCCCTGATCATATCTTGGGCATATTAGGGATGCCTCACAAATAACTCAAAAGGGGAAAACCCAGTGGAGACTTGAAGGGATTTTCCGACTGCGAAAAGAGCCCAGGGGATAATTTGATCCCAGTTTTTTTCCATCCTCATCTACCAGCTTTCTTAATATAGTTTTAGGGGTTTTATTAAAAAGTTCAGCGAGACCATCCGTCTGGGGATGGTACACATGTTTTTAATGTTTAAATATACAGCAGCTCTTTGTCAGGAATCAGCGTGTCAGCATGCGTGGGAACTGGCACACCCAGCCTTCCATAGCTGCTTATGGTTCCTCTGTACCCACCAATGTACTCATGAACTTGCGCAAACATCATCCTCTTCACGTAGACAAGCTTTGCCGTTCCTAGCCCGTTGGCGGTTGCCATGGCGATGCTGGAAGCCATTCCATACGCGTCACCACGTCAGGAGATGACACCTGAAGCCCCCTCACATGACACCTGGTGAATAAAGACTGCCTCAAAACTCCTCGGCGCTTCCAATTGATGTTTTCGGAGTGCCTCCATTGCTGCCCGTTTGTGTACGTACCCGTTAAGACCCCCTGCTTTGTCCTCAGAACTTGTTTGCTTCTTGACCCTTCTGCCTCAGTAATTGCCAGTCAGTTGCGGACCTCCCTTCTACACGGATATTCTTTGGATTAAGTTTGGACTTAGTTCGCCGTCAGCCGTTGATAAAGCGGCTTTCTCACAGACTCCTCGCCTTGCTGTTCAAGGCTTTGCCTTCCTGAATCCGGAAGGCACCAGTCTTGCTATTAGCCTTCCCTTTGCTCTCTGCATCACCTCCCGCTTGCGTTCAGTGCTTGGAACCTCACTCACCTGAGACGTCTCCCCCTGCATTTGTCCAGGAATTCCTGCACACGAACTAGAGATGCTAGGTGTTTGTGTGTGCATGTTTGTAGGCGTCTGCGTGTCATCGGGATGGGTCTTGGTACCTTATCTGGATTAAATGGACAATATCTTCTATGGACACTACCTAGGCGTCCTCGTTTCGTAGGGGGATAGTACTTGTGCTTCTGGACTCAGACTGATCCTTCCAATCCGATGGAACACATCCAAGAACCTTTCTTCGATTCCGATTGTTCAACAGACCTCGTTTCCCTCGTCAGTACTTAGTGCTCCTTGTAATTACAGAAACGCTCCTTCTGAGAGGGGAAAAAACGAAGGATACCATATCTGCCGGTTCCACACCCCCACCTGTCACCTGGGTTTTTCTCTGTCTGTTGTGAGTTGGGCGTATATTGGTCTGTGGTTTGGGGAACTAAATTGGGTACAGCCAAGCAGTGTTATTGACCGATTCTTTTGTTTCCACAGCCAGTGTGTGTTTCGTCTCCCAACCAATAGATCCCTTTACTTGTTCTTGTTACTAAGTAAATGGTTACATTTGTGGGAAGAACTTGTCGGCTACTAACCGACCGCTCCTCCATACTCTAAGGTGGCACTCAGCAGTGAACCCTAAAACTCCTTCACCTCTGCCATAAGTTTACACATGAAATTGGTGCCTTGGTGCTCAACATTTCTCTGGGGAATCCCAGAAATAAAGGAAGTAGGCCTATTAATATCGGTTGTGTGAAGTTATTTCTCAAAGGGAAGGCCTCAGTGTATCTTGTGGCATAGTCCACAACCAACCAACACATAATTGTTGCCTAGTTTAGAAGTTTCAAGTGGACCAATAATATCCATTTCAATCCTGGAAAAAGCGATCTCAATGATGGGCAATGTATTCAATGTAGCTGTTGGTGGCATGTGTGCTAGTTCATTGACAAATACCACAGGATTGTATGAAGGCTTTAATATCTGTGTAGATCCCTGGCCAGTACAATTTACTACTAAAGTAGGCTTGTGTTTTTGTTCGCCCTAGATGGCCTCCCGTAAGGTGGGAATGGACAATCCCCAGAACTATTAACTTTTGGCTTCTTGGGACTACCAGTTGTGTTTGTATCATCCCTTCTCCTGTGATTTCTCTCCTATATAATAGCCTTTGTTTTATAAACAAGAGAGGCCTTCCTCTTTCTTTCCCTTCTTGTAGAGTTATTCCTTACAAAAAGGCCTTGGTTAGTAAAGGGTCGCTCCTCTGGGCAAAAACTAGGTCAGGAAGGATGCCAGGTTCTTCAACAGTCTTTGGAGGTATAAGTGGATTCATCAGCTTCTCCTAAACCTAAATTGCTTCTTTCTGTCACGCCTTTATAAGTCACTTCCTTTAAAATGAGAAATATTGCTCTTGAGTATCCCGTGAGCCATTTTGTCTCTGGGTCGAATTTAAATGTTGTCTCCCAGTGGTTTTGTAATAGGACTTCAATATCTACTTTAAAGTCTGGATCTATAACCCCAGCCAGAAAATAGTGTCCACATTTCCAAGCCAGCCCTGATTTGGGTGCAGTTTTATGTAACACCCAGTGGGTATCAGGGCTAGCTCTGTAGGCATTAACCCTCTTTCGCCTGGAGGGGTGATATGGGATACATTACTCACCATAATCGTATTTCTGATGCTTGTATCTGCTTAGATTCACATGCTGTGCATAGGCCGACATCTAGTGGAAGCTGCGGAGTATTACAGTTTGTTTTTCGAAACTCGAAAATGGGCGTCGACACAGGCATGCCAGTAATACTATCCCTAGTGTGACGTCCACTGCACCCAAGATCCCTCAGGCGTCTGGGATCCTCAGATTGTATTTTTTCTGACATGAGGAAGCATGAGGAGTAGCGCGAGTACAGATAATCCAAGCAGATAGACAGAAAGGTAAGACTACAAGCAATCATGCGCCTTCTCTCGGAGGGGAGGAAGGGTGGGTCGCATGTGAATCTAAGCAGATACAAGCATCAGAAATACGATTACGGTGAGTAATGTATCCCTTCTGAGGCTTGTGGAATCTGCTTAGATCACATGCTGTGCATAGATTAGCGAGCAGTACCAGAAGAAGGAGGTGGGATGTGAGAAGGGTCATGAGCAAACAGGTGTCTTAGAACCGCTTGTCCCACTTGTGTATCTGTCTTGGAATGAGTGTCAATGCAGTAATGCTGAGTAAAAGTGTGAATAGAGCTCCAAGTAGCTGCTTTGCAAATGGTGTCAAGGGGAACATTTGCAATGAAAGCCAGAGTGGCCCCAATGCCTCTAGTAGAGTGGGCTCTTGGCGTAAAAGGTTTTTTCAGAAAGAGTAACAGAGCTGTATACAGTTGATAATCCACTTCGAGATAGCGCCTTTAGAGACGCGATCTCCCTCTCTGCCTGTAGCTACGGAGACAAACAGTTGATCTGTTTTCCTTAGCGGTCTGGTTTTATTTACATAGTAGAGGACCGCCCTACGCACATCTAGGGTGTGTAGTTTCACCTCAGCCGAGCTTTGCGGGTTCTGGAAGAAAGCCGGAAGCTCGATGGACTGGTTTACATGGAACTTTGATATAAATTTAGGTGAGAACCTAGGGTGTGTGCGTAAAACCAGTTTGTCTTTGTGGATAGTAAAGAAAGGATCCTGCACTGACAGAGCCTGAATTTCACTGACCCTTCTTATAGAGGTAATGGCTACTAAGAAGGCCGTTTTATAAGTCAGGTGTTTGAGACTACTTTTATGCATGGGTTCGAAAGGGGGGCCCATGAGCTTAGCTAGCACCACATTAAGGTCCCATCCTGGCGGTGGGTTCGAAATAGGAGGGTGAAGTCTCTTTACTCCTTCCATGAAGGCTTTAACTACTGGTACTTTCCACCACGACACCCTGTTATGGGATGTGGTGTAAGCCGAGAGGGCTGCCAGGTGTACTTTCAGAGAGTTAAAAACCAATCCCGCATCCAGCAGGTGGAGCATGTATATCACAATGTTGGAAGGAGTGCAATCAACAGGGTTGATTTGTTTATTCTGGCACCAAAAAACGAATCTCTTCCACTTGTCAAAGTAACAGTGCCTTGTGTTTGGTTTCCTGGATTCTTTTAGGATGTCCATACACCTCTGTGGTAAATTGAGATGTCCAAACTCTATGACCTCAGGAGCCATGCTGCCAGGTTCATTGAGTTGGGTTGCTGGTGCACTGTTTGACCTTGTTGCTGGGACAGTAGGTTGTACCAGGCTGGAAGTTTGATGGGTTCGCACACCGCCATCCTGCGTAGGTGTGGAAACCATGGTTGTCTCGCCCACATGGGAGCAACTAGGATGAGCGTCATCGATTCCTTGTTCATCTTGTACACCACCTTCCTGATGAGAGGAGTTGGTGGAAAAGCGTACGCAAACATCCCTGACCAGTTCATCCACAGGGCGTTCCCTTGGGAGTCTGGCTGGGGGAACCTGGATGCAAATCCTGGGCATGGTTTGTTTTCGCTTGTGGCGAATAAGTCTATAGTCGGGAAACCCCACTGAAAGAAGAGATCTTCTACAATCTTTCTGTGAAGGACCCATTCGTGTTCTTCTGGGAGGGAGTTTCTGCTTAGAGCATCCGCTAGGGAATTGAGCTCCCCTGGAACATGTTGCGATGACAGGAAGATGTTCCGTCCGAGTGCCCATATCCAGATTTTCTGGGCAAGCTTGGACAGATTTGGCGAACGAGTCCCTCCTTGCTTGTTCAGATAGAACATGGCTGTCGTGCTGTCCGTCCGGATCTGCACCGACAAGTTTAGTAGATGGGGCTCGAACGCCCGAAGCGCTCTGAATACTGCCAGAAGCTCTAGCAGGTTTATGTGGTTCTTGGCTACTGAGTGAGACCCTGAGCTGTGTGGTGGAGATGGTGAGCTCCCCACCCAGTCAGGTATGCATCTGTAGTCACCACTGCCTGTACTTCGGGATCGTAAAAGGGTTTTCCCCTTGCGAGATTCTCTCTTGTCCACCAGTGTAGGCTCTGTACAAGTGTTGGCGAAACGACCACTAGATCGTCCCACTGACCACTTGCCTGAGACCACTGTTTCGCCAACCATTCCAGCATGGGACGCATGCGCAGTCACGCGTGGGGGAGCAGGTAAATGCATGACGCCATCATGCCCAGTAACCGCATTGCTTTGCGTACCGTTATTAGTTGACCGGACTGATAATGTGGAATTTGCAGTAGTATATTCCGAATTCTCTCTTCCGAAGGGAAGGTCAACCCTTTCTGAGTATCTAGGATTGCTCCTAGGAACTGTTTTGAGGTGCTTGGCACCAGGCTTGACTTCTTCTCGTTGATTGAGAAGCCTAATTCGTGGAGGAGGTCGATAGTCCTTTGAATGTTTGTCCTGCAAATTCCTGGGGTTTCCCCCGTTATGAGCCAGTCGTCCAGATAAGGGTACACTGGGATTGCCTCCCTGCGTAGGTGTGCAGCTGCCACCGCCAGTACCTTGGTGAATACCCTTGGTGCTGAAGCTATCCCGAAGGGCAGTACCTTGAATTGGTAGTGGCGACTGTCCACCTTGAAGCGCAAGTACTTTCTGTGCGCCGGGAGCATGGAAATATGAAAATAAGCATCTTTCATATCCAAGGTTGCCATGTAATCCCCCTTTTTTAGGAGGGGGATTACCTCTTGTAGCGTGGTCATACGGAATTTTTGGGGCTTGACATACTTGTTGGCAGGCCGTAAGTCCAATACTGGGCGCATTGTCAAATCTTTCTTTGGCACAAGGAAGTAAGTTGAATAGATACCCTTGTTTACCTGGTGTCCTGGGACGAGTTCCATCGCGTCCTTTTCTAGGAGAATGGCGATCTCCTCGAGAAGGATCTTCTGATGTTCTAAGGAGTGTACTCTTTGTCGTGGAGGATGGTTCCGGGGACGCTGCAGTAATTCTATACAATATCCTGTGGACACTGTTGACAGCACCCATCTGTCTGAGGTGATCCCTTCCCAAGCCTGGGTGAAGTTGGAAATGCGTCCCCCTACTGGGGTTGCGTGAGAAGGGACCCTGAACTGAGCGTCACTGCTTTGGTGGAGGCGTGCCACCTCCCTTGTTGGGGCTGCCTCTGCCTCTCCCACGACCTCTTTTGTTACCCCTGCCGTAATTTTGGGTAGACTGCTGGCTGTTGTTCCACTGTGTACCCTGTCCCTGGGCATAGTTGCCTCTGTGAATTTTGGCCGCGTGGGCGACGAAAATTACTGTTCCCCCTCTGGTTAGGGGGTTTGTTGGTTAGTTGGCCAAGGGATTTCAGTGTTTCGTATTCGTCCTTGGCGTTTTTCAGTGCGTCTTCGACCACTTTCCCAAACAATAGATCGGGTTCCACCGGCTTGTCTATTAATGAAGCCTGAGTTTCTGTTTTGAACCCCGACTGCCGTAACCACGCATGTCTTTTGATAACAGTACCTTCTGCTATTAATCTCCCTGCGTTGTCCGCGGCGTCGAAGGTTGCTTTCAATATGCAACCAGACACGGCTCTCCCTTCTGCCGAGATCCGAGCCAATTGGCCTTTAAACGGTTCAGGAGCAGAGGCTATGAGTGCCGCGACCTCTTGCCATTGATGGCAGTTGTAGCTGGCCAACAGGGTGGTGGAGTTAGCAATCCTTGCTTGGTAGGCGGACGTTGAGTCTACCTTCCTGCCAAACCCGTAAAGTTTCTTGCTCTCCTTGTCGGGAGGAGCTTCTGACGAAGATAAAGGTGTTCCAGCCCTCTTCCGAGTGTTGGTAACAACTAGGGAGTCTGGTTTAAGATGTCCTCTTATATAGAGAGGGTCAGACTGGGCTGCCCGGAAAAGTTTTTCGACCCTGGGGTTGACTGCTCTGGTGAGGTTTGGGTTCACCAGGGATGGATCTTTTCTTCGTTGGATGGATTTAAGGATAGGGATGGTCTGAGCGACCGGCCTCCTCTCTCCCACCAACTCTTCTGTGAAGTCCCTTTCCCCCTGTACACCGTGGGTGTTGATGTGAAAATGTTCGGCCGCGCGAGCGAGAACCTCATTAAGGAGGGGCTGGTTATCGACTGGCGAGTCGGTAATTGGGGCTTCGTCCTCTACCG
The DNA here is from genome assembly GCF_040938575.1 of Ambystoma mexicanum. NCBI lineage: Eukaryota > Metazoa > Chordata > Amphibia > Caudata > Ambystomatidae > Ambystoma > Ambystoma mexicanum. The sequence goes on from NC_090931.1 coordinate 108,112,701, forward strand.
GGGAATCTATTTCCTGCTCATCTCCTCCCTCCTCCTGGTCCTCATCATCCGCATAGTATTCCGTCCCGGTTTGTTCCTCCATAATTTCAAACTCCTGGTCCCCCTCAGGGAAAGGCTCTCCTTGGTACCTGGGGTGTGGAGTAGAGTATGGAGTAGAGTAAGGCTGCACCTCAAAGGGTTCAGGTCTTTCAAACCGGGCCTTTTTACTTAGGGGGATAGGATCAGTGGAACCTGAGGGTGTGGCCCCCTGAGGGTCATACGAGAGGAAATGCTTGGATTTTTGTCGTAAAAATCTGCCAAGGAAGACATCCTTGACATGACTCTGTCTATGTCTTCACTGGAACATTCTTTGGAACAGGGGATGACCTTAGTAGTCAACTTAGGGGACTTATCAAGGGTACCCTTGCTGGATGTAGATCTCTCAGTAGACTTGTATTTGTTTGTCTGCTTCGGGGGGAAGGATGGTCTTACAGGAGTGGAAGAATGTGCTTTCCGCTGTTTCCCCGCCTCCCCATGCGTGGAAAAATGTTTTCCCTGTCCCTTGGAGGCCCCGGAGACTTTTGACGCCTGGCGTCGAGGATCGGAAGAGGTATCTGTGTCTTTCGAGCGTGGGGCCTCGCTGGTGTTAACTGCGGGCTCCGTCTCTTGGAGCGCGGCCTGGGGGTGTAAGTCGTCTTCGTCTTCCGACGATCGAGCTTCCGTTAGTCTAGGGAGCGAGGCACTCTTGGCAAGAGTGGATGATTGCCATGCGTCATGAGGCGATCTCGATCGAGAGCGCCCAGAGGACACCGAGTCGGACCGTTCTATCTGTGCCTCTTTCCGAGAAGTCGACGTCGTCGAGGTTCGGTTGGACTTAGTGTGTGTAGGGTGTGTAGCGCTTGCGTCGCCGGGGGTCTTCCCCATAGCCGCCCTGCCGGACGACCTTCCGAGGTCGGGGACCTGCGCTCTGCTGTCTTTCGACGCCGTAATGCCCTCGCCGTCCGAAAGTACGGCGTCGCTGCCATCGCTGAAGGCGCCCTCCGCTGCCATGGCCGCCTGCCTGGCGTGGTGGGCCCAACGCTTTGTCGAACGGTCCTTAAGTGTCTTAGGTTTAAACCTACTACACGCTCTGCAGTTCGTTTCGGGGTGGTCCCTCGGCAAGCAGAGATTGCACGTGGCGTGCCTGTCGACCCAAGGGTATTTGCGGTTGCACTTGGGGCAGAATTGAAAAGGGGTACCCTCCATACGCACCTTGAGGCAGCGGGCTGGTAAGTGTAGGAAATATATAAGGTGTACCTATATACCAAGAGTGAAGAGTATGTACCACCCCCCACTCTCCCTACTTGCAGGGCCGAGGCCAGCGGCCTACTAGGCCCGGGCCGAGGCCAGCAGCCTTCCGAGGACCAGATCCGTCGTGCAGCAGCCGACGGTCGATGTCTTCTCCAGCCGTCGTCGAGGGTCGACGTTGGGGTGGGGAAGGATGTCAATAAAGAAATATAAATTAGCAAAAGTATGGCTAAGGCCAGGGGACTCCGCAAAATGCTTCCGACCAGTATGGCGGAAAAAAACAATCTGAGGATCCCAGACGCGTGAGGGATCTTGGGTACAGTGGACGTCACACTAGGGATAGTATTACTGGCACGCCTGTGTCGACGCCCATTTTCGAGTTTCGAAAAACAAACTGTAATACTCCGCAGCTTCCACTAGATGTCGGTCTATGCACAGCATGTGATCTAAGCAGATTCCACAAGCCTCAGAAATATATATATATATATAGCCGCTCTCAGAGGATAAGGAGAGTGCAATCAATTAGCAGGCTAGTGTTGTTAACCAAAGGAGAGCACTGATGAGTCATGGGTTAAATGCAAAGGAAGTCCATTGTTTCTTTCACAATCTGCCGAAGCCCAGTTTGGGTGAAACGCGTAATTGTGTGTTTGTTTTCTTTATATGTCCACTTACTGATTAATAAAGGACTTTTATCACGGAGAAGATGGCCAAACATGTTTCTTTGGATTTAAAATGGAGGAGTGCCGCTGTGAACCGCGTAATTGCAGTTCTTGTTTTTTCTTCATATTAACGTGTCCCAACACGTAAAACAGCAGGCACCCGTGCGGACCAATATCAGGTCTTTATTGAAGTTGAGCACGCTATTAGCAATTTGGGAAACGTTATATATATATATATTTAAAAAAAAGAAGAAGTAGTTACACTTCCCCCAAGGAGGGACGGCACTCTCCAAGTTACGGTCGTATGCCAGTTGAGAATTCCTTGAAATTAGTCCATCACACAACCACGAGTATGTTCAAATATCCAGTTTTATTTTGGCATCATTATGGCAGATACGCCTCGGTACAACGCGTTTCGCAACGCTCCCGTTGCTTGATCACGTACAAATATATATCTCAATCAATCAATCTCAAATTCAAAGGACCCTTTTGTGGCCACAGTTGGACTCTAGTTTCTTACTCCATTTTTTATTTTCCAAGGTTCCCCAACCTGTTTCAGTTGGGCTGCATCCCACTACTGACACCATATGTGATGTATGCATTGTATCAAAAGGTAGACAGACACAAGGAAGCAAAGCAAGTTTGTAAAACCTTCATTAACTTTAAAAGGGGTTGGAGACTTCCTAACTAGACCCATTTGTAGACTAGACTATTTCCTATTTAAACTAAGACAAAAGGTAGTCAAATGTCTGTCAGTCAAACTAATAAAGACTTCTGTAAAACCTATGCTTGCCCTCACTTTCTTCTAGAACAATGTGTACGGGATTGGTTCAAAATAAAATCGTGAGTCAAAATAATATCAAGATGGCATTGGAGCTGTCCCACAGCTCCTTTCCCCAAGCTTCAGTTACTTGGCCTTCAAATGGTTCACACAAAGCTCCTCTTCTCGTCACCTTCTCAGAAATTTCACAATAAGTTGCTTTCACAAGACTCCATTGCTAGGGTTTCATCAGGGGTTTCCTCCCCTACAATTCCAACAACTTTACATTTCAATAGTTTCTCTTCACATTAGATGCACTTGTTCAACACCAGAGTTCCCTTCCCCAATAGTTCTTAATAACAAAACAGCTCTTCAGATTAGAGACTTTCGAGAGCACACAGTTGTACTCAGCCCTGTGCGAGACCACTCTGATAACTTGGCTTCATAAAATTGTGCTGCCGACACCATCGCTTTTATTTCAGTTCACAAACAGGGTCGTGCCCCAGGCACTCTTTAGCTTCTTTTGGGGTTTCTGCTTGCTCTTCCTATCTCGCGCAGCTCCCCTCTCATGCTTTCTATTTTGCTCCTACTTCGAGATTCGCACAGCTCCCCTGCACTTTCGTAGAGTGATTTAATGCCAACAGTCTTTCGACAACGTTTAAACACACATGCGACCACTCTGTTACTTTGTTTCCTTTGCTTTCACAATTATCTCTTTCATATTACAGTTCACAATGAACAATTGAAGCTTTGTGTTCAACGCGTCATTCATCCTATGCTTGTCCTTCACTTGCAACAAATTATCTCTCATGCTTTGTGTTCTTCACCAGCTGGGCTTCACTTTGAAGTCACTGGTTGTGATTACTTAGCGTAGCTTTTGCAGTTATGTCGTGTCGAGTTCAGGGGCTCCTCGCCTGCCCCTCATACACTCCTGGGCTGCCTCGCTGGTCCAGCGGAATGAGAACCTCTTCAAGGACTTCACTTAACAGATAGCATACCACGCAATCCCTTTCTGGCTCCTTGGTAAGATGGCTCCCTCACAACGCTTTCTCTAGGCTTCTCAAACCACGTGCTCTCAATGTCTCGGCACTGCGTTCTCAGAAAGCACATCTCAGAGTGCTCAAGATTTCCCAGTTGCCTGTCAGATTGGTCTCCGACTCTCGTTCCTTCGTGGGCTCCAACCCGGTCTGTCTTTAGCTTCTTGCAGCTAGTCCTTTTATACACCTGTGGAGTATAAGAGGCTACAGGTGGATACCATCTTCACCCAGTGCCTGACTTCACCTGACCTAGTTAGTGGGACAATAATGAAAATAGAGTGCTGTTGAATGTGGTTTCGTTGTTTTAATGGCACTGTGATGTTTTGGAAAGTAAGAGTATACGGGTGAAATGCTCCTCTTCCTCGTTTCAGTCCTTTCTTAAAAGGAATGGTGAAAGTGGGTGTCTGGGGAACAGTGAGCCATATAGGCTGAGGGAATGTCGGGTAGGGGGGTGTTTGAAAAGGGGATACCATGTCTCACCTTTTCGTAATCCCTCCCCATCGCAGAGGATGCTTTACCCAGGTGTTGCTCTCACACCAGTCAGCCCTCAAAGTTGGGACCCAAACATGATGGCCCTACCCTGGCTACCTGTTTAAAGGATTCCCCCGGGAATGGGAAGGGAAAAACCCTCAGGTTTTTCACATACCATTCCCCTATGCGATTTGGACGGGGCTGCTTCACATGGCAACCTCAAAAGGAAATCTACGTTACATCGTTCCCAGCCCTTTCGATGTTCAACTGAAAAGCAGTAGGGTTGAAAGTCCAGAAACCATTGCACGACTCTTGAATTGGACTCTCGGGATCCAAAAGCAATGGCCCTCCCCTGGCCACCTGTTTAGAGGATCCCCAGAGAATGGGAAGGGGAAAAACCATCAGGTTTTTCACACTATCGACATGGCTCCACCTGTATCTGGGCTCCCCTTCGCGAAATCTAATAGCTAAACGCTTATAATTTCAAAGTTGGTATGGGGCGGCTCTTAGTAAAGCCAGGCCACTATGGGAGGATGGGATGTAAGTGCCTTGACATTAGTAAGCTGGTTCCCACCAGGTACTTGAACTCAAGGTGGCCCTCAATGACCCGAGATGGGGGGACAACATACAGAGATCCAACCACCTTTGAACAAGTCAATCAGCAGAATACAAACGCGAGGGGCCAAATAGCAAACATCTATAAGAGGATGTTGCAGGAAGAACCTATTAATTGCTGAAAGGCCAGAGATAAATTGACAATACGATATGCAGAAAGAAAACTGATAATTTGTGGTTTTCCATGTGTAGAAGGGTCTCACATTCCACGGTATACCGACAGTATAGGATGCAGGTGATCAAGTTCATACACCGCTGTCGATATTCAACCGCCATGTTAGCCAAGATGTATTCTGGGAGGGACTCTCGCTGTTGGAGGTGCCACCGTCCAAATACAGATTACCATCATATGTGGTGGGGTTGTACTGTAAGGAAGGTATGGTATTAACAGTAAGACAGACACAAGTGAGCATAGTTCAAGGGTGTTTATTGAACTTTCACAAGGGTGAGCTAAACCTAATCCTACAGATGGGAGCAAGCTACGACCATCAAGTAACAATGCAGTCCTAGTGAAGTCGTGCCAAATTAAAAGGGCATCCTAAAAAAACAATTGCCAATCCTTACTACTAATTTACAAATAATGTGGGGGGGGATGTTCACGAAAAAGAAAAGTATTCACAAAATGATAAATCAGGAAGTTAGTGCCATTGGCCTCTCTTCTCCACATTTTGAGCATGGGACAAGGCGGTTCACTCGAGCAAAGCACACACTGGCTTCTGCGGCACAAGGATACAGTTTCATTTAAACACTTCAAGACCTTCTGTGTCCAAGCCCCTTTACTTCTTGCAAATCTGTTGAGGGTCTGCTATAAAAAAACAACAAAATGTTCTTTTGCATGTTCCAGTATTCAATTTGGGTGTTCACCCTGCATCCCCCTCAGCGGGGCTCAGATCCCTTTCAAACTTAAGTTCAGATAATGATTTCTCGGGTGGTTCACGGTTCACCCTGGATTCCCCTCAGCCGGGCTCAGATCCTTCACTCAATTAGTCTCCCTCAGCCAGGCTCAGACCAAACTCTTGAAGAGGTTTAGCTCGACCCGTTGCATGACCACTTCGATCACAAAGTTCCTTTTACTCACACACACACTCAGCATCAGTTGGATACCTAACAGACTTTCTTGACCTCCCAAAATTGTAAAGTTCAAATTATATCTGCGTCACTCATTGCAAAAACTTCCACACACTGTTCTCTTTGTACAATGTTGGCGCTTGCAAACTGGGTTCAAAACACAAGCTGGTTTGGCATCAGTCTCTCCGACTCACTGGCTGTGCTGTCTTTTCTGACGCCGCTTTGTTGTAGGACAGTAACACAGCGGGATTCGCTCCTCCGCGCTTTGGTTTTAGACGAGGGTGAGGCCCGGGTACCTCCGACCCACCGTGCAGGTTTGATCAGCTTTAGTGTAACGCTCACCTGATTCCCGTAGAGGCGCCGGTCTTGACTGGGCGTATACCGTATCTTCAAAGGTGATGTGTAACACACGGCTGGCTCTTTGGGCTGGATCTCTGTGCACTGTATGTCGGACTCGAAGGGTAAGATGTCTGCAGATAGAAAATATGGGATTAAGGAACTGGGTTATTGAATGTCTCTCTTCTTCCCTTTCTCTTCTCCTGTAGAACCCCAAAGGTTAACGCTCTCACCTTAGATAAGTGAACGCTGTGCTCTCCATCTGCCTCGGGGCAGGGTGCTGTAACCAGTTTCTTCACTGGATAAGGGGGGCAGGCCTCTTGACTTCAGAGGACTGCTGTCCGTCGTTTACTGCACGAACGGTAAGTTTCGAGTAATTGTAATGTCTTTAAAGACTTTAGTAATGATGTTTCTTGTTTTGCAGGGTTCCGGCGATGGCGGATGACGGGCTGAAGTGAGTTGAAGATGGAGCCCGTGTGATGAATAGAAGCGCCTGGAAGCACGTAAGTAAGCGCTTGTTGCCTGCTTCACGATGCACTCTAACTGTCTTTTTATTTTGCAGGTACAAGTTCGGAGCGGCTGCAGGGTGCCGGAATACCCACTGGGTTAGATGTGGAAAGGAGTAATGGCACGTGAGTATTAAAGTTCCCCAATGTCTTTAAACCCACCTTGTTTTGTCTTTCAGATGCGGGATGCAGCGCCGAAGGCCTCCGGAGCGTGCAAAGAGTTGGTAAGCTTTTGTCTTTCAGATGCCGGAATGCAGTGTGAAGACCTCCGGAGCGCACGAAGAGTAGGTAAGCCTTTGTCTTTCAGATGCCGGAATGCAGCGCGAGGCGTTGGTGACAGCCGATGGACCAGGTAAGTGAAGAGCTGTCACTGAAGACCGTAATGCTAACCTGTTCTTTCTTGTCTTTATAGGTGTTGCTGAAGACTGGATTCAGGATGGTAAGCCTTTTTCCTTAGGCCCAGGATCAAATGCAGAAGACACGATGAGCGTTCTGCTGCAGAGGATGCAGAATAACGCAAAGCAAGATTCATCCATCGGGTGTGGTTTAAATAGCCTCCTGTAGTGCTTAGGGGTCTCCTTCCACAGCCACGCCTAGGTAAGAAAAGAGTCCCTGTTTTCCAGAAGAGTTCCAGTGTTCTGAATCTAGGGAGTGGCTCCTGCCCCACCCAACAGGAAAAGTAGTTCCAAAAAGAAGAGGATCAGAGGCTCAACTGGCAGGCAAGTAAGCAGCATGGTCTGCTGCAGGTAAGTCCACCCAAGCATTATGAGCCCGGCGCTTCCAGCGCTGGGACAGGGCATATTTATGAGCCTGGTGCCACTGGCGCCAGGACTGGGTCCAAAAGGTCCCAATTGGGACTGGTTGGCACTCGGAACCTGGGTTATGGATCTGCTTCCAAGGAAGTTGGGAAAACCCTGACCTTTTGGAAGCAGAGATCATGACATTTAGTTCCTAGCCTTCGGTTTCTTACTTTCCAAGGCTCACAAAAGTAACAGTCTTTAAAGGTCACAGGTACTGCCCCTCCTTGCGAGACTCTCTGATCTCGCCGTCTTTCTCCTTGTACTAAACTGCCAGCTTGGAGCTGATGTTTCCTCGTGCGGTTTGCCTCGCTCAGGGTATGCTTTCGTGCTACGCCCTTTATCAGTGTGGGAAAGTGTAATGGCAGTCAGGTGTGTGTAATAATCCCTAATTGCCGGACCTTGCCTGTCCATGGTGTTGGGACATATAAAGGTATACGGCTCTGATGTTAGTCCGTGGTCGCTCACGGTGAACTGTCCATGAGAAAGTGTTTGGTCAGAAAAGGGGGAGGGTGGTCGTATTCCTAGGTATCCTACCTGGTAGGATGGGGAAAAGGTGTTATTAGTAAAGGGATACTGCATCTCACCCTCTGGTGTCCCACTTCCACTCCCTGAAGACCACTCATCCAGGTGATCCTCCCGTACTGGCCTACCCCCAGGAACTGGATCCAAACGTGATGGCCGTGTCCTGGCCACCTAGGTGACAGATCCCCAGGGACTAGCAGGTGAGATACTTTCAGGTTTCTCACAGTAGCCATATGCAGATCTATTGGGGGGAGTTTCTCTCATGGATCAAGGGGACTGATGGAATCTTGCAATGCCTCACGCCATGGTGGATGTTATTTGGTGTGAATGAGCAAGAGAAGATGGAGAAGCAGGGGGACATATGGTACGTGTCCTGCTAGTGGCTGTCAGGAGCTGAGTAGCGCAGATGTGGAAACTAAATAGAACCCCTAAGAAAGAATGGGTTCAGAAAGTTAGGGCAATTTATGACATGGAATACCTATCCAATATCCTAAAGGCGTCAAAGACGAGGGTTGAAGAGAATTGGCTACCCTTTTTTTTTTTTTACTAATGTGGGGGGAAAAACCACTGGCCGGGGGAAGGGAATCAGAATGTATCACAGATCTCATTATCAAATCGATGCGTGCTGCTGGAGGGGAGGGTGGGGGTCTTACGGGTGGAGGGGGCTTATGAGGTTCTAAAATGCAGTATGCTACATGCTGTAAACTGTTTAATTGCCGGTCTCATTATTGATAAAAGATAATACAAATATGATTTGATTTTGAGAAATAAATGCATCTGCTTTAAAGCGGTGCAAAGCATGATTGTTACCAAGCAAAATGATTTGTAGGAACTTGGACAAGTACTTACTTGGAGAAGACACGGGAGACCCCTTCCGAATGGCAGTAGACTGTGTGAAACACCCATGAGAATGAGAGACAGAGGATGGCGCCCAAGAAGAACATTCCAAAAACCACCTTCTCCTGAATAGGGGCCACAAAGGCGATGTTGGGCCGGAACATGTAGAAAATCCCCAAACACAGGAAAAAAACACAGCCTGCCAACAGAAATAGGGGGAAAATGTATTCATATGCTTTTAGGTTAAACATCAGGCCAAGAAATGTAACATATTTGAAATGTTGGCGTCCTGCATGAGGAACATTCTAAGACAAAGATGATGCTTCATACCCCTGCCTTTTCACAGGAAAGTAACCAAGAGTGGTTGTGTATGTTGTGGGTGGGATGTGCATGTATGTCAATCCAAAATATCTAAAATTGACATATTGGTCTAAGCTGGAAAGTGAGTATTGATTCAAAAGCAGGGAAGCTGCTCATGGGAAACGGGTACCCAACTGACAAACAAGGGCTTCATCTATGGCTGACATATTAGGGATAAAAACTAGATTCTTCTCATTACCTAAAGTTGTAGAATCAAATAGCGGGGGAGAGATCATGTAGTACTGCTCCACATAGCGAAAACACAAGTTAAACTGAAGGTGCTAGCCAACTACAGAGTGAATGCAAATGCACCCATCAGCTCAGACGTGCTAGTCATATACTAACTTCAGTTCCAGCGTGACCTCACAAATCTTGGTATGTAACAATATGGTTTCAGATCTTTACATATGATACAATGGGCAACTATATGTCCTCAACAATAGCCACAAAAATCAATGCTGATGCAGCTATGCTGTGCTTGTGCTCCTTGACCTCTAAATGACATTAACACAATTCTATTGAAGCACCCAAGAAACGTGGGAAAAGTTGTGAGGTGTTTAAGCTAATCCCCGAGTGATATGATACAAAAGGTCTACAAGAACGTCCAATGGGGTGGGGGCACACACACCTAGTTAAGACTTTCTGATGTCATAGCCCTATTCAGCCAAAATGCATCTAAATAGCTTGATGGCTTTAAGCTGTTTACAGTATCCTGCTCCATAGAGAAGGATTGTTCGCACGCCAACTTTAAATGCTCAATGTCCACTGTAAGATGGATTTTGTTTTTCAGAGCACACCCTGTGGTAGGGTTTTGAGAGGTCAACCCAGTAGGTGAACAAGCTTATGGGCACTTTGGGCCTCAATTTGGGCAGTGCGGGTAAAATGGTGGGGTAATACTGTTTACTGCTGAATTACTGCACAACTACGAGTTTGAGGGTAAGGTGGAGGAAATATATGCAGCAAGAAGCTGCAGGTATTTCTGCCACCTTACTGCCCAAAAACTGCGTCAATCAAGCAGAAATCCCCCATGGGGTCCTATGGACTCAAATTGATGGGGACTAGCACTGCTGCTACTTGTAATCTGCCGGTAATACCGCCGGACCAAGTGGCAGCAACAGTAATACAGTTTTTGGTATCTCGGCAGATTTCCCACTGAAATACCACAAAACTTGTAACGTGGCCCTCTTTGTCTAGTCAAACCCTTACAAAGTATATTTAGGCAGAGCAGTAAGGCAGCCTTCAGGCGATCAGAGGATGGGGTGCAAGTACAGTTTACAACCCAGGCAGCCAAGTAATGGCACATCACAAAGAAATATAAAACTTCACTATTTATTAGACCTTAACCACACATTCAGGTACAACTCGAGTATATTGCGCACTACACAAAACTGCAATTTCTAAAAGTAGAGTATGCAAAACTTTACCCTCCAACACAGTCAAAAGCAATTCAATAAAGAAATGCACAAATTGCAACGGTAATGAAATAAAAGGCTTTAATAAAAAGCAATATATTAAAACACTGCCTTATATATTTAGGAGGCAGAAACCTTGCTTGAACAGTCGTTCCCTAGCAGGCAATTAAGCGGTTTAATTCCTTAAAAGTGAAAATGTTCAGTTTCAGTACCTGGTTTGTGGTGAGGGATAGGAGTAAGGAGCCTAGATGTGGCGGTGTTGCCGGGACTGGGTGCTCAGTCCCCCTTTCTGAAGATTGTGTAACCATTGGAAAACACAGTGGACCTGGTTTTTGGTAGTAGGTCTTCATAGCTGGCAGGCAGGAACGCACAATCTCTCACAGAAGAAATGATGCATTTTACAAATTAAGGTAGTGGTAGTTGGTGATTAATTATAATGTGTGTTTATTCCACCAGTAACACTTCAACCTCCTTCAACTGCTGAAGTGTAGTGCCTTGACAGCCACTTTCAAGAGTTAGTCCTACTTTTGTGGTAGTTTCTCTGTCCCAGGTTTTTCACTTTTTAAATATGGCCACCCTTTTGTGAGAAACCAAAAGGTGTCTCAGCCGGTAGTGTCCAGGGGTCAGTCATTCGGGTAGCCTGGGAATGGCCATAGCCTTTAGATCCAGATCCTGGGGGTGGACAAGTGTGAGACACAGTATCTCTCTTCACTCTAACACCTTTACCCCCGATGGGATATTTAGAAAGTCACCTTCCCCACCTAATTTTTCCTGCACAAACACTTTTACACAGACTGCCCACTCTGGGAGAAAACGGTCTTGCACCTGAGCCGTATACACGGATAAAAGGCAGAGCACGAGAGCACACTCTGCGCAAGACAAAACACACAAAGGTATAGCAGTTTTGAGTTGGCAGCTGAACGAGGGGAGAACAACGGCCAGGCATGAGAGGTTTGTGAGAGGGGCAAATCCCATGACCTTGTTTGCAGGAAGCAGTTACTTTCACGAAACCTTCAAGACAGAAAACCTAAGACCAGGAAACCAGGCTGAAGAAACCTGCATTGTGTGTCAGAGATATCGAGGGTCCACCTGCGTAACTGACCAAGGCGGGGAGGAGTAGAAAATGCTGTGGTATCGTCCTTGGCTCCAAGAACAAAGAAGCGACAAAGAAAAACACAGCCAGTGAGTTGGGGAGACCGATGCCAGACCGGTCTGTGTTGAAGTCAAGGTTGCAAGCTGTAACATTGTAAAAAGAGCACTGCAACAAACATTGTTAAACGCATGCGATGAAAGGTGCGAGTGAAGCTAAATTGTTGCTGAAAATGTGAACATTAGAAGGACTGTTGATTAAGTGGTTCGGCACTGTGAATGTGCTCATTCAAAGGTCTCCGTACGGTATCCTGACAAAAGAAACAAAAGTAGATCGATATGAAGTGTAAATTATGTGAAGTGAATCGAAATGGCCCTGCGACGGTTTTAGCAAAACCCATTGCACAGTCGAAAGTCTTCGATTCTGGTACTAAAAGGAATCTGAGCCCGGATGAGGGGGGGTCCATGGTCTGAGCCCGAACGAGGGAGACCAAATTGTGAACATTGTAGAAAAGGGGTGTGAGCCCAGACGAGGGGGACCCGTGGTCTGAGCACGAAGGAGGGAGACCAGTCTTGAAGTTATTCAAGTGAAAACCCTGACAAAGGAAAGAAACTTTTGTATTTTGTTTGTTTCATCAGGCCCTCTGCAATAAGAGACTGTCATTGTGAAAGAGACTTAGGCGGAAGGCCCTTATGCCCATGTGTTGAACTGTTACCTCAGGGCCAAGAAGCCAGAGTGTGTGCGAAGCCAGAGTGTGTGCGAAGCCAGCATGTGCCGCCTTGCCCCATGCTGAATATGTGGGGAAGGGAAGCCAACTGCTCAAATATCCTCACATATTTCTTGAACACTTATTTTGCATGCATTGTTGTCCCACACCATTTTGTATTTAGAAGTAAAGATTGGCAATAGGTTTATAAAAGGCCCTTTTATTTTGACAGACTCCACTAGGACTGCGTTGCTATTATTGGATGGTCGTAGCTTGCTGTCATCTTTAGATTTAGGTTTACATGGGCATTCTACCAACCAATTGAAGTTCAATAAACACCCTGAACTGCGATCACTTGTGTCTGTCTTCACCTTTTAATACCATGCCTTCCTTACACTAGGTAGGGGGAAATCCAAAAAAACAGAGCTAAAACCAACAGGTGTGTAATAAATGTCTTTTAAAAGCACTTCTTTTAGAGAACACGTAAGCAACGAAATTAGGGGTTACACTCCCAACTCAAATGCACAAGGGCTTACCCGGGGAGAATTCTAGTCTAGGACTCCACCAATCACAGCCAGGTAAATGTAGCGCTAGGGAGTGGAGTTTGCACCAAATCAATCCCTAGAGGGCGAGGGGAAAATAAGTAGTGGTAGGCACACTTTAACTCAGTTCCCTATGTTCCTATGTGATCACCCCAGGATACTCAGAATTGCTGGGAACACTTTCTTCTGTCATTGGTTTTGTCGCAGGGGCCACCGGGTAGCAGACACATTGGCGGTTGAACATGGGGTCTTCACTGGGTCCATCTATGCATTGGTTCTGATTTCCAGTTCAGGGACAGCTGCAACAGGATTGCAGCTGGACAGGCCAGGAGCCACCACGACTGAAATAAAGAGGATGCATGACCTCCAGGAGCCAACATGGAAATTTGGGTTGGAAGCAGAGTAAGGTGGCTGCTATGTGGAGCAGGGTGGTTTATGTTTTTCTTTACATGTTTCTGCTATTTTTGAGAAATAAATCTTTCGGTTATCAATAACACGTGTCAAAATACTCATTATGGTTACCTTTGATGGAAGAAAAAAAACTATGGCTTACAAAGGATTTTTCATGAAACTATCAGGTATTTCTGAAATAAGCAGACCGACTCCCAGAAAAACGCATGCCAACATACATTGACATATTGGAACGAGTCCCTGTGCAGCAGGGAAAAGAGCCTGTGCTCTTCCTGGAGGTGGGCGAGTGATGCAAGGCTAATAATCTAGAGGATCGAGTTTCTGGGGAGGCATCTGCAACACGCAGGGGTTGAGAGAGTAAACTGGCAAGGAGAGCACTTTCCTTCCTGAAAAAGAAACTCAACCTGGCAGTGTTTGTTGGCTGTTTTATAAAGGAACTTGGCTGAAGCAAAAATGTGGCTTTAGATGGGCGGAGGAGGGCAGGGTAGGCGATGCTGCATGTTTTAATGGCCCTTACCCTCGTTTTGTGCCCTCACCTTTTCCTAGGGTCCACAACTCAGATGCCTGCTTCAAACATCTTCTACAGCAATGCCCCTCAATAGGCTACACAGTGTCCTTAATTTCCTAGAAGAATAATTATTAGCACTATGAAGGTCAAAGAATGATGAAAAAGGGAAACATTCCAATTGCCTCCATTTAGAACCGAATAGGATGGCTTCTGTTTTTAGTACTCCATATCTGAAATAGGTGAAAACTTCTGCAAATAATATTTTGAGGAGAATCCATGTCCCCATATGAAAGTCTGGTATTGTCCACATCTGTATACAAGTAAACACCTAAACTGGAAACACTCAACATACAATAAAGTTTAATAACATTATTCCAGTAACAGCATATTTGCAGCGCTTATCTGTTTTAACATGCTAGGCATAGTTGGCCATCTAGAGTATGGAGCAGAGTATTTAGGTTACCTTGCCATTTTTGTGATGGTGTCAGGGATAGAGTGGGCTGCAAAAGATCAAAGGATTACATTACATCTATGCACAACCCACAATGACTCACTTTGGTTAAGCCACCTTTTTGCAACTCTCCTTGTGTAATGTGTTTTTACAAATCTATACTTCCCATGAAATGCATAGATATATTGCAAGTGTGTCAAAGAAGGAAGCCAACACAAGGGTGGCATGTTTGCTGGAATAGACTTAATATTTTTTTTAAATACTCACCATCACAGTCTATAAAAGGGGTTCCCTGCCTTAAGCTAATTCTAAAGGATCGGTTAGAATGTCCATCCAAATGAAAATCCATCGTCCTGTGTCAAAATCTACTTCTATCCCTGACACTACAACTAAAAAGAACAATATAATCCAACAGAAAGTTCCTTCTCCAGAAGAAGTACTCCTTTCTCCAGATATATTGATGATGTTCCAAAAATGTCTTCCTATAAACGGATGCCAAGTGGAAGTACTCCCTTCCTCTGGCTGATAGTTCCAGCACTTTGTACAGTCAAAGTCAGTCAAAGTCAGGCAAAGTGGTAGCAAGTGGTATCGGTGTAACTGGTGCAAGAGTCTGCCGGCTAGTCTGCTTTCCGCTCCTGTAGTTTGCACAGCCTGAGCTGCAACGCTTGAGTAATTTTTGCTGGCTCCTATTCTGGATAATAGCGTTCCAAAGAACAATACTGCTTTATGGCGGTTCTGCCTTCCTTGCTGTGTTGCCTCGCTTGCTACCCATAAAACCACTGCTACAGCACGAAGCGCATGTGAATTGGTAGCAAGCGGTGTCGGGAGCAGCAGCAGAGCAGAAAACTGCACCTGCAACTAGAATACTACATCCTGTTTGTTTTCCTGTTTTGTGATACAGACTATTGTATCACGACCGGTGCCTTAAACATCTGGGTGACATGAAAATAAGAAGCCATATATCGGACAGCTTGGATAACCCCAAGATCGCTGCTAATGTATATCTAGCGGGGGGAGAGGATGGGATTGTTGGGGGCAGGGTTTAGAAGACCTGGGAAGATCCGATACCACTGACAAGGCGAGCAGCAACGACTTTGGTACTGATGCCGTAGCCTCTCATGCTATGGCGATAGCTGGAATACGTGAAAACACAGGGGACAACATTGCTTTCTCGCCTAAAGTTAATGATATAGTGAAAAGGTCCAGCAACGCACACTGTCTGGTGTTCCTCTCCCAGGCTATTCGGTTCCAGCAGCAACTGTAGTGAAATTTAAACCAGCTCCGAGAGGATGTCCAAGTGGCTTACTTTGTAGTCGATTGGTCCCACCAACTCAAGGGGAGAAGTCGTCCTTACAGGGCTTCTCTAGTCGAAACGAAATTGCAGGGCTTCACCGGGCAAACCAACGGCCCAGGAGTTGCAGCAGGTGGCCTCTTCAAGTTCGTCTTCAGATTCCTTCTTCCAGTGGTCAACTGCCTTCCAAGCCAAAAAGCCTCATCTTTATATGCAGGTTTCTCCCATTCATTGCAGCCTAGCTGCCAAGTCACCCAGCAGGGTGGCTGTCCTTGCCGGACAGCCAGCTAGCTAATCACCTAAGAGTGCACTCCTGTCTTATAGGAGACCAAGCACAGGGAGTTTCAGGCACCTCCCTCGCTTCCTGCCCCCGCCAGACACACTGGAGCCAGAGACAGGCTTCACTTGTGAATCCCGCCAAAGACAAAACGAACAAAGGGACCCTTCCAAAAAGAAATGGTGAAAAAAGACGCGGGCCATTTTGACATTTACTGCAGCTGCGAACGCAGCCCGTGGTATATGCACACCACGGTAGTTAAGTAAACCACTGCCACCAGCAATTCATCGAGGAAAGGGCAACAAACATTTTCCATGAAAAGCTAGACAAAGGGAATACTAAGTAAACCCTCTAGCACCTTATTGTAAGTGTGTGCTGGGTCTAGAAAGTGACAATGTAATTAAAGTCAATTTCACTTCACTGCTCTTGGAAACAGTTTATCCAAGAGAATGTATTTAAACCTTGGGGAAATCTGAAAGACTTCCTTGGGTCACTGCACTGAAGGTGCTTTGTGACAAAAGGTAAAAAGATGATGCCTATGGAGTTTGTCAGACTCCACAACCAAAAGAAACACAGAAAACACATACAAAGTCCCAAAGTTCAGGAAAAGAGCTGGGGGTCTCTACGGTGGGAGGAATTTAGCAGTAAATTGTAAATTTTCCCCAAGAAGGCCAGATAATATTGACTGTGATATCAATCTATTGGATATGCATGATTGTGGTTCAAAGGAGGTGATATGAGCAGCTAAGGACATGTCAGACCTTTACTAGAAAGGTTTGAACGAGAGGTTTCACTGAATAGAAGAACAAGTTACTCTCTTACCTGGTAACGTTTTTTCGATGGGATGGTCCGACGACGTATTCCATATCTATGACAGTAATCACCACAGCTGTGCTGCTTCGGAAAATCTTTCGGCGTCTGCGTCCTGCGTCAATGACATCGATACGCCGTCCTCGAGGACCTCCTCCGACGGCCGATGTCACCAGATGTTATAAGTAGGACGCACGACGCCCGTAGCCTCAGTTGTAGTTTTTTCCCAAAACGTGTGGCACCAATCTTCTGCCAGTATGACCACAGAAAGCCTTGCGGAAACTTAAGCTGCAATCGCATAAGAAATTCTGTAGCGGGGTAGGCAGGGAGGGAGCGATATGGAATAGGTCATTGGACCATCCCATTGAAAGAACGTTACCAGGTAAGAGAGTAACTTGTTCTTCGAGGGGATTGGGTCCTCCAACGTATTCCATATCTATGACAGACTCCCAAAGCAGTACCAATGTAAGGAGGTGGGAAAAGTATTTAGAATATAAAAAATTAGAATGCCCAATCAAATTGCAGAGTAAAGGACCGCCTTGCCAAAGGCCAGGTCCTGCCCCCGGATAGAATCGAGGGAGTAGCGACGTACAAAAGTATGGACCGAAGCCCAGGTGGCTGCATCACAGATGTTACGAATAGGAACACCCCTCTGCAGGGCAGTAGAGGCAGCCATACCCCTGGTAGAATGGGCCCGTAAGCCTACCGGAGGGTCTTTAACCGCCAAGTGGTAACATTCGGCAATTGCCAAGATGATCCATCGAGACAAAGTCTGCTTAGTAACAGCTTGTCCCAAACGCCTTCCAGCGTAACCAATAAAGAGTTGATTGTCCACTCTGACCAGGGACATGCGTGAAATGTAGAAGCTTAAAGCTCTCCTAGGATCCAGCCTATGGAGCCTCTCCTCTTCCTTACCAGGATGTGGAGGAGGATAAAATGCCAGAAGAATAACCTTCTGGTTTAAATGGAATTCTGACACCACCTTCGGAAGAAAGGAAGGACGGACTCTAAGGACAACCCTGTCCTTATGAAACGCAGTGAAGGGTGGCTTAACTGAAAGTGCCTGTAACTCACTCACTCTGCGAGAGGAAGTGACCGCAACTAAAAACACAGTTTTAAGGGTTAACAGCCTCAAAGGACAAGAATGCAAAGGCTCAAAGGGAGCACCCATTAGAAACTTGAGTACAAGGGTCAGATCCCAACCGGGCACCTGGAAAGGTGACAGAGGGAACACATTAGTGAGCCCTTTCAGAAACTGAGAAATTAAAGGGATTTTAAAATAAGAACACTCCTTAGACGAGCGCTTAAATATAGACAGCGCCGCCAGGTAACCTTTAACGGTACCCACTTGCAGGCCCTTGTGGGCCAAAGAAAGCAAAAAAGACAGAACGACAGGAATGTCACATGAAAAATTATCCACATTCTGAACCCTGCACCAGTCGCAGAACTTTCTCCAACGGCAACGGTACAGGGACTTTGTTGCCGGCCGTCTGAC
The DNA here is from genome assembly GCF_040938575.1 of Ambystoma mexicanum. Lineage (NCBI taxonomy): Eukaryota > Metazoa > Chordata > Amphibia > Caudata > Ambystomatidae > Ambystoma > Ambystoma mexicanum. Next base: position 108,130,931 of record NC_090931.1, read on the forward strand.
CGAAACCAACACCTCCATCAAGTCTTCAGAGGTCCCAATCCTTATACATCAACCTTTCAGAAGCGTGAAGGTTGAGGGATCTGCCCTCTGGATGGAGAACCTGACCCCCCCCCCCTCCCGTGAGAGATCGTATCGGTAGGGAAGACAACGTGGAGGGCAGATGGACAAGTCGAAGGTCCGGGTACCACGTCCTCCTGGCCCGGGTACCACGTCCTCCTGGCCCTGGTACCACGTCCTCCTGGCCCATGCCGGAGCAATGAGGATCATCTGGGAACCGAGCCTCCGCAGCACTTGCGGGATGACGGGGACTGGAGGAAACGCGTACAGCAGTGGGAATGACCACTCCACCACAAACGCGTCTCCTAAGGCTCCTCTTGTAGGAAATTCCCGCCAGCAGAACCTTTCGCACTTCCGGTTGACACTGGAGACAAAGAGATCCACTTGAGGGTCCCCCAAAGGGCAAAGATATCCAGGAGAATCTCCTGAGCCAACTCCCACTGCGTCCGTCAAGATAGTCACCTCTGGCCAGGGTAGCCAAAATGGAGCCCCCTTCATCAAATTGCCTTCGACGGCCCACCACAGAAGTCCTGGGCGACCGAGGGCGGCACCTGAACGGGGTCCAACATCCTGCCGGAGGACTGAGACCACTGGAGCTTGAGTGCCCATTGCAAAGATCTAATCCGCAACCTGGCCTCTGGCACCAGAAGAATGCAGGATGCCAGGAGGCAGAGCAATGTCAAGAACTCTAACGCAGGGAGACTCTGGGCATGTTGGAACTTGTGCACCATCTGCTGAATGTGATGAGCCCTCACCTGGGGAGGAAAACACTGCCCCAGGGACGTGTCGAGCACTGCTCCGATGTACTGGAGCCTCTGAGTTGGCGTCAAGTGGGACTTCAAGTTGAGGGAGAAGCCCAGCTTGTGGAGGGAGTAGCAGGTGACGGACAGATGATCCACGACTTGCTTGGGTGAGCGCGCCCAGATCAACCAATCGTCCAGGTAGGGGTAGACGTGAATCCCCCCTTTCCTGAGATGCGCTGCCACCACTACCATGAGCTTGGTGAAGACCCTCGGGGTGGAGGTCAATCCGAACGGCAGGACCCGAAACTGAAAGTGCGAGTCGCCAACCGCGAACCTCAGGTACTTCTTGTGCTTTGGATGGATCGGCACATGAAAATAAGCGTCCTTGAGGTCGAGAGACACCAACCAGTCCTGAAGTTGAAGGGCCTGGAGGACTTGAAAAAGAGTAACCATCTTGAACTTGTCCTTCCTGAGGAGTTTGTTCAAACCGCGCAAGTCCATGATGGGTCTCAATCTCCCCAACTTTCTTTGAAATCAAAAAATAAGGGGAATACCATCCCTTGTTCATCTCCGCTATAGGCACCAGTGCTATGGCACCTTTCTCCAGCAGGGATTGAATTTCCTGTGCAAGGAGCGGATCCGGACTCTTCAAAGAGAGGTTCCCTGGTGGATTGTCGTGAGGCCTCTGCCGGAAAGGAAGACCGTAGCCGTGGGCACGCCATTCTACAAGATGCTGCGCCAGCCTTCCCCCAACCAGCGAAGCATGGCCTAATGACTGAGCAGAAATGGCTGCGGCGTTGCCTGAGGGAAACGAGGCAACTGCTTGTGCGGCCTTGGCACCTCAAGTACCTTGTTTTCCACCTCTGGCACTCTTACGGTTGCCCCTTTGACTTGCAGCTTCTCTTGGCTTTACTAAACGATGAGTAATAACGAAAGGAACCTCCCCTCCATTGCTGTCCCCTAGGACGAAAAGGCGGAGGTTGGCGGACTGCAGCGCCCAACGACTTCGCTGCAGCTTTGGAGGTCTGCAACCTCTCAAGGCTCTCATCAGCCTTGCTGCCAAAAAGATGTTCACCATCAAAGGGCCTGTTGAGGAGCCTGGCTTGCACATCAGGAGCAAACCCTGACTTCCTCAACCATGCAAACCTGCGTATTACGGTGCTCACCGCCATGGACCGGCTGACACAGTCTGCCATGTCCAAACCCGACTGAACGGACTCACACATGGCACCCTTGCCATCCCGAATAATAGGAAGAAAACCATCCTGCTCGTCCCCTTCGGGAATATGTTCAGCCGCTAAGGAAATACAGTTCCACAGAGAGTGTGTGAAACGTGACAAGGCACATACGAGTTGGCCGCCTGAAGAGCCATACCCCCTGAGGAAAACACTTTCTTCGCCCAGCCATCAAAACGCTTGTCGTCCCTATCAGGAGGGATGGTAGGATACGACGCCTGCTTTGGTGGCGCCGTAGCCGCCTGAACCACCAAACTCTCCGGAGTGGGGTGCGTGGTCAAGTAGCAGGGGTCACTACTGGCTGGGCGGTAATTTCGTGGCAAAGACTTGCCCACTGCCGGGAGACTCTCCCGAGTAGTCCAAGCCGCTGCCACCCTTCTTTGCAGAGCCATATGGAATGGCAGTACCGGGTCAGTGGGTGGACCTTGGTCGAGGATATCAGTCAGGTCATCAACTGGGGGCGCCGACCACCCCAAGTAGTCCGTGACCCTCGACATAAGGTGCCGGTACGATGACTTGGCGTGGGTGCCAGGCTCAGGCCTACAGAACTCCACCTCCGAAGAGGTGTCCAGACCACTGGCGTCATGCAGTGACTGACGCAGGTCCTCAATCGGGCTATGACCAGAAAGAATCTCATCTGGTACCGTGTCAGGAACCAACCCATCTTCAGAACCCTCTTCCACCTCGGAAATATACTCCATAGGCTGGAAAGTGGGCATTGAATAAGGGAGAAAGACATGTTTTGCCTTGGCCACAGCATTTCTAGGGGGTTCCCCCGTGCCACGGGGTACCTCCAACACCACAGCCTCGAAAGGCATCGATGGCGTCGAGTGAAACGGCGTCGACGTCGAGCGCGGCGCTGACAGCATCAACGGCTTCGACACAGGCCTCGAGGGCGGAGCCCCGAGCGTGTCCTTCGACAGCCTGGGTGCCGACAACTTCCTCGGAGGCGGAGCCTCGAGAGAGTCCGACGACTACCTCAACGCCACCGGTGTCGACGTCTTCTTCGAAGACTTCACAGGTGCACACGGGCTCGAGCGCGTCTAGGACCGTGACCTGGAACGGGCATGACTAGACCGATTCCCCTTGTCCGAGCAGGACCTTTCCTACAAATTGTGCTGACCACCCAAGCCCGAAGGCGTACGAGCGGTGCCTCTAGTACGGTCACGGCCGTCCCCATTCGGAGGCGCGGACGGACCGGTGCCCTGTGATTCAAGAATCGCCAACATTTTCTTCCCAAAGGAAGCCCATTCCTCCGGAGAGGAACGCTTGGTGGGATAAGAAACCCGCCCACGGGCAGAGTCCTCGGATGAGGACAGGGAAGCCGACCGATGACGGTGCTTCTGGGAGTGCCTCTAAGAGGCAAAGGAGTGGCTGGACCCACTCCGGGACCGAGATCCCCCTAGACTTATGACTACGATGCGGAGAGTCGCCCCTTGAATCGTCCCTCGAAAGCCCAGTGGACCTCGCCTTCCGGGGCTTTGACACCTTACCGACCGACAGCTTATTCTTACGTTCCCGCAAGGCCTTGGACGTAAGCGACTGGCAGTCCACACAATCATCCGTGTCGTGGGCCTCGCCGAGGCACCAGAGGCAGGCGTTGTGCGAGTCCGTCACCGACATCTTGGACCCACAGTCCCCACACTTCTTGAAGCCCGGATGCGGGGTGGAAGAAGAGGAAGACATCCTGAATACTTCACAAAACGAACAGGTTTGAAGAACCGAAAGAATAGAAACTCCTAGGTGCGCCGAGATCTCCAAAGCGAACACTTTCGCGGAAAAAACGGTACTGAGGCTACGGGCGTCCTACTTATAACATCTGGTGACGTCGGCCGTCAGAGGAGGACCTCGAGGACGGCGTATCGACGTCAACGACGCAGGACGCAGAAAGATTTTCCGAAGCAGCACAGCTGTGGTGATTACTGTCATACATATGGAATACGTCGGAGGACCCAATCCCCTCAAACAAATGTTATTAATATTCTGCAAGAAATTCCCATGTTGCTTTTGATAGAGTAAAGGGACCTTGAAAGGGTCCATTTTCCAGTGGTTGGAAGATCAGATTTGGCTCAACTGGACTTTAGATTGAGTAAAGTGGTGAAGATGATCTTTGAGGAAATGGACTCTCCAGGAATAATGGGCTATGATCTCCATAGTGCCATTTGGCCACAGGCGAGGGTTGATGACAGGAAATGTGCAGTAATGGACTGTTAAGTTTGATTTATGTGCCCCATTGAGAGTAACCTGTTTGGCGAAGGACAACGGCGGGAGGAGGGTTGAGTTTTTACATCCAGTCACGACTAATGTAAACAGTGCTCAGCCTAATTGGCTATGGCTCCCATAATTACAGGGAGACAATTTCTCTTTAGTGAAACGTGGACATTTTAAATTGGAACTCCCGATGTTTTAATAGCTTCTTGGGTAGTAGTGACGGGCAAAATATTTTCGAGTCTAACAATATAATATTTTTACAGGAGACCTGATTATGTACCCCTCTAGTTATTTATGGTTTCTCAGTGTTCCAACAAATGGCCATTGGTAATACAGGGGGTAGACCAACAGGGATGAAAGGGGAGAGGGATTCATATTGGTGCCCAATAAAATTTTGTTGGAGTCTGAGGATTCCACATATCGTGCCTTGGCAAAAGGGGTAAGACTTAAAGGACTCATGCAGTCACAGCAGATACTGCTAGTCAATGTTTATAGCAATCCTTGCCATTATGAGGTTGACTGCATTTGGGACAAATGTTGAGACATTTTAGAATTATTTGTATGCGAGTGGGGAGGGGGCCCATTTTAATGGCAGGAGACGTAAACGTGGACTGCCTTATTCCATTAGACGATGAGCAAGATGTACCTGTGGAAAACAATGGAGCTTGACGATCTGGGGAAAAATGGGTTGGTTTATTACAAACATGGAATCCAGGAGTGGTAAATGGGTAGTTAACAAGCAATATCCCATCTAAACAAACTTGGAAATTGTGTGTCTGCGTTATTAGATTATGTTATTCTTTCTCCAGATCTGTTTAACCTTTGTGAAGAGAGAAGGGTCATTGATACTGAGTGAAGTGATCATTTGCAGTTAAAGTTTAGAATTACATGCAATGTGAGAACTACAGAGAATACAAGGTTTAGTAGATTAACAGTGAAAATAGATGGTAATGGAGTATATCCAAGTTCGTGGATAATGCTTCTACATTTAATAGTAGAATACAAGATTTTATATCAAATTTTACATTGGAGGAGAAAGTGGATAGAATAGCCCCACGCTGTTTTGAAGCCTTCTGGATGAATTTAAGCAACCATTAAAGGGTAGTAAAAATATCTTCCATCACAAAACTCATTCTTTGGATATAACAATACAAAACAAAAAGAAGGAATTGAGAAGAGATACGGCCGTAAGGAGGAAAGGTTATAGTGGGGAACAGATCTGGTGAGTTACAAGCAATTAAGACTGATTCAAGAACTGTATCAAGTGCTACAAATATACTCTTGCACATAACGAGGGCTCCAAGATGCACAATGGCCTCATTAAAAAGGACTTGAGACATTTTGTGAAATAATTAATGCTCTCGATAAGACCCAGAAGTCACAGCAAAGTAATACCATTAGGGAGAGTGGGTGAAACACTTTTAGAGTGTATATAGAGAGTCGTATAGAGATTTATCATGTCCAAGGTTGCAATGCATTGGGGCCTATATGTTTCTTTAGAAGTCATTGAAAACTTAATTAAGAAAGCATCAAGCTCCAGGACGGCTGGTCCAAAATGTTTGGCAAATGCCCTTTTAAAATCAGATGAATTGGGGACAAAAATCCTATTTATACTATTCAAAGCTACAGTAGGGCTAGGAAGGACATCAACCTCTTGGCAAACACCCGTCATAGTCCTTATTTACAAGAAAGAGATAGGAAGAATCTTTGTAATTATTGCCCCATCTTCCTCCTTCATTGCGAGAGTAAAATCTTTGCGGGAATAGTTCTTTGTGACCCGACGGGCTGGGGTATTGAATCGGGTGTAATTCAGAAATTCCAGAAGTGCTTGGGCACCGATCTAAATGGCCTTAAAGTTAGTTGGCTAAGGGAGGATTTGCTTAGCCCCGCTATCCTGATCTACATCCACAAAGGCACCCTTTTAAAGGTGAGATTGAATGGGATGGGCGCCTCGACAGAGGCATTCCGTTCTAAGAGGGGGCTCGGTCAGGGCTGCATCTTGGCTCTCCAATCTCTACCTGGCTGACACTGGTGACTATTTGTCAGGATCACTGTTGCCCCACCGAGGATTCTCACTCGGAGCATCCCTAACATACGCTGATGATGTTATCCTTATGGACAGAAAACGGGTGGGTCTACAAATACAGCTGGATGCAATTGGGGAATACTCCAGACAGAATAAATTCTGCATTAATAGCAGGAAGACTCACACGATTAGATTTTCAGCAAAGAAAAAGAAAAATGGGATACACATGGTATTTGGGTGGGGGTAATTTTTGAACCCCTATCACGGACTTATTTGGGCTTCAGAATTGATGCAGCAGATAATTATGAATGCCACATCAGTAGCTGCTCAAATGAAGAAATCCATTTACGATACTGCAGGTTTTCAATTCACCTGTTACTGACCTAGTCTAGAATGAAAGCAGTTCCAAGCTTATTATATGGCACTGAGATCAATCATAAATTGTGCTCTGAGTCTAGGGTTTGGAAGCAAGCCCTCGGTTTACCCGATTGTGTGCCCATTGTGTCATTGTGATAGGAGTTTGGCTTGACTTCAACAGGGTGCCTTGCAGACTGGAGAATCCTTAGGATTTATATAAAGCTATTTGCACCATTGGCTGGCGCTCTCTGTAGGACAACCTGAAGGAGTTATGCAGACATCCTCTAAGATAGCTCTGTTAAATTTTAAAAGGAATGCCAATACAATATTAAACATGTGTGATTCAGTGACTAGCGAACTGATGGAAAATTCGAATAGGGTTTAAGAATTACTGCTTAGACATGACTGGATTAACACCATTTCAAAGATATTATACGTTGTCTAAGAGTCTCTCTCTTGATGATAAGCCACGTGGTTACATCTCTAAATACTTGGAAAAGTATACAAATTTCTATTGGGTTGTTGAAACGACCGGCACTGTGGCGGGGTTGGTGGGGGGCTTCATACACAAAGATGGTAAAGATGGTAAGCCATTGTTAAAGCTTGGTGGGATCCAACAGAGTTTGGAACACTCTTAGAATTGGGGCAGCAGCAGGAGCCGGGGGCTTGGATGCAGGGTCAAGAGAAAAGAGGGTTGGAGATCCAACTGTTTTAAGAAATATGTAAGAGAACTCATAACGAACATCATTCCCCACCCCCCCATTTCACAGATGACGGCCCATACAGATTGGCTTGGATAGTGGGCCACTTGTTTGTGACCTGGGCGGGGCGATGGATAGAGGACACAAAGCAAGGGCTGCATTTCCCAATAACAAACACATCCTGGTGGGGGTTACCTGGAATGCATTGGGAAGGTATTAACGACAGACTGATTTAATTGGTTTTAGAGGACCCCCACCCGGAGTGTTTGGTAATTCGCTTCAGCTGTAATGGATTTGGCACAAATGGAGAGGGGGGAGTTGCAGAGAGATTTGTGGGTTACTACAAAGCATAGCACATTGCTGGAGAGGAAAAGATATTTTTATGTCAGAGATAATGCCCCGGAGGATATGGTATGGGCAGTTTGCAGAAAAGCGGTGGAAACATCCAGGAGGAGAAAGCTGAACAAAGCCCTGGAGAAATTCTGCAGGAACGGAGGTCTACATTTCATACGGCATGGCCTGTCCCAGAACAACCCTGATTTAGTTCACCACGACGGGTTACACCTGTTGCAGAAAGGAATGGAGGTGTTCACCAATAGCATTTTCAGGGCACTACAAAGTAGGGGATGCAGTTGGGGGGAACCTGAGCGGCCGAGGCACCACCTTTGGCCAAAAATCACCTGCATCCTCGAATCCACCACCCTTCCATCTTGGTCTGCTACCATCTTCTCTGACCTCAACCATCTTCCTGTATCTTTTATCCCTCCTCTCTACTAGCAATTGGTTTACTGTTCCTGTTGAATCTAACCCAGTCTTCACTGACCTGGGATGTGTTATTATCAAAGGAAGTCACCAAAAACGGGTTGAGCCCGGTCCCTTTGTTCCACTTAGAGCCGCCATGCAACAACAACAGTGGCCTGCACTACCAAGAGTCCTGGTTAGGGTTAGAGGGATTCAGTATGGCCACCCCCACACCCCCTATGGTAGGTGTAGGCCTGTGGAGCTTGTCCTCTTCCCTTAGGAGTACCTGGTAGTCTAGGTGGTTTGACAGCTATTCTGCTGCTCTTCGTGCCAATCGTGCCTAGGGATCAAGGGTGACATTCCAGTACCTCCTTTGCTGGTGGAGTCTCTTTCCATTTTGAATGCTGCTAAGATTGCCGCATACCGATCATGTGGGCTGCCGATGGGCTGCTGTCCTCCTGGTGGTCTTCCTGAATTGTTGCCAATTCTGGAATAAAAAAAAAAACTTTGGAAGGGCACAGTAAACGGGCCCTCTCAAATGCCACTACCCCACTCTGGGGAAGGAATGGCTCTGGCTTCTATCATACTAGGCCTCTCACGTCAGGCTGAGAGGAGATCCTATCCCTTTGTGATAGTCAGGTTACTGACCTGTCACAATGGCAACACAGAAACCTTACATCCCCCCCAGGGGTGTGTGCGTTTGATTTGGGATATTAAATAAAGGTTGTACCGCTTGTGAATCTGTCCTCATTTGAGTGTGTATACTTGTAGTGCTTAGTGAATGGACGCACCGATGGGTATCTTAGCCAATGTTGTAGGGGCTAGGAATGCAATCATTGCTCCAATAAACCTTGCAGACTAGGTGCAGGACTTATCTGGAAGGATTTTATTTGCCTACAAAAATTCTGCAAGCCAAACTATATTCTCTTGCTAATCTCAATTTACTAAATTGAATTCCCCGGTGTGAATGGTTATAGTGTGAATTTAATACATTACTGCCTTGCTTCTTCTAATGTCTGTTGTAGATTGCATTTTTCAGTATTCTGTTGATTACATGACATTTTGTTGGGACCTAAAAATAAACAGGTATCTGTGTATAGATAAAGGTTATTCTGCAGACAGCCTGCCCTTCATAATGAAGTGATAGCGACTAAACAGGCCAACATTAAGTTTGCATTTGTGCATGGGCTCAAAAGGAGGGAGTATTGCATCAAGACACAATTTGAGCAATGCAGGACACTTGTGGTGTAATCTAGTGACTCCTTTCATGAAAGATTCCACAATCGCTACATTTTAAACATATCTTTCTGTGTTGATATAATGTATGCTGTCAGGGTCGATTAAATCATTTTGTTAATTTCAGGAATTACTGGTCGGTTGCTGACTAGTAATTAATTCAAATATTCTCAACAGTCCAACGTACAAGTAGGCTGCCCTTTATACCATAACAATGCAAATGTTCATGCATCTCTGAGGAACATTTCTTGGTTGATTTATAAGGCGCCATCACCTGAAATACAGTTTGAGTGCATTGTTAACCACAATGTTGTACTGTTTTATTATATGGGGTTCGGGTGGAGTGAAGGGCTTAGTTTGCCCAGCTGGGGTATCGAACCCGTGGCGCACAGAATTGTCTTGCTCCTAACGGCTAAACGTCCTTTAAAATGTCCACATTTTAGGTCAGTAGCCAAGCAGTTGGAAGTGACGAGTAATCTTTCCCAAACAGGTTCTTTTGTATAATTTGGATTACATAACCCCAATGTACATTTTATACAAGCAAATTCATAAAATAAATCCATTAAAATCTTAACATAAGCACTATTCTTACATCAACCAGTAAGCATCTATGGTGCTGTTGATGTGGCAGGTGTGGGTACGCCGTCTTTTTTTTTTATTTAAGAAGTTTTAAGATGTTTAACATTGCAAAAGAAAGAATCGAATATGCAATTGTACTTCTCTGCATTTAACTCAAGAGGCAGGAGCAGATGAGGAAAAGATCAAGTGTAACCCATCTGGCGTGAGATGCATCTCTGAAATATTTCATATGTGTTTTCCCTCAGCTGAAACCAATGACAGGATGGAGCTGCTTGTTCACAGATTTGTGGCAACAATGTGACTAGCACCTCCCTGCTATGTTCCAATACCTACCCATGCATATATAGAAAACTTTTCACTGGTTTCACCATTGAGAGAATTCTAAACGAATGATACCAGGTGGGATTCATAGCATTCACAAAGTTCGTTCTTGAATTGGGTGGATGGTTAAGTCTCCCACACAAATTGCTGTGCGAAAGTGCTGAAATCAAATATAGGAGTAATGGTTACTTTCCAATACAACAAACAAAGCTTTACAAGCGGAATAATTTAGCGGGCCTTGAACAAATGCAATGAGTGCTTCAGAGAAAATAGCTCGTTTTAGAACACTTGGGTCAAGAATGATAGTCGGAATGTGATATAGCATATTACAATTCCTTTTCTACTATATAGGAGTATGTCCAAAGTGGAGATTAGAACTGTCCCAAATTGAGCTTAGGTTTTTCCTCCTTCCAAAGCAAGTTCTTAATGGAACAGATGACAGCCCCACACTCCAAAGATAACTACAACTTATCAAGAAAGTTTGGGTGCCACTAAGTTTTTAACTGAGCCGAAAAACCATATCATCCGAGGTCAGGGACAGGCAAGCCACCAAGTTTCTTCCTGTGACAAAGGACTCGTGTAGAGACAGGAGTAAGTTGCTTCCCTGTAACTCCTGTTCTTCAGCATTGGTATCTTTCATAGGTTCACATGCTGCGAATATTTCCTGGTGTCAGGCTGGAAATCCTTGGTTACCTTATTTTGTCCCTTGTTTAAAGCAAAGAAAACATTCCCTTCTGTAGGCGGTCACCTTCCTTATGGGTGTTTTTGAACCCAACCAATGGGACATTGAGTAGCAGGACAGTTAGATCAGCCTCCTTGCCTTGGAATCCGACATGTCACGGCCAGATACTTAAGGTTTTTACCTTGTAGGGGCGGAAGAAGGGCACATGTGGAGTTATGAACGATAATGCTGGAGAACTGGAGTTACAGGTAAGTAACGTACTCCTTCTCCAGCAATTGGACCTTTCACAGATTCACATGCTGTGAATAGACTTCGTAGCATTATGTAGAATAGGAGGCTGTAAAAGGTAAAACGCATACCTTATAAAAAGACGCTGCAGGTCTGCGCATGCTGTCTGAACGTCTGCTGCCTCTCCAAGCAGTAGTGTCTTGTAAACGTATGTGGCAACGACCATGTAGGTGCTTGGCAAATGTCTGCGATGGAGACTTCCGCCCAGAGAGGTGCCGAGGCTGCCTTGGCCCTTGTGGAGTGATTATGGGGAGAACCAGTTAACTGGGTCCCTGCTACCAAAGGAAATGACAGATGAACTCCATCTCGAAATGCCCTGTTTCGAGAGCGCTTTTCCCTTGATGGTTGGTCGGTAAGGTAGGAACAGTCAAGTTCCTAAAGGGCTTGGTCCTGTCGATGTAGTATTTAATTGACCTTTTTACACCCAAAGAGTGCAGAGCAACCTCTGCTGGTGATGTAGCCTTTTGGAAGAAGACAAGTATAGCACTGGTCGCGTTTTAATGGAAGTCTGTTGGGACTTTATCCTTCCTAAAATGCAAGTATGGTTCGTTTACACCCAGAGCCTGTATCTCACACACCCTTCTAGCCAAAGTGATGGCCACCAGTAATGCCATTTTCCAAGGAAGATACTTTAGTTGGGTTGTGGCCATTGGCTCAAATGGATTCTTCATGAGACCCGCCAAGATGGTATTGAAGCTCCAGTCTGGTGGGGTTCTTTTTGTTGGTGGAAACATTTTGAACATGCTTTAGAGAAAACATTTTCCTATTCTGTTGCTATACTGCGGCATGCCTTGGCTGAGTCTTGTGCAGCTGGGGATCGCTGCTAGGTGGGCACGTATAGATGGATGTGGTGGGTAGGCCTTGCTTAGTAGAGATAGTATAGTATGGCAGGAGCTGTTCCGGTTGTACATAGAGCAGCTGGACATCCCGCTTTATTTATTTATTTTTTATACACAAAGCACAAAACATTTTCCACTTGAGGTTGTATGACTTATTGGTGGCAGGGGCCCAACTTAAAATATACTTACAGTCTTGAGGGATCGCTAGGTGTCTGAATTCTGCGGAATCAGGAGACACGCTGTGAACTTTAGAGACAGCGTATCACGATGCAAGATTTTTCCATGGTCTTGCGAAATGATGTCTGGTGGATCACACACCTGTATCGGTTGATCCACTCAAAGTTGAAGCAGATTAGAGTACCACATTTGCCATGTCAAATTCAGAGTGATGAGGCTCACTCGGCACGGCTGGGCACTGATCATTTGTACCACTCAGGAGTTTCAGTTGCTTGCCTGCTCAGGGCTTCAACCACCTGGTTCTGAACCCCTGGGAGGTGAAATGCCTGTAGATTGATGCTGTAGATTATTGCCCAGTGCCAAATCCGCTGTGCCTCTAGCGACAGGGTCCTGCACCTCGTACTCCCCTGTTTCCGGAGGTAATAATACATTGTTGTAGTATTGTCTGTCAGGACGCTAACTGATTGACCTTCAGTACCCGCAGTTAGGGCTTTTTAGCTCCAGCACGTTGATGCAGAGAGTTGCCTCCTCGATTAGCCAAAGCCCTTGACATGAAGTTTGCCGATGTGGGCTCCCCAGTCCAACATGGATGCTTCGGTAATGTGTCTGGTCATATGGTGCATCCTGGAATGGATTGCCTTTTGTATGTTGGGTCTGTTGTTGGCACACCACTCTAGTTTTTTGGGCCAGTTTGGCGGAGACCTGTACCTTATCTCCCCATGTTCCCAATGTCTGGGACCAATTCGCAGTGACAAATTCCTGCAGGGGCATCATATGGAGTCTGCAGTTTGGTATCACGGGGATACACATTGCCATAGTACCCAGAATCAGAGTGACGAGCGTTGTGTACTCGGTCGACAGCTGTACCCTCTGTTCTTCCAAGGAGAATTGTACGCCAAGAAAAACCCATCTCTTGTAAAGCGGAAGCGAGGACTTTGTGTAATTTATGGAGAATCCCAGATCTTGGAGGCACTGAACTGTTTTCGACATGGAGCGCTGTCCCCCAGCCATCGAGGGTGATTGCGCGTCAACCAGTTGTCCAGACAGAGGTAGAAGTGGTAGCCCTGCCTGCACAGGCTGGCGACTATCAAAGCGAGGCACTTGTTGAAAGTACGGGGGCTGACTTTAGGCCAAATGGCAACACTCAAAACAGGTAATGGCACCTTGTACCACAAAGCATAAATACTTCCTGTGCCTTGGATGAATTGGTATGTGGAAGTATGCATCCTGGCGGTCTAGAGACACCAAATAGTCGTGGGGCTGCACTGCTTCTATGACCTGCTACAGCGTTACCATGGTGAATTTCTGCTTTATGAACTTGTTCAGCTTGTGCAGATCTAAAATGGGTCGCCATTTGCTATCTGATTTTTGAAGGACAAAATATCCGGCATATCACCCCCCCCCCCCCCAGTCTTCTGTACCATATTGACACCTTTTCTATGGCCCTTTTTGACATGTGTTGTAATTCCTTGTAAGTGATTTGTTTCAATGAGGCACTTAACCTAAATCAACGCCTAGCGTGTAATGCACAACTGAAATCCTTATTCATTTGTGTCTAAAAGTTATTTTATTCTGAACGATGTACCACTCATATCACGCCCCTCTACTAAATCGCTGAAATTGCTTAATTTCTTAAGGGAGCCGCATTAGATAGTTACAGACAAACACTAGCAATGATTTAATACTAAGAAGCAATGTAAAATCTTAAAACTGAGGTCGGAAGTAATTAAAAGCTGTTTTACACGTGTCCCAAATTCCCTAAACGAAAATTTGCTACAAACTTTTCCGTGCACGATAATCGCGATTACGGGAGAACAATATGGATTTGGAGATGCAAATTAAAAGCTGTGGACGCTAGCTACAATCAGACGTTGAAATATTGTTTCTAGCACGAAAACCGAGGAAGTTGTGGAGGTTTTAGTGGAGGTAGTTTTTTTTCGAGATAGGCACAAGAATGGGAAACAGGAAGGCACTTTTAAAAGACAAATGAGATTTCTTACACTAGATTATGACTATAGAAAAAGAGAATGCCACACATGAATCTCCAGCAGTTCCTGGCCAGGGAACCATTCACGTGGTGGATACTCACTTTCTGGGATTCACTTTAGTTACTCGCAACACTAATAACTTATGATTTTAGAAAACAAATGAGAAACTCAGTGCAAGAAAAGTTCTGACAATACTATGATTCTGAATTTGCGGATAGGATGAATTGAGATGAGACTATGCCAAGTACATATGCTATGTGACACAGTTCTTTCTATAGATACTCACTAGATTCTGGTCAGGGATTCTGGTCAAGACAGACAGCTGGGCACACCGGATTGGACTGGGTCTGTTCACAGCACGGCACGGGACTGGACTGGAGCGGGTCTGCAATGGCTCTGGTCACAGCTCGGCACAGGACTGGATTTGATCTCTTGGTTCTGATGATAATTCTTTTAGCAGGCAGCAGTACAGCACAGCCCGGATGTTTCTTTGATGTTCCCCTTTGGTGGTGGGATACTGGTTCTGGAATTTAAAGCCTAGCTGAAAAAGTTTCAGAGCCCCGAGACCTTTGGGTGAGTGAATGCGCTATATAAGAAATTCTTTAGTTAGTTAGCTAATGGAATGGGCCTTTCTGCTTTACCAAGTGTCTGGAGTCTGGAGCAATGAAGATGGATGGTTCTGCTCCAGGGTGCTTCGCCAGCAATCGGTTAGTGGGTGAATCTGTCTCCCTCTAAGTGCTGAGCAGTGTCTATTTATGCTGGTTTATCCTAAGCACGCCCCCTTTCCAGGGATTGGTCAGGGTCTCCTCTCTTCCTTGATAGGAGGAGAAAAAAAGTGCATCATCTTAATGATGTGGTTTTACGAGGCCTAGAGTCCGCCTCTTGAACACAAAATCTACTTTTGGTACAATACATATTTCCATGTGTGCAACCTCAATAACAATCATATATACAAATTACATATTTTGTGTAGCAGATACTCCTGCAGACCCTGTCGCTGTAAGATCTTGTGTCTGCTTTTTACAGAATTTTGCTCTTTTTGTCCGGAATACAATATCCAATTTCGGAGCAAATTTCTACAAATGCGCGCATTAAACATGGCCATAAGTGTATGAAGTTTCATGCTTCTATAAAAAATACATTTTGTGTATTAGTACCTGGCGAGAGTCAAGCAGAATGCAACACACATTCTGATTGGCTCTCGCCGGGTCCTTACCCAGCCGAGAATCCTTCGATTATCGGCTGGGACTCCAGCTGCCTTGTCCTCGGCGGGGGGGCGTGGCAGCCCCTCAGCCAATGAGGAGGCTCGAAGTTGGGCTATCCCCGCTCCGAGCCGCCCCACGGCTGAGAGGCTGCCTCTGCCCCCCGCTGGGGACTCAGGTAAGCTTTTTTTTTTCTTTTTTTTTGCCTTCCCTCCCTCCTCCCTATCCCACCCAACTTACCTTCTAGCTCCCAAGTCCTGCGTCCCTGGTGGGGGACGATGGCAGCCTCCATCAGTGTGGAGACTCCACGCCTCCACACAGCTGGAGGCTTCCATCGTCCCCTGGCAGGGACGAAGGTACGTATTTTTTTTTCTTCTCCCCCCTTCCCCTCCCTCGCACCCTCCCAACCCCACTTAGCTTCTGCTTTTTTTTATTTTCGGGAGCGGACGCGCTGGGAACACTTGTGTTCCCAGCGCGTCCACGCCCGGAAGGCCGCCATGGAAAGAGAAAACGGACTCCTGTTTTCCCTTTCCCCGCGGCCATTTTCTTGTTTTTTTTTTTTTGTCTGTCCCGAAACGCAGCGGCTTTTCGGGACAGAAAAAAATGCTTTTAGTGCCCCGGCCACGCATATAATGCGGGCTGGGGTACTAATAGCAATATGACCCTCGCGGCGGGGGCCTTACCGACTCAGGTAATGCCCTGGGGCCTTAGAACATGTGAGTTTGTGCGCCTTTTCAAATGTGCAGTCAATATTTACATTAACAATGCTGTTATTTTTGTGTTTTTAACAATTTTACACAATAAGTTATCAGTCTTTTTAAAATGTGTCTTTCGTCCTTGTTAAGCAACAAATGGTTGTTTGTCTCTGCTTCCTATCTAACTGCAGTTCAGAAGCAGTCTCCTCCCAGTTCCTCCTGGGCCCAGGCTATTTTACGACCCTTCACACTTGACAGTTCCTGTAGCTGGAGGATGTCCATCGTCTCCTTCCCACAGCAGCCCAAATTCTCCTCCCACCCGATACTCATCACTTAGGTGTGATTTTCTGGTGGAGGGAAGCAGAAGGGGGAGGCCTGGCCTCTGTAGGGGAAGCAGTTATACTGGTTTGGTTGCTTTTAGTCAGGCTTAAATTCAAATGTTATTCTGTTGCATTTTTTCTTTGCTTAAAATAAACTTGCAATTTCAAACAAGCAGCTAGAACACTGATTCCAGATTCTAAACCATGGGATTAAACAGTTACAACATAGGTTACTCTCAGTAACAGGCCACTTAGTTTTTAAACAATTGATTTCAGTTTGTACAAGTTTACAGTTTTAATGTAGGCTTCCAACAGCTGTCATTCACACGGCCGAGGGTACTGCGCCCAGATTTTGACAGATTCCACAGGCAGACAATTTTTGCTGTGGATGTTTTTATGACAAATTCAACTTTGCAGGGCATTGTGTACCGGCATTCTGCAGTTTCAGCAACCAAGAAAAAGGATTTAAAAGCAAGATTTTTGGATTTCCTTCAGCAAAGCACTGCTTTTCCCTCTGTGCTCCATTTTTACTTGTTGTGAAGCCCAGTGACATGTTTCAGGAGCGAGATCTCTGTTCCACCACTGACATGCATGGCAGATTTGGCAGCCATCTTTTTGTGTTGCAAAGCGCAATTTTCATAGGTTTTGCAGCCATTGTGATGTTTCTAGCACCATCAGAACACAGGGATGCTGCATGACAGAGCAAAAGTGGGTTAAGACATCCCACATCCTTCAACAATACTTTTATGGGTACCAACAGGTTGATCCGGTGGGATTTCTGTTGGAAGCGGTGTAAATTCCAGATATCCATGGGTTACTGCTGCCAGTCCCCACCTGTCCAATGTTATGCGTTTCCAATTTTCAACATGCTGTGCCACTTTTCCCCCACCTGCTTGTGCTTTGGGTAACATTCATTGTTGCTGCTTATCATGTCAACCTCTCTGGGAGCCCAGGGTTTGCTTACACCTCTACATTTGACTGAAGTCCTTGGACGTTGGATATCCTTGGTAGATCTCCTATAGCCCTGTGAGTTGTAGGAGGAACTTTTGTTATACGGTCTACCTCCTCTAGCGGAGGTGGAACATCCTGTTCTTCCTGAGGCACTCCAGAAGGGGCAAAAGGACCGCTGGGTTTGTAATAACATGGAGTGCACGGTGTCTGAGTAACTTTTTATTGGTTTGAGAGCTTCGTCTATTTTTGGCACGAAGATCACCTTCAAAGGCCATATCGACCAGCTTGTGATGTACTTGCGGTCGAACGTCTGTGCACCGGAACCTTGGCGTCTTAATAGCACCCCATTCCCAATTTGCTTGAAACCAGTGTAAGCCAAGTCTACTGCAATGTTAATACCGCGGTTTGACGCCTCCTCCACTTCCTTTAAGATTTATTTGCCCTCCTTTCTTTTGTCTTCTGGGAGATGTTGCAGTATGAGGGCTGACCTATGCCACATTTTCCCAATCGTAATGAGCGACAATGGCCAGGGAGTTGGCTGCCTTGACTCTGGTAGCGCCAGTCGCCAGCACCTTTTTTGTCAAAAGGATCCCGTTTGCGGCCCTCGAATTCTGGGGCACTGCACACTTTTGTTTGTCCAAGCGGGCCTTCCGACCAGCAGCTGCTGAAACAACTAATTATGCAGAAGGTTGTGAGATGAGGCCCTTTGGGGTTGAATCCGGAGGATTACGCTTTTTGTCTAATCTGCCATTTACTGCAGGATCGGTAAAAGTATACATCGTTTTTAGACCTTTCACCGATATATGATCTAAAAGGTATGGAGACCGCCTTTCTTCTCTTCCCCATGTGATCGAAGAATAAGCATTCCTTTTGGTCCTTCGATGCAATTAGGCCGAATTCTTGATAGGCCTTCCTTATCATACTGTGAAAAGCTGAGATGCCGTCTGGCGGGAGGGTTTTTGTGCCTCTTCTCAGGCTCATCAACCGGCGAATCTGCATCCCAGTGTTGATAATCCCTGGGGGGGGGGGGGGCGGGAGTGTGACAAGGTTGATTATGTTGTGTCTTGGGGAAAAGGGGTCCCCATCTGTGTCCGTGAGCTCCCCTTCTTCCCGTACTTGCCTTCTAGGCAGAGAGTGCCTATACTGAAGGGGTGTTGGAGACCTGTAAGGCCTGGGTAACCTACTTTCGCCCTGTGACCCTGTGGGCCTTGAGCATGACCTGAGGGTGATTAATGAGATGGAGGGACTTTCATAGGCATTTGTAGTGGTGGGATCTGCTAGTGCAGCGTAGCGAAGGCGGAATCCAGCTGTGTAATGACCCTTTGTAAAGAGGATAGAACTTGTAAAGACAGGAGCACTAGCAGATTTGTCAACAAGGACTGCATTTTCGCTTGAGTTTGTTGCGCACCCAGACGGCTCGGCCCCGATCTTGGGTAGAGCGCCTCATGAAAGCACTGCTGTCCCAGTTGGTGAACTACAGATGCAAAGAGAGGAACGTTCCTCCCTGGGGTTGAAGGGACTTCAGGCGATGTTGGAATCTGCTACCGTTCCTGCATGATCACCGACGTTGGAATATGCTACCGTTCCTGCATGAATACCGACTCTTCAGAGTCTGAAAACTCTGTCTATTTCCTGTTGCAGGATGTCCTGCGGGATAACCTCAAAGTTGTATCCTGAGTCTCTTTAGTGGGATATTGGTTTTGTTTCCCAGTCGACAAGGCTATTGATGTTTTATCATAGATGGAGGTTTGTCCACAGTCGATGTGGTCGTTGACCGTGGTTTACTTAACGAGTGTTGACTCGTCAATGAGGTCTTCATCGACAAAGGATTTTGTTATATACCTACTGGAAGATTTCAGAGGCTTATGCTTACTGGGCAACATTGTCGTCAATGATACATATGTTGTCATCGACAATGTCGTTGCAGCCATTGAAAACTAAAACCCATGTATGCTTGACGTCGATGCTACTGTAGATTTATGGGAGTTTGCCCAACAGAACATTGTCTAGACTGTCGTCGACTACTCTGTGGAAGGTCTTCTCACCTTTTTGTCTGTCCATTTTCCCTTTTTGTATGTCGATTTGTACGACAACCAGAGGATAGCCTCTGATTGTTTGCGTGATGATGAAGGCGGTTTTAGAGGAATCGAAGGCCTTGCTTCCTTTGACGATGAGACTAACCGCCCCGACAACAGCTCACGCCCGTGGGTGTTGTGGCGCTCATCTTTAAGCCGTCTTTCTGACCTTGCCCTCTCTTTAGAGCATGGTCTTTTTTCCAAGGGTATGACCATACAAGTAGTAGATACAGTTGATGTGCCTCTCTACCCACAAAGACATTTTTAAAGCCATAGGTGGCACAGGCGTTAACAAGGCTTTCTTCTTACCTTCCATCCCCACTTATCTGTATAGAAGTCGACAGACGTGATGGCACAAAAAAAGTGCCACAAAGAACTTCTTGTAGACCTGATAACAAAGAAACTCCTTTCCTTTCTAGAGAAGAAATTCTCCTCGCGACACGATGATCCATCAAAGTTTGAGGATTCCCAAAAAGTAATTGTCAAACTCTTTTCTTTCCAAGATGAAAACACCAGGACTCCCACGAGCGTGACAGGCGGTTAGAATCTAAGAAGATTCCAAGGGACCAGATATTCTGTATCTCATTGGTTGGGACCAAAAGTACCCATAAGAAGGGTGACAGGCTACAGAAGGGAAGGTTTTCTTTAAGCAAGGGAAAATAAGGTAACCTAGGATTCCCAGCCTGATGGCAGGGAATATTCCCATCATGTGAATCTATGAAAAATCCAATGCTGGTGGAAAGGGAAGCTTGCTTCTCCACAAAAAAAGTGCATATTATTTTCTCATCAAAAGAGCAAAGACGAAGGTACACAAGAAGGTACCAGAGAATGTATACTAGGGCATGATATTCATAATGAGGCATGTTGTGCAACCCATAAGGAACCTAACAAGTTCAGACCAACTGTGCATTTCTTTATAAAGGTCTTCCAATGCAAAGGGATTATTGTGCTTGAAGAGGGTGGTGTACCTTGAAATATGTTAACCTCTTAATATTAACACTGTGCATTCCCATTTGACAGCCTACAAGTTTTTTTTTAAATTCCAACTGTGGCCTGACTGCCAGGGCCTTTGCATCAGGAGGTGCGTGGGGGTGGGACATCCCTCCAAATGTTTACTAAGTTTGTTGGATTGAGGGGGTGCAGTTGGGTCAAAAGGTGCAAGTTCAGATAAAAGCTGTCATTAATAGGCTCCCTGACTGGTGCCACGCATGTGAACTGTAATGTACAGCTCTATTGCCAGATACAGGCTCCCCGGCAGAGAGCAATTAATGGTATATGGGTCATGGGGCAAGTCCCTTTGTTGACCCTAAAATAAGCGAAATTCTAATTATTTAGGAAAAGTGACAACTGTTAATTGTGACGGGCCATTCGCGTATTAAAACCAAGCCCATCAGCCCATAATAGAGGATCAGTTAATTTGTGAAAGAGGAGATCATTTGAACACCTTTACAAATGTACAAAGCTGCCCACTTGCTTCACAAGCCAAAAAGGGACTTTCTGCAAAGCTACACTTTGCATGTAGAAAATGAAAAACATTATCATGTCTGTTCCAAATAATGAAGAATGTAAGCAACCTTAATAGAGAATATAACCAACCCATAGCAGACATGGTCATCTAAAATTGAACCATCGTCACATGTAAAAATGACATCCAGCCCCTCTCCTGTTTCTGCGCTCTGACACTTGCAGCTCTTCATTTATAACTGATGAGCAAAACTGAATACCAGCCTTCGGAAAAAGAGTCTGCATAACTCGCAAGTGCCAACGGAAAGTTCGATATCTGCATTAAATCTGTAGGAGCTTCAAAGAAACTGTTGCCTATATCACCTGACAAATACAAATAAATAAATCTGCTGCACACACAGTCTATTTGTGCTCTGCAACTTGCCATGCAAATGCTGCAGTCAACCGAAGCATGCCAATATCACATGTGAGCAGTCCATTTGGGGTTTTCCTTGCATTCTGCTACCTTTAGTTCTGGACTTTGAGAAAACATTCTTTACGGGTACAACCATGCAAAGAAACGAAGAAGCTGTGGACATGGTGTGAATAAATATAGATCTCTGCTTCAAAACCACCAGAGAGTAAGTAAGAAGAGGTGTGAAAGTATGAGAATGCAAACTGCTGTTGTCTGAACAGCCAGGGCTGGAATAGGGAGTCATCTCAGTAGAGCTCATATCTCTCTCAACCTATTGAGCTCCAAGGCCTGTGATATACATATGGTTTTTCGACTGGGAGACTCCACTGACATCTAGGAAGGAGTATGGGCTGCGTGTGGGGGATAGCTACAAAGGACAGGCGAATCGAATGGTATGATATACATCATGCTACCTCAACATCAATTATCAAAATGCTCCACCAGTCATGCCCTCCAGGGCTGCTTCACCCTGGACACCTGCTACCTGTAGATCAGTATTTCATATTAGGAACATTAAAAGTTTGGTATTGTTTAAGGAAGGAAAAAGGCATGAGCTAAAGATAATAAGCCAGCAGAAAATCATGCATCTTTCATTGGATATTAGCGTAGCTTTGCTTCTGCGTGCTTTTCAGAAATTAGTGTAAATAGAGGGAAGACGTTAGATGACAAAAGTGTCCATTAGTTTGTCAACATTACTTACTAGACTTCGAAGTGTTCTTATTCTGCAGTTACTTTTCATGTAGAGTATTACCCATAAAGATTCTGGCTAAAATATTCCTCTGAAGTATAACCCAGTAGATGTGATTTGTTGTTCACCAGGAGTAAAGGGTCTTGCATCAAGTAGATGGCAATGTGATGCAAGTAAGCCTTTCACAGGAGTTTAGTGGCAACATGTGTGCAAATTTTAAACAGGCGCCCAGATGTTATTTTACCTGCAAGTCATTCGTAGATGCTGAGAATTGTTCTATTGACCTCAGACAATAAAAACCACGTCCTTCCTACAAAGGCACTCTTTAAATTGATTTCCTATTTATTTATGTTACATTTGGTTTCAGGGCAGTTCTTTCATCTTGTTGCTACCTCCCATTTACTCTTTACCTTCCTTTGCCACTTCATAACTTTACCACTTCATCACTTCGGACATTAACATCTGCTAGTCTCTATACTGCCACAACGTTTTTCTCTGATGTCATCTTCTTCTGTGATGCAACCTTGCTCACTCTTTCACCCAGCTGCACAATGAGGTGCTTCTACATAGTATGAAACAAATCGAACATCCATAGTAGAGGCAACCATTATTTTGTGTCCAATACATTTGACCAGTCATGCTTTCCATGTCTTGCAGCTTTTACACAAATTCCCAGACATGTTAATATTTGTATTGCATCAGGTGGCTTAGGGAACTAACAGTAGCGCCAGGTAGCTATATAAAGCTAGCATTCCATACCAGACCCTATCAAGGAGCTACATTTCAAACCCTGTATGCATGCACACTGGTTTCCCCTTTCTTGAATTTTAGTGTGGAGACCGACAGATGCATTTGTAATCCAGCATCTTTGCCGGTAACACATTTTGATGTGTGCCTTTTTCCAATACTTTTTTATTTTTAGGTTGATTTACCACATGGTTTGGTTTCTTTGATTTGATTTTGATATTCAGCAGCCAATAGGGCTTCCAATACATAAGACAACAAAAAAACATGAAGAGTCTAAGATAACGGTGGCATTAACCAAACCAATTTTATCACACTAAAATAAAATAAGAAAAAATGTTACTATGGCTAATACCTCTTCAATAACAATACACGTCTGTACCAACTAGTCATAGATACAGCATTACCACCAATGAATGATTCCCAGACGCTTTCAATGTTTTTGATAGCAGGTTCATAAAAGTCTTAATGAGTTAAATGTTCTAGCAATTTCAGAATGAAAAGACATGATACATTTAGTACGTATCACAGTAAAATTGAATATTTTGTTAGTTAATATGTTATTATGGCGAATACCTCTGATAGTAATCCACATCTTTACCAGGTAATAAATAGGTACATTGTTACCGCTGAAGAATCATTCCTGGTGCTTTCATTGTTTTTGATGGTAGATTTCTGCATTTCTAATGACCTAAAAGTTCTCAATCGTATGTTGCAAGTGTTTTCACAATGAAGCAACAGGTTTTGACAGTTTGAAGTGACCTGGAACCACAAAGACTACCTACTACATTTTGTATTCAGGTCCATACAAGTACAACATTTGTCCTCTCTTTGTTGTGGCTTGTAAAAGTCATGTCCCCTGTATTATAGTTCTCATTGCAATTGAGTGAAATCACTGCACAGGAAGTGGGATCAGAATAGACAGTACCCATAAATATTTGGGCCGCATAGTTTGTTTTCTGCGCTTCACAGATTGAGTTGCAGTTGGATAGGGCTGGCTGTTTAGCAACCAGATTTAAGAGGTGAATTTCCAGATTGTTGTCGACGTGTTCTAGAGTGGAAGAGATGAAATTAGAAATGTCACATACAACATTCATCAGGGGTCGAGGAGGGGTACATTTCTCAATGATTAAACTCAACATGTCAGTAGGGACCACAGATGTTTTATGGAGGTCCTCACACAACTGAACTAATGATGTGAAGAGGAGATTTAATACCTGTAGTTGGGGAGATAAAATATGATGGTAATCAGTGTCAGTGTTTGTTAGGGAGACTTTTCAGAAATGTGCTAATTTCCCTCTACCTTAGAGACCCCCAGCACATTTGCTGGATTTTGAGGACTTGAATTTTTAACCTGGAGCGAGTGAGACCCTTTTTCCAACTCTCATGAATTTTGGTTGTGGAGTCTGACAAACTCCATAGGCATTATCTTTTTACATTGTGTCACACAGCACCTTCAGTGCAGTGGCACCGGGAAGTCTTTGATTTCCGAAGGTTTAAACACCTTCTCTTGGACGAACTACTGTTTCCAAGAGCAGTGAAGTGAAATAGACTTTACTTACAAGTGTAACTTTCTAGACTCAGCACACACTATCTTACCATAGGGTGCTGGAAGGGTTACTTAGTATCCCCTTTGTCTAGCTTCTCATGTAACAATTTTATGTTACCCTTTCCTCGATGAATGGCGTGTGGCAGTGGTTTACTCTTAACTACCGTGATGTGCATATACCGCAGGCTGCGTTCGCAGCTGCAGTAAAGCACCCAAGGGTGCCATTTTCGTCAAAATGGCCCGGTCTTCTTTTTCACCATTTCTTTGTGGAAAGGTCCATCTTTAGATTTACTCTACGTGCCAAACCAGGTTTGGTCCCTTTGTTCATTTTGCCTTTGGTGGGATTCACGAGTGAAGCCCGCCTCTGGCTCCACGGTGTCTGGCCGGGGCATGCGCAAGGGAGGTGCCTGAAACTCCCTGTGCTTAATCTCCTAGGAGACAAGAATGCACTCTTAGACGATTGGCCCGCTGGCTGTCCGGCAAGGACAGCCACCTTGTTGGGTGACTACAGCTAGGCTGCAATGAATGGGAGAAACCTGCATAAAAGGTGAGGCTTTTTGGCTTGGAAGGTAGAGTCGACCACTGGACGAAGGAATCCGAAGAAGAACTTGAAGAGGATGCGTGCTGCAACTCCTGGACCGTTGGTTTTCCCGGTGAAGCTATGCTGCTGTGCTGAAACTCCATATTCATATCGACAGAGAAGCCCCTGCAAAGATGACTTTTGAGTTGGTTGGACCAATCAACTCCAAAGTAAGCCACCTCGACATCCTCTCAGAGCTGGTTGAAATTCCACTTCAGTTGATACTGGAACCGAATAGACAGGGAGAGGAACACAAGATTGTGTGCGTTGCTTTTAAGCTGGCCAAGAGCTCCAGGAAGATCCTCCGGAATCCCAGGAAGAAGGACTGACCGAGCCTGAGCCCCCTCAACAGCGTGCGGGACCCCAGATGCAAGGAAAGGCCATCTCGACAGCCAGGAACCGCAGTGTTGCTATTTGTGGTAGTTGCAAGGAGCTGAAACATCAAAGTGCCACTTGTTTGAAGATTGCCGGTTGCGGGCGGTGACCGTTCCATTGCAGTGCAGGAGTCCCCAGAAGTCCTCCCTCTTGTCCCCACGACTGAGGCCCAGGAACAGTAGGATCTGCAGTGCTGCACAGGAACAGAAGCCATCTGCTGTACTTTTCTTCAAGCTAAAAAGGTACTGTAAAGTCTGATAGAACTTGCCTCTTGTTGTGCCTCCTTGCTTGTCCTAGTTGGAAACTTATCTTGGGTGCATCTGTAGAGTTGCCAACAGCTTCTTTACCTCACAAGCCTAATCAGCTTGTGGCCCTACTTTGATTTTCTTCTTATTCTACAAAGAATTCTAAAACATTGTGCAAGACATTTACTTCCCTGCAAGAAGTGCTTCAGTTCACCTTGACTTTTGCTACCTTAACATTGGCTGGCCTGGCTCCCTGAATGACTCTTTCTCTCCTCTGCGTAGGTGTTGTGTATAACTTCCAGGAAGGGGTTAATTAACTTTGCATTGGGGGTTACCAAAATTACTTACCTGCTTCAGAGTATTTGTGTGATCTCTTTTTGCTCTAAAAACCTTTTCCTTTGACCTATTCTTAAGAATGGTCTAAATGCAACAGTGATATATGTCTCCAGCACCCTAGCTATTGAAGTCACCTGAGGGTGTAGGTTGTGTCTGTGGATCATCCCACAAGTGTACTTACCGATTTAGAAACATATGTGTATTTTGAAATATATTTGTGTTCGTTTTAAAATTGCTCCCTTCTGAAGGTGGCTTACTTTAACTGATAAAGTAATTGTTTAATCAAGAATCTTGTGTGTAAGAGTTTATTAGAATACTGTCACTGTGAATCGCTGTGTAACTCCCCTACAGCTCACATTGACCCCTCTTGAGATAAGCCTGGCTGTTCAACATGCTGCCAACCTGTGTAGTACAGACTTATACCAAAGGTTGGGTTCCTATTGCCAGGAGGTCAGGGTGGTTGTTGCGCACCCGAACGGTACTGCATACAATCTTGCCTAACAGTGTTGGAGTGAGCTTCTTCTCAGCGTAATGGTCACTAAAGCCTGTAGAATTGTGTAATGGCATTAAGGGTGGTGCCAACAGGATCTTATCCATTAAACTCCGATCACTTTGATCAACATCAAAATGGCTAATTAATACTGGGCGGTGCAAAGAGACAAGATCACCTGCGGGATATCGCCACGGTACAAGTAAATAAAATCACAAAGGGTTGCGGATTTAGTAGCAACAATTTGACTAAGCAGCAGTCAGTCAATGATAAAGGCAAGTTGATGTCAGTCTTTATTGAAGGCAGGAGAGATAGGAACCTACTCTTGATGTTGAAATAAGGTTTCAAAGTGGATAGAACACCAAAACCAGTATTCTGGGGCATAACGTATTGATTTAGTTGGGTAGAGGAATCCAATAATGCTGGTAATTTTACTGCCCACAAAAACCAGTGAAGAGTAAAACTTTCACAAAATTGGAAGCAGCAAGCGAATGGTTATTACAAATTTCCAACACAGGTGCAAAGAAGGGAGTTATTTTAGGAGCATCTTTGCAATCAGACGTCGTACGAGTATTGACGCTAAGAATATGGTTACGACTCTTGGCTGAACTGAGAACGGTCGGTAGCACAAAAGGATTTTGTCTTACCCTCAATGTTATTTGTCATACCATTTGCTGATAATCTGCATTCACAGTCAGCGCAACACAGCAAGGGTTCATATCTCAGTCACCATCCGTCAAGCTGGCAACGTGCTTTGCTGATCTCGCACTGCATCAGCGTTCTTCTCCAAGTAAAGCCGTGGTGTGAGGCAGTTCAAAGGGCACAAAGCCCGACAGTCGACGCCTAACGTAGGAGTGGAAGTCCTTGGAGGCATGGTCTGAGCCAGTGGAGACAGCAAGGTAACAAAGCATACCACATGGTTTTGTGTATTTCAAGTCAGCTTTATTGACCACATAGTACTAATGTAGCCTTCGAAACAAGGCACTGAACGTTGATAAACTAAAGATGGTAGGAGATATAGGTGGTCGTTAAGAGAAGAGCAAGTTACTTACCACCTGGTAATGTTCTTTTGACTGGATGTTCCTCCCAGGTATTCCTCATCTATGATATCTTAATTTCCAGCTTTAGCTGCTTTGGAAAGAAATGTCTCGGCAGAGGGCACTGTGCATCAAGACAGTCGACATCCCTCGAGGGCTTCCATCTCGGCTGACGTCATCGTCGAGTACAAATACCACGCACGGCACCCATTGGCTTCAGTTCTGTTTTTTTCGCCACCATATGCAGAATTAACGTCCTTTAGAAGTGCCTTTAAATTATCAGACCTTAAAAGAGCGCAAGGTCCAAAGCTCGGAAATCCTACAGTGGGGTAGGTTGGAAGGGCGATGAGGAGTGCGGAGGAGGAACATCCAGTTGAACGAACATTACCGGGGGTAAGTAACTTGTTCTTCAAATTTATTGTGTCCTCCCATGTATTCCTCATCTATGATAGACTCCCAAAGCAGTATTAGGTTCTTTTGGAAGAGGGAGTAAGAATTGAGAGTTATTGTTTGTCCAGAATGGAGCATAGTACTACCTTCCCAGATCTTCCTTCATTGTTACAAGTGTCCATGTTTTGTGAACGTGTGGAATGTGGACCAGGTAGCTGCCTCGCAGATTCCCTTTATCGGAACTCCCCTCTGAAGGGCAGAGGAAGTTGCCATGCCCCTAGTGGAATGAGCCCTTAAAACTCCAGGGGGATCTTTCCCAGCAAGCCTGTAACACTCCGAAATAGCTAGTATGATCCATCTTGGTAGGGTCCGTTTTGACAGATCTAGTTTGTGGCCTATATATCCAATAAAAAGTTGGTCATGCTGCCGCAACTTTGCCATCCTCAAAATATAAAAGCTTAGCGCTCTCCTCGGATTGAGACTATGGAATCTTTCCTCTTCCTTGCCAGGATGAGGTGGAGGAGAGAAAGCCGGAAGCACAATTTTCTGTGCTAAGTGGTAATCTGGCACAATTTTCGGTAGAAACAAGGGTATGACCTTATGGACAACCATATACTTGTAAAAAAGAGGTAAACTGAGGTTTACAGGATAATGCCTGCAACTTACTCACCCTGCGGGCTGATGTTATCGCTACTAACAAAATGGTTTTGTACATTAGCAGCCTTAAAGGGCAGGAATGGGGTGGCTCGAAAAGAGCGCAAGTCAAAAACTTTAAAAACCAAGTTAAGGTATTAAGTTGGTACTTGGAATGGTGTAGGAGGAAACATATCTGTGAGTCCATTAAGAAATTAAGTTAAGGGTATTTTGAAATAGACTGCCTTTTCCGAGGTGCTCTTGAAAGTGGAAAGTGCTGCTAGATAACCCTCGATTGTTCCAATATGGAGACCCATATTTGCCAAATGTAGTAGAAAAAATAACGCTGTAGGTGTATCGCATTGAAAAGGTTCCACATCCTTTTCCCTACACCAGCTGCAGAACTTGTTCCCGTTAGGCAAAGCTTGTATGCAGTACCCTCTGCGACCACTACACACAACTCTTGACTACAGGTATAGACAACCCAACCTTTGGTATAAGCTTGTACGACAAAGTTTTGATAGCATGTTGAGCTGCCAGGCTTATCTGAAACAGGGAAAATGTGAGCTGTAGTGGAGTTACACAAAGATTCACAGTTACAGGTATTCAAATAAACTCTTACACGAGATTTCTTGCATAAACAATTATTAATTTATCAGTCAGTTATAAAGCCTTCTTCAGAAGGGAGCAATAGAATAGTAACACAAATCTACTCCAATACTGCACACTCTGAGTTTCTAAATCAGCAAAGACCCTTTTGGGGTGGCCCACAGACACAACCTACACCCACAGGTGACTTCAATAACTAGGGTGCTGGGGGACATTAATATCTTACTGTTGACATTTAGAACACTCTTAAAATGTGGCAAAAGGAAAAGGCAAAGGTTATTAAAACAACAAGCGACCACAACTATTCTTAAGCAGGCAAGTACTTTTAGATTTTCCTAGAAGAGTCATTCAGTTCAATAGGCTAAGCCAAAGTCAATGTGCAAAAGTCTTGCATAGGATGAAGCACTTCTGGTAAGTAAATAGAAAAAAGTCTTTGCACAAGTTCTTAGGAGTCTTTGATGAAAAGAAGAATCAAATGTAGGGCCACAAGCTGATTAGACTTGTGAGTTGTAGAAGTGGCAAGCACTCTACAGTAAGAGTTAAGTTCTCTCAGACTTTTTACAGTACCTTTAAAGATGAAGAAAAGATGCAGCAGATTACTTCTATTCCTGTGCAGCTCTGCAGGTCTCACTGTTCCTGGGCCTCAGTCGTGGGGACAAGAGGGAGGTTGTCGGGGGGGGGGGGATGTTGGGGGGAGTGATGGGGGGAATCCTGCAATGCACTGGGACCGTCAAAACTCGCAACCGACAAACTTCATTTTCAGTGGCTGTTCAGTGTTTCAGCTCCTCGCGTCTACCGCAAATAGCAACACCGCGGTTCCTGGCTGTCGAGATGGACTTTTCTTGCTTCTGGAGTTCCGCACTCAGTTGAGGCGGCTCAGGCTTGGATCAGTCCTGCTTCTTGGGAGTCCGGAGGATCTTCCAAAAGCTCTAGGCCAGCTTAAGAGCAACGGACACAATCTGGTGTTCCTCTCCCTGGCTATACGGTTTCCAGCAGCAACTCTGGAAATTCAACTAGCTCCGAGTTGGATGTCCAGGTTGCTTATTTGGAGTTGACTGGTACCACCAACTCAAGGGGAGAAGTCGTCCGTGCAGGGGGGCTTCTCTGTCGATGCAAACTTGGCGTTTCGTCACTGCAGCAGGGCTTCACCAGGCAAACCAATGGTCCAGGAGTTGTAGCAGGCGTCATCTTCAAGTTCTTCTTCGGTTCCTTCATCCAGTGGTCGACTCTGCCTTCCAAGCCAAAAGACTCGCCTTTTATTCAGTTCTCTCCCATTCATTCCAGCCTAGCTGTCACTAACCCAGCAGGGTGGCTGTCCTTGTCGGACAGTCAGCGGGCCAATCACAGAGTGCATTTGGGTCTCAGAGGAGACTAAGCACAGGGAGTTTCGGGCACCTCCATCACTTCCTGCCTACCCCAGACACTCTGGAGCCAGAGGTGGGTTTCACTCATAAATCCCGCCAAAGGCAAAATGAACAAAGAGACCAAACCTGGTTTGGTGCGCACAGTAAATCTCATGAAGGACCTTCCCACAAAGAAAAGGCGAAAAAAGAAGACCGGGCGCCATTTTGAAAAAGATGGCTCCTTTGGGTGTTTCACTGTAGCTGTGAACGCAGCCCGCGGTAAAGGCACACCATGGCAGTTCAAACAAAACCACTGTCACCAGCCATTCAGTGCGAAAAGGGTTAACATAAAAAATGTTACATGAGAAACTAGACAAAGGGGATACTATGTGCTGGGTCTAGAAAGTTACAATGGTAAGTAAAGTCAATTTCACTTTACTGCTCTGGGAAACAGTAGTTTATCCCAGAGAAGGTAGTTAAATCTTTGGGAAATCTTGAGACTTCCCTATGTCACTGCACTGAAGGTGCTGTGTGACACAATGTAAAACATGCTGCCTATGGAGTTGGGTAGACTCCATAACCAAAAGAAACAAACACAGAAAACACATTGAATTGAAAAGTTCAAAGTCCCAAAGTTTAGCAAAAGAGCTGGAGGGGTCTAAGGTGGGAGGAATTGGCACATTTTTGAGAATTCTCCCTCACACCAGACCATGCTGATCATGCAGATGCATTCTACAAGACCCAAATGACCAGAGTGGTGGAATTCCTGGGATGTGGTAGACCAGCACCTGCATTTGAACAGGACGACCTGACTGACATATTGGACAAGGTCCTAAAAAATGACCCTATTTTACCATTCCATGTGATACTGCAAAAATGGGTTGCGACAAACTAGGAGGCTCCTGAGTCCAGCCCTGCTGTAAATAAAATGTTTACTAAAAAATACAGGCTATCCAGTATCGATCCTGGCTACCAGTCAATTCATCCTACTCCGGAAAGCATAGTACAGACAGCTACATCTGCCTCTAAACAAGCAGCGTCCCCAACCATACCCCCTGATAGGGATGACAAACGCTTTGAGTCTTGGGCCAAGAAAGTCTTTTCTGCTAATTCCACATGTGCCCAGGCAAAATTTACATTCCTCCTGTGGGACTGCATTGCAATGGCGGCTGATCACATCCCTGAGGGTGAGGAAAGAGACGGCTTCATGAACCTGATAAGGGATTGCAAAGAGGCCATGTGTGAGACTCTGCAATCAGGTCTGGACACTGTGCTGACAGTGTCAGCAGGGCCATGGGGCCAAGTACGGTCATACGCAGATTTGCGTGGTTAAGGAAGTCAGGTTTTGCACATGATGTACAATCCAGACTCCTTAACATGCCCTTTGACGGCTCCCATTTATTTGGAAATAAGGCTGAAGAAAGCCTTGAAAAGCTGCAGACATCAAAAGGTAGCAGCCAAGTCCTTAAGTGCTGCAGTCAGGCAGCCACAGCCTTTTCACCCCAGTGGATCATCTTGGAGGGGTAGGTCTTTTCGCTACTACTCCTCAATTGGAAGAGCGAGAGGACAGGCTGGGCTTCAGATGTGAGGAAAGTCCACCTTGACAGCCAGGAACCGTGCTTATTGCTATTTGCTGTAAGAAGCTGAAACGCGAAACAGTCACTGAAAGTAAAGTTTGCTGGTTGCCAGCTTTGACTGTGCCAGTGCAGGAGGCCCCAGCGACATCCTCCGTCTTGTCCCCACTGCTGAGGCCCAGGAACAGTTAGATTTGCAGAGCTGCACAGGAACAGAAGTCTTCAGCTGCATCTTTTTCTTCTTTACTAAGGTACTGTACAAACTAGCCTAAGAGAACTTACCTCTTACTGTGGAAGTGCTTGTAACTTCTGCAACTGACAAGTCTAATCAGCTTGTGGCCCTATATTTGATTCTTGTTCTCAAAGACTCCTAAGAACTTGTGCAAAGACTTTTCCATTTACTGACCTGAAGTGCTGCATCCTACACAAGGACGTTGGCCTGTTGACTTTGGCTTAGCCTTTTGAATTGAATGACTCTTTTCAGAGCTATCTGAAAGTATTTGCCCTGCTTATGACTATTTGTATTTCTTGTGTTCTAATAACCTTTGCCTTTTACTTAGCTTACTTTTTAAAGATTATTCTGTATGCCAACAGTAAGGTATTACTGTGCCCAGCACCCTTGTTACTGAAGTCACCTGGTTGTGTATGAGGGCCATCCCTAAAGGGCCTGGTCTGATCCAGAAACTCAATGTACAGTATTGAAGTATATTTGTGTGTTCCTATTCTATTGCTCCCTTCTGAAGAAGGCTTTATAACTGACTGATCAATACATTATTAATTGTTTATACAAGAAACCTTGAGTGCAAGAGTTTATTTGAATACCTGTAACTGAATATTTGTGTAACTCCACTACAGCTCACATTACCCCTCTTGAGATAAGCCTGGCTGCTCAACACGCTACCAAACCTGTGTAGTACAAGCTTATACCAAAGGTTGGGTTGCTTATACCTGTAGTCATAGTTGTTTGTAGTGTTCCCAGAGAGTACTGCATTCAAACTTTGCCTATCACTTGTTTTTCCAAAATCTAGTTCTGGGGAGGTGCCTACCCCACTAGCTGTCTGTAGGGTGTCATGTAGTTCCATAACTCTGGTCTCTTCTGAAATAAAGCATTCAGGTACATTTGTATTCTTCTGAAAACTAGGGGTATCCAACTGGAGACCACATGGAGGTGTATAGGAGGCTTCCATAGCCCTGAAATATTGAAGTCAAGGATCTGAAAAAAATCCATTATAGTTTAAGGTTTAAAACCTTTTCCTGGCTTTTTTGATGTAAAGTTGACAAAGAACGTACTATCAACAGCGTTATTTTTTTTATTGGCCTTGATGGTGTCAATGTCAGTGGAGTCGATGGCTTCACTTTTGTCTTGTGCTTCGAGGGACTATGCCCTCGACTCAATGTTTTCTTCAACGATTTTTCATCTCGTACTCGAAGAATCTTGAGTAGTCTTAGACTTATGACCTGGGCTCGAGGGCGCATGGGTTTTCAACTTGGTGTCATTCGCGTCTTCGACCGTAGCATGGCCACTTTTCTTGTGATTCAAAGAGGTCGGAGTCTGATCCTCGAAGATTTTGCTCATTTTCCTCCTAAAGGGTTGCCACTCTTCTTTAGAGGAAGATTTAGTTGAGCAGACTATGCTCCTTTCTGAGGAAGACTAGGAAGAAGGTGATCTGTGCCTTCTCTTCGATTTTTCGAAGACGGGGAGTGTCTGCTCCTCGAGTGTGATCGTTTCGTAGATTTTTTTTGTGAGGAAAAATCTCTTGACTCGTGGCATTACCCAAATTTAGACGGCTTGGACAGTGATTTCGGGATAATCCAACCAACTGCAAGCTTAGATTTGTGCTCTTTTAAGGCCTTTCCTGCCATCGACCGATGGGATGGACAGTTGTCCGTTACATGCTCCACACCCAGGTAGCAGAGGCATATCTTATGCGGGTCCGTGATGGACATCTTGGCGTCGCACTCTATACACTTTTTGAAGCGCTTCTTCAGAGAATTCAGAGCAGAAGATGAGGCAATTTTTGATTAAAACTGAAGCGCGTTGTTAATCTCGAAGCAATCGCATTAACAGAAAAATTGAACTGGAGCCAACAGGTGCTGCGCATGGTATATGTACTAGACAATGACGTCATCCGAGATGGAAGACCTCGAGTCGACGTCTCGATGCACAGCGCCCTCTGCCGAGAAAACATTTTGCCAAAGCAGCTGAAGGTGGAAATGAAGATATCAGATGAGTAATGCGAGGGAGGACAATCAATTTGAATGGCAATACTTCTTTGAGAAATACTACCAGACTCATTTACATTTACTGGCACTTGTATCGGCTGTAAATTCACCAGATTTTGAGTTGTGGTGGTGGTAATGCAGAGTTCATCCCCATTCATGGAATCCCACTGGACTCTGGGGGATTTTGAAGAATCGCCATAGGTGGTAATTCAACCTGCAGTAATTCCTCCAGTTTTTGGAGGTAAAGTGAAGAAAATAACCCTAGCCAAGTACTGGACATATTTCCTCTACTTCACCTCCGAGCTCCTAGAATGAGGGTATGATAAAAGTAGTGGTATATTTGTCACCACCCTTTTTTTACTGCAACACCATACCAGTAAAGACTGCATAGTTACTTGTTGGGTTATACATTATAGAATCAGGAAAGCCGGCCAAAAATCTCAGCTTCTCTTGACCAAAACATGTGATCCTGGCTGTTAGGGAGAATTCTCAGAAATGTGCTAATTCCATTCTAACTTAGAGAACCCCAGCTCTTTTGCTGGACTTTAGGACTTTTAATTTTTATCCTGGAGAGAGAGACCTTTTTCCCACTATCATGTATTTTTCTTTGATTTAAACACGGTTTCTTTTTGTTTTAGAGTGTGACAAACTCCATAGGCATCCTCTTTTTAAATTGTGAGAGCACCTTCAATGCAGTGACACAGGGAAGTCATTTAGATTTCCCAAAGGTTCAAATACCTTCTCTTATGATATATGATATGATATTTTATTTGTATCGCGCTCGTACACAAGTGTTTCAGAGCGCGATAACTTCTCTTGGCTAAGCTACTGTTTCCAAGAGCAGTAAATTGAAATTGACTTAACTTTTGTAACTTTGTAGACCCAGTACACACCATCTTCCATAGAGTGCTGGAGGGGCTACTTAGTATCCCCTTTGTCTACTTTCTCATGTAAAATTTTTATGTTACCCTTTCTACAATTAATAGCTGGTGGCAGTGGTTTACTTTTTCCGCAGACTGAATACTCAGCTGCAGTATTGCACCCATGGGTGCCCATTTTGTCAAAATGGCTCCGGTCGTCTGTTTTTGCCATTTCTTGTTGTAGAGGTCCTTCTTGAGATTTATTCTGCGTGCCAAACAAGGTTTGGTCCCTTTGTTCATTTTGTCTTTGGCAGTGTTCACTGCGGAGGTCCACCTCTGGCTTCAGCATGTCTGGCAGACCAGGAAGAAAGGGAGGTGCCCGAAACTCCCTGTGCTTAGTCTTCTTCGTTACAGGAATGCACCCAAAGGTGATTGGGCGGATGGCGGTCCTTGAAGGATAGCCACCCTGCTGTGTGAGTGACAGCTAGACTGCGAATGAATGGGAACGACTTGCATAAAAGGTGAGGTATTTTGCAAGAACGGTAGTGTCGACCACTGGACAAAGGAATCCGAAGAAGAACTTGGAAGAGAAGCTTTCTGCAACTCCTGTACCGTTGGTTTGCCCGGTGAAGCCCTGCTACAGTGCTGAAGCTCCAAATTCACCTCGACTAGAGAAGCCCTGCAAAGGACGACTTCTCCCCTTGGGTTGGTGGGACCAATTGACCCAAAGGCGAACTCGACTGGAAATCCTCTCTGCCGGCTGTACTTCCATTGCTGCTGCAGGAACCGAGTGCCAGGGGCAGGAACACCAGAATAGAGTGCATTGTTTTTAAGCCAGACCTGAACTCCAAGAAGATCCTCCAGACTCCCTCGAAGCAGGGCTGACCAAGCCTGAGCCACAACAGAGTGATGGACCCCAGAAGCAAGGAAAGTCCACAAGGTGTCCTCCCTCTTGTCCCCATGACTGAGGCGCAGGAACAGCAGGATCTACCATACCACAACAGGAACAGAAGCCAGCTGGACCATTTCTTCAGACCTAAGGAACTGTGAACTAAGGGGTACTCTTGCTGTGTAGCTTACTTGCTCTCAAGTTGAGACTTGTATTTGCTGCCTTTTGCAGAGTTGCTTGCAGCTTTGACCTTCACCAGCCTCCCAGCCTGTGGCCCAACAGTGATGTAAACAAAAAAAAACTCTACAACATTGTGCAAGACTTTTTACTTACCTTCAAGAAGTTCCTCAGCTCCTCTAGACTTTGCTCAATTGGCATTGGCTGTTCTGGCTCCCTGAAGACTCTTCTAACCTCTGACTTTGTGTTTAACAATCCCTCCAAAAAGTAATTAGATACCTTACTTGTATAGCTGGGAAAGGGTTAATCTACATTGCATGCTGGGGTTCAAAAGTGCTTACCTGTTTGAGAAATGTGTTTCCCTAACTGTCTCCTTTTTGCCACAACTTCAGTATTACCATTTAAGAGTGAAAAGCGATATATTAATGTCCACAGTGTCCTTGTTATTTAAGTCGTCTCAGGGGGTAGGAAACTCTGTGTGCCATGCCAAAAGGCCATCTACCTACTTTATTGAACTGAAGGAGTGTATTTTGAAGTGTATTTTTATTTTTGCCAATTGCTCCCTTCTAAAGAAGGCTGGTTTTAAAACGGACTGTTAAGTTAATAACTAATTATTTTATCAAGGAACCTTGAGTATAAATGTTATTTGACTACTTGTCACTGTGAAACTATGTTGCAACCCTACAGCTTACATTCACCCCTCTTGCGATAAACTTGGGTGCTCAGTCACACTACCAGCTTGTGTAGTACATGCCTATACCAAAGGTTGGGTTCCCTACTGCCAAGAGGATAAGGCTGGTGTAGTCTCCCACAGGGTTACTAGATACAATCTTGCCTAACACTAGTGGCAGGTGGTGAGGGTCTATTGTAGAGTTGTTACATTGAGTATTTTGCTTTGCTTGTGTTCAACTAAACCCCCACAAGGCTATGCTACATCAGAACAGCAATTGTAACATGCAAATATGGATAACTTCAGTCAGGAATCCCTGATCATTTTAACAGTAGATCAACTAAAAGAAATATGTAAAGTCAGGAATCTTACTGTAAAAGGAAAGACAAATTAGTTGATTGCAAGTTTGACGAATCACCAAAGTTTGGGTAGTAGGCCTACAACACCTACTAAACCAACAAATGTGGAAATTGATCATGAGGATGATAGTTCAGAGTCTAATTCTAATGCCTTAGAAGAGCCAGAGGAGGTGGTAGAGTCCCAGGATAGGAACCCCTCCTTGCCACAGTCTGCCCTCTTGCCTCAAGCCATGTCCACTGGGACCCCACAAGGTCCAACACTGAGTCCAGAATATGTGTCTCTTGAAACAATGAGGCTTGAATACGAATTTAAAAGGCGGCAAGCTCAAACTGCAGCCAAACATCAGGACATCAACTCCAGGAATTGGAAATGCAGCATGCTCTTGATATGAAAAGATTGTCTATTGAAAATGCTTCCTTCCCAGAGTGCTCTAGGTCTCCCTTTCTCAAGAGGCCTCATCTGCCTAAAGACGCAGTGAGCATGTATGATTTGAAAACTTGATATTTAGGATCAGTTGGTTGCCTTTGCATACAATCATGGGATTCAGGGAAAGAGCTGATTCCCTGGCTTTTGCCTAGGCTCCCCCAGGTTGCAACTGATGCTCTAATGGAGGTGGGCGAACTTGAAAGATGTGAGTATGAGAATGTGAATCTGGCCTTGATAGCCAGATTTGGGAAAACTCCTTCCTAGTATCTTAAGAGGTTTAGGACCCGCAAAAAGACTGATGGCACCCCTTGGGCTACCAGAGTGAGTGAATGTTTGAAAAACTTAGATGGTTGGGTTAAGGGATACAGATTGAACACCTTTAATGGAATGAAAAATCTGTTTGTCAGAATCTAGTTTTGATGCCTGCTTTCCTGAGCTGAGACAGCACTTGGCTGACTCAAATGAGATTGATCCCAAAAAGTTAGCAACAGCTGCTGACTTGTGGTTTGCCAACAGGGCCACTCACAAAAGATGAGGGGAAGCAGCACAGGAAAGATGGAAAGGAAAATTCTAATTCCAACCACCCAAAAGAGGGCCACAAACAGAAAAAGGGTACACACCATGGGAAACAGGGTCAGTCTAGTGAAAGCTCTGGTGCTAAACCAAAAGGAGGTCAGCAGAAGCCCCCATTCCAAAGAACATTTGGTAAATGGAATGTTATGTTTGTGGGTCGACTGACCATGTGAAAGGGGATCCCAGATGCTAGGGTAAACCTTCAGGGGTCCACACCGCCTCCTTATCCTTCATCCCTGAGGGAGAAGTTCCCTTTGGAGTCGCAGCCAGTGTTTCGGTGTTCCTGGGGCTGTGGGAACAGCAGAATGCAGATGTGTACAACTATTCCAGATAACAAAAGAATACTACAAGGATAGTATACTTGTAAATGACCAGGATTCTCCTCCCATAAGAGACATTGGGGAGAGCATTACAGTGGTGGATGAACGTTTTTTCAAGTGCAAGGATGTTGCTAAGGCATCCAAAAGGTCCCACTAAATTTGCTTGAGGCCCAATCCAGATGGTGTCAATACTACCAGCTCTCATCCAGTGCAATAATATAACTTTAATAATGTACCTGTCAGTGTACAAAATGAGGTGCCTGGGATAGTCCTGTTGGGGAATGACTTAATGACTCTTGGAGTTCTATCAAGCACCCCCCAGATCTCCCAGTAAAAGGAAGCAGGAGCAGACTAGATTGGCCAGAAAGGCAACTTTAGATGACCCTCAGTGGGAAGTTACAGAAGCACCTATAACTCCTAGCCCACAGGAAGGATACCCTTCTAATTCCAAGACAAAGAAAGAGACAAAGGGGAAACCCAAGGTCTCAGGAAAGAAGAAAAGTGTCACACCTGCCCAAAGGACAAGGACATCCCCAAAAAGACAGTCCAAGGTCAAACCTGTGACGCCTCCATCAGCTGAGGCCGAGTTGGAGGAACAACCAGAAAGTGGTGAACCAGCTACTGATGAAACAGAGCTGGTACAAGTCCTTTCCTATGTTTGAGAACTGGATCCTTAAGACCATCCTGACCTGACTTTGCTTGCAGAAGGTGAAAGACTGTCATACTCTTGATGTACTTCGCCAACAGGCAGCTTCCCAGCTGGAAGGGAAAGAGCCAGGGAAGCACAAGCTGTACTGGGGGAGTGCCTCCTTTACAGTGAGCCTATTGAGTCTACCCCCAGACGACTACAAAAGTCTTGTGCCCAGGTGGTGAGGCCCCAGTTTCTACAGTTAGCCCATTAGATTCCTCTGGCTGGTCATGTTTTAAGACGACCAAGGAGAGGATTTCTCTGTATTTCTACTAACCCAAGATGGGGTCCGATGTAGATACATTCTGTAGTAACTGTCACATTTGTCAGACATCTGGCAAGAGTGGAGCCAAGAACGTGGTGACTCTCCTAGTGGTGGGAGTTCCTTTTGAGGGGTTAAGGATTGACATTGTTGGTCCCCTAGACCGTCGCACATCTTCAGGCAATTGATTTATATTGGTTGTGGTAGACCATGCTACCAGGTATCCTGAAGCCATACCCAAGGTTTTCCTAAGGAGGTCATCTCAGATAAAATTGGTCCCCCTATGTCCCACTACATGCAGACCATGTGGAAAAACTGTGGAGTGACATACAAGTTCTCAACAGCCTACCATCCCCAAACCAATGGGTTGGTGGAGAGGTTTAACACAACTATGAAGAGCACAATTGGTGCTGTAGAGGAACCCCTTAGAAGAAAGTGGGACCTTCTACTGCCATGCCTTTTCTTTGCTTATAGAGAAGTCCCCCAGGGAGGGGTTGGTTTCAGCCCCTTTGAACTGCTCTATGGTCATCCGGTTAGAGGTCCATTGGACCAAATCAAGGAAGGGGTGGAGAGTGCTCCTTCCCTCAAGCCACTGAAAGTAACTTACTATGTGCTAGGACTCCAAAGGAGAATGGCACAAATGAGGAAAGAAGTGTCAGATCCCTTGAAAGCAGGTCAGGCCCTGGTCAAACATTGGCATGACCAGAAGGCCAACATGGTTGAGTTTACTCAGGACCAGGTAGTTCTAGTTATGGTGCCTACAAGGCAGAGGGCCTTACAGGACAAATGGATTGGACCCTTCAAGGTTGTGGTCAAACTTGGAGAGGTCAATTACTTAGTGGACTTGGGCAATCCCAAGGAGGCCCCTAGGGTCTTTCACACTAACCGCCTAAAGGCATATGTATCCAGACCAGAACTAGGAGCTTTGCTCTGAGCATCTGATCAAGAGGAAGAGGAGAGTGAGCCTCTAACTGATGATCTCGGAGGACAGTCTTTAGATGGAAAAATAGGAGTTAAATCTCTCTTCTGATTTGACTTTGCAACAACAGGAGGAGTGCAACGCTCTGTTGAATCAACTTGCCTCCCTGTTTTCACTAACACCAGGCTTGACCCCTTGGGCCAGCATGATATACACACTGGTGACTGTCTCCCCATCAAAATCAGGGTTTACAGAATGTCACACCAGGTAAGAAACCACATAAAGGAAGAGGTCAAGAAGATGCCTGATCTTGGGGTAATAGAGCCATCTACAAGTCTATGGGCTAGTCCAGTTGTACTAGTACAAAAGGTAGGATCCAAGGAGTTGAGATTCTGTGTGGATTATAGAGCTCTTAATGCAGTCACCACGACTGATGCCATTCCTTTACCTAGGACAGATGAGCTGGTGGACAAACTTGGTTCAGCCACCTTCCTCAGCACATCTGACCGAACCTCAGGCTACTGACAAATCGCTCTGACAGACCATGCCAAGGAGAAAACAGCATTTTCTACCACAGGAGGCCTCTACCAGTTTAAGGTTATGCCTTTTGGACTCAAAAATGCACCGGCTACATTCCAAAGGATGGAATGGGATGCAGGACGTCTGCATGGCATACTTGGATGAGATAGCAGTGTTCAGCCCCACTTGGGAAGAGCATCTTGATCACCTTGGATATGTTTTGCAGGCTCTTGAACAGGCCCATCTGACCATAAAGGAAAGCAAATGTCAAATTGGTCAGAGTAAAGTGGTCTGCCTTGGTCGTGAGGTAGGAGGAGGTGAAATAAGGTAATTGCCTAGCAAAGTACAAGCTGTACAAGACTAGGCCACTCCTACTACTCAAATGCAAGTGAGAGCCTTTCTAGGTCTCACTGGTTACTATAGGAACTTCATTGAGAACTATGGGACCATAGCCTCTCCCTTGAATGTGATCTCATCACACCAAATTCCCCAAGAAGATCAGGTGGGATGAGGGGTGCACCAAGGCATTTGAAGGACTTAAGAAAGCCGTTTGTCAAACTCCAGTCTTGAGAGCTCCTGACTACAACCATTCCTTTATTGTACAAATTGATGCTTCAAATAGAGGAATAGGTGCAGTTTTGAGGCAGATGGATGAGAAAGGCAGGGAACACTATCTGCTTCATCAGTAGGAAACTGAAGGAACGTGAAACAAGGTGGCATACTATTGAACACAAGTGTTTTGCCATTGTGTGGTTTTTGAAGAAGTTTAAACCACCAACCCTTGAGATGGTTAATGCAGATGAAGGGGGAGAATCCTAAATTGTTTATTTGCATTTATAAAGCACACAACACCCCTTCGGCATTGTGACGCTGTTACAGAAGGCTTACTTAGTTACATAAGTGCTTGCAAGAATATACAAAAACATACATGTTGCCTAACCCCATGTTGCAAGGCGGCAGCCGCATACAAATGCAGAGTCAGTTTAGGTGGCACAAACATGTTACCCAACCCCATGTTGCAGGGCGGCAGCCGCATACAAATGCAGAGTCAGTTTAGGTGGCACAAACATGTTACCCAACCCCATGTTACAGGGCGGCAGCAGCATACAAATGCAGATGGTCTGTCTTTTCCCTCCCCTTGGCGGGGAGGGAAAAGGGGAGCACAATGAGAGGGAGGGGAGGTGAGGACAATGAGAGGCAGGGGGGTGGAGGGGACTCACAGCAACAAACAAGCTACTCACCAACTAACGTTCTTTCGATTGGCTGTTCCTCCCACGTATTCCTCATCTTAGATATCGTCTGCCAGCCTTGCTGGTTCTTCGGAACATTTTCGCCAGAGGGTCCTGTGCTCTAGGCCACGGAGTCGCAATCCCTCGAGGGCCGCCGTCTAATGTCAACGTCATCCGTCGTCGTTGGTAAGTAACTTGCTCTTCAATGGATTGTGTCCTCCCACGTATTCCTCATCTTAGATAGACTCCCACAGCAGTTGTAATTTGGAGGAGGGAGTACCAGAGTTTTTAATCATGTACTGAATGAAGGACGGCTTTTGCAAAAAGGCCTCCTTGGTAAGAAGTGGAGTCCAAAGAGTAATGTTTTACAAGGTGTGCATCGATGACCAGGTGGCCGCCACACAAATGTCCTGCACCGGAACGCCCCTCTGAAGTGCCGTAGAAGTTGCTATGCCCCTGGTTGAATGAGCCCTTAGTCCATCTGGACTGTAAAAAGAAGGTAAGGTAATCTTTTGTGACAGGTTGAAATCTGAAACTATTTTAGGTAAGAAAGAAGGTTTGACTCTGAAAATGACTTTATCCTTGTGGAAAATGGTGTGAGGCGGCTTGCAAGAGAGCGCCTGCAACTCACTCACCCTGCGGGCTGATGTTAAAGCCACTAGTAAAACTGTTTTTAAAGTTAGATCCCTGATAGGAACTTTAAAAGGTGTTGGAGGGAACACATTTGTTAGCCCTTTCAGAAATTGAACTAAAGGCATTTTAAAATAAGAAACTTCTTCGGAGGAGCGCTTGAAGATAGATAGCACTGCGTTGGATAGAAGTGGCTAGAAGTAAAAGAAAAGAAAGTACCATAGGAATGCTACATTGAAAAGGGTCCACATCCTTATCCCTGCACCAGTTACTGAATTTCTTCCAACAACATCGGTACAAGGGTTTTGTTGCTGGCCTTCTGGCCGAGAGCAAAATCTACAAAACGTCATCCGGAAAGTCCCAATCCTTATACCTCAGCCTCTCAGAAAGCATGAGTGAAGGCTGAGAGTTTTGACCTCTGGATGGAGAACTTGACCTTCCTTTTGCGAGAGGAGATCCTCTCTTTGTGGAAGACGTATTGGAGGGCAGATGGACATGGCCAGAAGGTCCGGGTACCACATTCTCCTGGCCCAATCTGTGGCAATGAGGATCATGGTCTTCCTGAACTTTCTCAACCTCCTGATTACTTGAGGAATCACAGGGACTGGAGGGAACACATATAGGAGTGGAAATACCCAGTCCACTATGAACGCGTCCTCTAGAGCTCCTCTTGGGGCAAATTCCCTTGAGCAGTACTGTTCGCACTTCCGGTTGTT
This sequence comes from Ambystoma mexicanum, assembly GCF_040938575.1. NCBI lineage: Eukaryota > Metazoa > Chordata > Amphibia > Caudata > Ambystomatidae > Ambystoma > Ambystoma mexicanum. The sequence continues at coordinate 108,174,327 of NC_090931.1, forward strand.
CCCAGTTGCAAACAGATCCCCTTGAGGGGTTCCCCAAAGGGCGAATATCTCTAGAAGGACTTCCTGAGCTAATTCCCACTCGTGGGAGACTGTGCTCTGCCTGCTCAGAGCATCTGCCGCTGTGTTTTTCTCTTCAGCTAGATGAACTGCCCATAGAGAGATTCCTTCTTGCATTGCCCAGAACCAGAGCTGCATTGCCTCTCTGCACAGCGGGAGTGATCCTACGCCTCCTCTTTTGTTGAGGTAATACATAGCCACTGTGTTGTCTGTCATTATCAGGACATTCTTTCCCCGTAGAGGGCACAAAGGCCTTCAGCGCTAGTCTGATTGCCCTCTGCTCCAAAAGGTTGATGTGTAGTTTGGACTCCGATGGAGACCAACGACTGCGGATTGTCAGATTGTTGGTATGGGCTCCCCACCCTGTGAGTGAGACGTCCGTCACTACGGTTATCTCCGGCCATGGTTGCCCAACAGGTTCTCCATGGAGGATATTTTCCTTGTAAGCCCATCATAGGAGATCTTGGGCCACTCTGGCCGGGACTTGCAGAAGATCTGACATCTCTCCCAAAAACTGGGACCATCGAATCCCGAGGGCCCATTGAAGGGATCACATCCTCAACATGGCCTCTGGCACCAGAAAGATGCAGGATGCCATGAGGCCTAGCAACCTTAGAAAATCGGAAGCCGGCATATGTTGGGCATTTTGAAACCTTGTTAACATCTCCAGAATGTGCGAGCTCTCGCCTCGGGGAGGCGAGGCTTTCCCCGAGGTTGTATTCAGGACAGCTCTGATGAATTGGAGTCTTTGGCTTGGAATCATTTGTAATTTATTGTAATTGAGGGAGAAGCCCAGCTTGTGTAGGAAGTGACAAGTCATGGTTAGATGTTCCCGGGCATGTTCAGGTGAACTTTCCCTGATTAGCCAATCATCTAGGTAAGGGTAGATGTAAAGCCCCCCTCTCCTGAGACTCGCTGACACTACCGCCATCAGCTTGGTGAAAACCCTTGGGGCGGAGGTCAGCCCAAATGGCAGAACTCGAAACTGATAGTGAGATCCGCCAACTGCGAACCTCAGGTACTTTCTGTGCTTGAGATGGATTGGCACTTGAAAGTAAGCATCCTGTAGGTCCAATGAAACCAGCCAGTCCTCAAGTTGAAGAGCCTGAAGGATCTGAGAAAGGGTCACCATCTTGAACTTGTCCTTCCTGAGGAATTTGTTCAAATTTCAAGTCCAATATGGGTCTCAATCCTCCGTCCTTCTTGGTGATGAGAAAATAAGGGGAGTACCAACCCTTGTTCCTCTCTGCTACAGGTACATGTTCTATTGCACCTTTCTCTAGCAGGGTTGAAATCTCCTGCACAAGGAGCAGGTCTGGAATTTTGACAGAGCTGCTCCCGGTGGATGATCTTGAGGTCTATGATGAAAAGGAAGGCAGTAACCATGGGTCACTATCTCTAGCGCCCAGGCATCCGACGTGCGCCCAGGCATCCGACGTATGCCCCGCCATTCGTTCAGATACTGAGTGGTCCTGCCTCCCACCGGGGGTTTGTGGGTAAAGACCACAGAGTGGCTTTGCAGCAGCTGAGGCGGAAGTAGCCGCTGCTGGGGCTGATTTAGCACCTTTTCCCTTTCCACCACGAGGTGGTCTTCTCTGTGGACCTCTTTGACTGCCCGCCCCTTCCCTCTTCCAAAAGAGGAGTAGAAACGAAAGGGACGGTTTCTCCAGAAAGATGAATGTTGTTGGGCTGTTTTATAGTGGCGCTGAGTGATTTAGCTGCCGTTTTTGAGGTATGCAGCATCTCCAAACTCTCATCCGCCTTGCTGCCGAACAGCCTCAAGCCGTCAAAGGGCATACTGAGTAACCTGGACTGTACATCAGATGCAAAACTTCCTCAGCCAAGCAAATCTGTGTAAAACCGTGCTAGACACCATGGACATGCTCACACTATCAGCAGTGTCCAATCCTGACTTGAGGCACTCCTCCATAGCCTCCTTTCCATCCCTTACTATCGCCAGGAAAACATTCCGTTCCTCACCCTCCGGGATGTGTTCAGCGCTGCGTTCAAACAGTCCCACAAGGTGTGTGTAAATCTAGCTAAAGTACAAGTTACATAAGTAGATTTAAGGGCCATACTGCCCTAAGTAAAGACTTTCCTCGCTCCAAGCACCAATCTTTTTGTCATCCCAGTCAGCTGGCATGGATGGATAAGATGATTGCATATTTGCAGTCGCAGCTCGAATCACCAAGCTCTCAGGTGAGGGATGCTTAGACAGATATTCTGGATCTGAAGATGAAGGTCTGTACTTTCCCACACATTATTTATTGACAGCTGGTAAAGATTCTGGGTTTTCCAAATTCACCATTACTCTTTTTTGCAGAGCTTTGTGAAAAGGAAGGATCGGGTCCTTCTGTGGCTCTTCATCAATAATATCTGTCATGTCATCATGGTCTTAACTCGGGGACACTGTCTTCCACCACAAGTCGAATACCCTTCCCATGAGGTTCCTATACCCAGGTTCTGCAAGGTCTGCAGGGTCTGGTCTTTCAAATTCTACCTCAGGGGAGGTATCTAGGCCACTGGCCGATTGAAGGCAGTCATAACGATCAGCTATTTTGGTATTTGGGTCTATTAGTTCCTCAGGAACTTCTCTTGCCCCAAATTTACCACCAGCTGTTGGAATATCCTCATCAGAGGAGTGTTCCTCAAAGATAGAGGACATGGATCTAAAGAATTCCTGCCTGGGCTGAGGATTTAAGATTTTATCTGGTAAAGCTGGTGGCATTGATCTAGATTTAGCCATAGGTGTTGCTGTGGGTATTGGTATTAAATATTTCTTTGTCAAAGGAGTCAATGCAATAGATGCTGGCTTCGATATTATCAAGGGAATTCGAGGTCATCGAGGAAGGCTTTGACTGTGGCCGAAGGTATCGATGACATCTTGGGTAATGGCTTCGACGTAGTCAAAGGGCGCGTCGAGTCGCTGCTAGACTTTGACGACCACGCCATTTTGTCCTCCATCAACCTCGATTTATGCACCAGAGGTTTTTGTTTTCTCTCATGGAGGCGCCGGAAAAAATCTTCCTCCGAGGACGCCCTCAACTTTGTCGGATTTTGCGTGATTAGTTTTAGATTGGACAGGGGCATGCTCTTCACGCAATTTATTTTTAGCATTGAAGCTCTAAGGGCCTCCCATTTTTTAGGGGAATCATGCTTAGAAGGACATGACATAAATATTCTCTCAGGTGAGGAGGAAGAAGAGGAAGAAGATCTGTGACATCGCTTCTTCGATTTTTTTTTAGACGAAGAGGAGGAGGATTTCCTAGAGCGACTCTTCGACCTCGATCGCCTCTACTTGTGTCGAGATTTTCTACTCGACTCTGCCGAGTCTTTTTCTTTTTGCAGACTTAAAAGACTCCTCTCCCACCGCTAACTTAAGAGCCTTACTCTTAAATCGCCTGACACAAACCGCACTCGTCGACCCGATGGTCAGGGCTGAGGCACCAAAGGCAGTTGCGGTGAGGATCGGTAATGGACATCTTCCTTCCACACTTTAATGAAAGAACTGACGCGCCATTTTGAAACATGAAGCAGAAGCTTGGAAAAACAGAACTGAGACCAACCGGCGCGGCTCGAGCCCTTTATACGTCAGATGACATCGACACGAAAGAATTATCTGAACATAGTTTAAAAGGGATCTGAGTGTGGAAGAGGGTGATCCAATGTTGAACTTTTTGCTTTCAAAAGGATCTGAGCCCGGCTGTGGGGATCCAGTAGGGACACCCAAATTGAGTGCTGGAAAATAACGTTTTCGTGTTGTTTTAGTATACAAGGCCCTCCGAGTTAAATGACTTGCAAGAAGTAAAGAGGCTTGGACACAAAAGGTCTTGATATGTGAGACAAACTGTATCCTTGTGCTGCAGAAGCCAGAGAGTGTGCTTTGCTCGAGTGAACGGCATTGTCCCGTACTGGAAATGTGGCCAGTGGCCTGAAAATCCTGACTTACTTTGTGAACACTTCTTTCTTTTTCATGACCATTACCCCACCTTATTTTGTAAATTAGTGGTAGGGATTGGCAATAGGTTTTTTAGTATAGGCCCTTATGTTGACAGGACTTGACTGGGACTGCATTGTTATTTGATGGTCGTAGCTTGACCCCATCTGTAGATTTGGGATTAGATAGGCGTTTATCTCACCCTGGTGAAAGTTCAATAAACACCCTTGAACTGTGGTCACTTGTGTCTGTCGTACTGTTGATACCATGCCTTCCTTACACTCTCACCCTCCCCCATGCCCCATAAATTAGTCCCCTCGCCCTCCACCATTCAAGCAACACCTCAACCCTCAGACATACCTGTGCCGCCTCTTGCTCCCAGGCTGTCTTCCAGTGTTGTTCTTTACTATTTTCCATAGAGTCCACATTGTTTTTTTAAAAATGTTTTAGGAGAATACTGGTCACGTACAGTACCTGCAGAACCCCTCCAAACCCCCAAAAATCACTGGTGTGCAAACAGCGATAAACCCTGCGCTGAAGAGCTGAGAGGGGCAGTAACGTCCTACTGCCATTGCTTCACACTGGCCTGCTTTAGGCCCGGTCCGGTGGGCAGTTGGCAAACCTCTGAACACCCGATTTCTGGGGGTTAGAGCTATACTATGACATAACGCTGTGCCTTTATGTGAAAGAACCAGAATAACCGTAAACGACTTTTGGTGGGTTTGCACAATTGTCCTTGTGAGTTATAAGGCAGTCTCATTTTTCCTTATTAAGTTTCCAAAACTCATTGCCCAACAAGCTGCTTGCACGGGAATAAAATCACAGCCAACGTTCTCCTTTCTCTAAGGCGGAGGTTTCAGATATTGAAAACTACACAACCATTAACTGGCACCACAGAGGCGATTGATTTTCCGTGATAGTTACCTAGTAGGTGCGTCCAGATGTTTCCAGTCTCTGTATGTATTCGGAAGATGCTTCTGAAGCACGCTCTGAAGGAGGGCATAGGTGGCCTATGCCCATGCAGAAGGTAGTCGTTGTCCTTCAACCAGTCGGGTAAAACATCGTGAGGGATGACACGCCACCGGCCTTCCCATACCTGAACAGATAAGAACACAGGTATTAAAAGTCATAAGATTTTTCGGCTGTCATCTCAGCGCAGGAGGCAAGTCTCGAGCAAGAAAGATAGTAAGTGTGGTTAGTGATTACTGAACCGACAAAATAAAAAAACACATTTCTCAGACCAGTCTATGCCTCTTCCTTGGAGATTTTCTACTTCCCATTTCTTGCCCCATCTCACGGTAATGAGGAACAAAAGAAAATAACCCAATAAGCCTAACCACAGAAACAGAACCAAAACATGGGGCTATTTTCATCTAGGGAAGAAAACTCCCATTGATGGGCCACATCGCATAGTAACATGCTACCGGGCCCCTGAGCAAAGCGCCTGTACCTTGAAGCGCTACCAGCTGGTACAGCCTGCGGATGCAAATTTTACCCTCTGCATCCCGAGTCAAACACCAACTTTCTGGGTGCAAGTGGCAGTAAGGTGCTTCATTACGATCTCTTTCATGCTTTCAGCACAACATTCTCTCAGAAAATTGGGGATTACTAGGTGTTTTGGTGGAGGAACCAGAGAGCATGAAATGCCCCCAGATGAAATGCGGACACAAAGCACTGGAGAAGGTGCGGTGGGTTACGAGAGTGAAATTATTAGGAAGTGGGTATTTTGGTGAGGCTACTGTGATGAAGCCTGCAGTCTCATCTCCAATTCCCCGGTGATGGTCTCTTCCCACATGGCCAGGGAAAGGCAGCTACATGACCCTGGGGTGGTGTCAGGAGGTAGGATCATGTGGGAGAAGGATAACTGGGGAGGGGTGATGACCAAGGAGAGAGATGCAGTATTTTTCCCTTGACAGTGAAGAAACTAATTCCAGAGTTTCTAAAGGACTGCTGCCATTATACAAATACAGAACCCTGTAATCTCTTTCAAACGCCTTTGGCATTTAATGTTGAGGATTGTTATGTGGATAAAAATATGCAACAAAAGTTAAGACTGGGGAAATCCTTTGAACTCAAATTCCAAGAAGGCGCCAATTACTGGGGAAAAGAAAGTTGAGGATTAACAATATGGCCAATAGTAATGTGCGGTCTACTGGTTGTCTCTTTAATCAACAGTGTGATACATTTAAATGCAAGCAACACCTGTAAGCAGGCAGGCAGAAGAAAAACGAGAACGAGCAGGAGAAAGTGAAGGAGAAGCCAGGTCGGGCTACAGAGTAGGCGCAGCAGGAAGCGGAGCTGCTAAGAGGCAGACGTCCATGAGTGCACCAGGCAGCAGAGGAGAGGTGCTCCCAGGCTGCCTTCTGTCACCCCAAAGTACTGGAGTTGAGGGAGACCAGATAGAGGTTATTGGACTCCAGAGGAGAACTGCAGAGGGGTCAGCTACTGCAGACAGGTTGTCGGACAAGTTACAGATGTCATACCCATAGCTGAACTCTGTCATTACCACAAATCACAAGTCAGACGCCAGGAGAAACCAATGAGTTGACCGTTTGCTGGTGGTGACCTCGGCGTTCCGACAGGTGCATGATCGGAGTATCAGGTACTGGGACATTTTTTTTAAATTTTATTTTAGGAATATACCTGGCAGGAGAGTACACCAGTGGTCAGTAGGAGTCAAAATGGATATATTTCTGGTAGGAGCGTAAACCAGAATTTCCTAAATGTGTTGAACGTTCTTTGGAAAAAATACCTGGCAAGAACACCAGGGGATCTATGTGAACCAAAGGGAGGACAAGAAGTTTTGTTCTATCGAGTACTGGTTGAAATTTAACAATTCAGTTGAAGAAGATTTTGGCAAGGGAGTAAACCTGGAAATCCAAAAGTTGTTTGAAATAAACTTTGGTTTAAGAAACCTTTGTTGAAAATGAACACTTTTGCTTTCACCATCCTGAATACTACAAAAGACTGTTTTTCGATATATTTAAACCCTTATTGTTAAAAAAAATATATATATTTTCCTTTGTCACTTAAGGAAAGTAACCAGGGGAACAACATTTTCATTAACCTTAAAAGCACTTTGGTGAAACAGAATATTTCAAAATGTTCCTTTCCTGAAACAGTTCAGGGGAAGGAAAAGTAAACCTGGAAGACAAGGGTTGTTGTGCGCTAAAACTGATAGAATACATATAGATATATATGATGTTTTGCCTAACCTGGTTGAAGTTGATGACAGAAACTGTATTGTACCTTTTTCTTTTGTATGTTATTTTGAGGGATATTGAAGGTCAACTTATTTTAGTTTTGCTTTCATAGGAAGGGACATTCTTTGGTTAGGGCAAGATGGGCCTTTTTGCAAACCCTTTTTATTTTAATAAGACATGGCAAATATTGCTGACCCTCTCACCACCCAACGGAAATATTTTATTCAGGCTCGCTATGCTACTGAAGCGGTTTTTTAGGTGGGAAATGTCATAACACCTAGAGGCACGGTTGGTTGTCATTGGCATACTAGGGTATGGAAATCTTTGTGTCGGTGAGTGAAGGAGCAGGAGCTTAATTTATATGGTAATGGGTTAAGGTTGATGGAAAGGATGCATGCTCAAGTTCATACTTCTGAAGGAAGGGGATGATCCAAGTTTTCTATTGCCAAACTGGGTTCTTTCAAAGGAAGGATGCAATATAATGAAGGACATTTTTGCAGGAGGAAGAAAATATGGACAGGGTAGTGTTAGACATAAGGGACAAGAAACTTTTAAATATGGAAAGAATAACCTTGAACTATTCATCCTTACTCTCCCGCTTCCACAATTGGTTGTTTATTGCCTGCATGACAACAGGCCTAAAATGAATATCTCCTTTCTAAAATATTGCTTTTGCTAATGTTAAAGAAAAGGATGCTTTTCCAAACTTTTTTTCCACCTTTACCAATAACACTGAAGTACAGCAAATATAGGCGGGAAATTGAAGGATTGGCGTTTTGAAGTAAAGGGCAAGGAAGAAGAGACCCAAAATCGCCACAAAGGTGCAATTTGCATCCTCTGCCATTCTGTTTGCAGACATTTCTAACAGGGCTGGTATTCAAATTTACAATCTTGGAGTGGCAGCCGGCATTTGTCAAACATTGGTTTTACGACCACCTTGACCAAAAGATGGATCTATACTGGAGAAAGCATCAAGAGAATCGGGTGTACAAATCAAATAAGGAATTTGCCATGGACTACATGGCTTCCCTGTATATCTACAAAATAAGGACATGCAGCCGAATTGCAGGCAATTTGGACATTCCTCATGTGGAGCGTGTATTAACTCAGAGGAACTGGGTACTACTACCGCCGGAGCAGTCTATGGCCTAGGAATATTCAAATCTGTCATAACATCCAGGACACAGTCAGGGAACTTTCGACCTGAAGAATGCTCTTCCTCCTCTTTCTGCAGATTCATATCGCCTTTCTCGGGCGGGGGGGAGGGGAGATTCTAAGACCAGATCTGCAGATGGTAGAGTCTGCAGTTGTGGCTGAGGCTCTTGGGGGACAATCCTCTGGAACCGAGGATTCAATGAATTAGAGTGCATCAATGCCTAGAATTTTGTGAAAAAAGCCTCTTCAGAGGAATCTATCAGCAGAGGACAGTCGATTTGGTCGTTTGCCTTGAGGTCTTTGACTGCAATTTTTAAAAGGATTCAAAGCAGTTGCAGAATCCTTTGATGAGGAAATATTTGTAGCCCTTTTGTTGGGATCCTCAGAAATGTTGACTTTGTCTGTCTCTGGATAAGCCTGAGACAAATCAGAGATAATTGTGAATGTTGCACAGACCCGCATCTGGAGAGGACGGACCATTAGCCTCTGGCACATTAGGCTAGAAGGAACAAGTTACTTACCTGTAACTGTTGTTCTCCGGCATGGGTCTGGCATGGATTCACATGCTCATGAATATTCCCCGTCGTCAGGCTGGGAATCCTCGGTAAAGAAAAAACCAGTATCAGTTTCGTTTCTGATCTGTCTTTCGTAGTAATAACCAATCACTGGTCTCTGCGTCATACTGACCACAGCCAATGACTGCCCTCTACCTAAGCACCGCCTCTGGCAGCCATCTTCAGATTTGGAAGCACGTGAAGTGGCAGTATGACCAAGTGAAGAGCCGCAGAGGGGTAGGCGGGAGGGTTCGCATGTGAATCCATGCCAGACCCATGCCGGAGAACAACAGTTACAGGTAAGTAACTTGTTCCTTCTCCAGCATGGGGTCTGGCATGGATTCACATGCTCATGAATAAAGAATACATAGCAGTACACACATGCACAACCACGGGAGGTGGCAAAGGCTCAACATTAAGCATCACATCAACTCAACATTAAGCATCTTACCTCCTCACCAGGCTCACCTCAGGCGAACAGGTTGCGCAGCACTGCTTGGCCGACCCTGGACTCCTCCCTGGAATCCCGGTCGACGCAGTAGAATTTCGTGAAGGTGTGCGTCGACCTCCACGTAGCAGCCCTGCATATGTCCAGTAGGGGCACACCAGATAGGAACGCCGTGGTAGCTGCGATCGCTCTGGTGGAATGGGCTCTCGGACGGCCAGGCAGCGGTCGGTTTGCCAACCGGTGACAGCACATGATACAGCCGGAGAGCCATCTGGAGATGGAAGCCTTCGAGAGAGCCTTCCCCTGATTGACAGGTCCAAAGTTCACAAAGAGTTGTGACGTCTTCCGAAAACCCTTCGTGCGGTCCACGTAGAACTTCAGCGCTCTAGCTACATCCAGCGAGTGCAAAGTCCTCTCAGCCGGCGACGAAGGCGACGGGAAAAACACAGGTAACACCAAGGGTTCGTTGAGATGGAAGTCCGACGGTACCTTGGGCATGAAGGAGGGGTGCGTCCTGAGCACTACCCTCGTGTCGTGGAAAGTCAAGTACGGGGCCTTGCAGGAAAGGGCCTGGATCTCTCCCACTCGTCGTGCGGAGGTGATGGCCACAAGAAAAGCTGTTTTCCACGATAGAAACTTCAACGGGGCCGAGTGCAGAGGCTCGAACAGAGGTCCCATGAGCTTGGTCAGCACCACGTTGAGCTCCCACGCCGGGGCCGGAGCCTTCACCGGCGGGAACGATCTGAACAGTCCCTTCATGAACTCCTTCACCAGACGATGAGACCACAAGGACGTCCGCCCCGTGGTTCTGGTGTATCGGGAGATCGCAGCAAGATGAATCTTGATGGACGCGTGTGCCAGACCAGCTTTGGCCAGCGTCAGCAGGTACGGCAGTACTTGGGGAGCCGTAATCCGTAGAGGGTTAATCTTCTGTGCGTGGCACCAGACAGAGAACCTCTTCCATTTGTGTCCGTAGCATTTAAGAGTCGAGGACGCCCTGGCCTTTGCAAGAACCTCTCTGCAATCGGCCGGTATGTCGTATCCTCCAAACTCTAGCGCTGCAGGAGCCAGGCCTGCAAGTTCAGCGACTTCGGGTCGTGGTGGAGGATGGCGCCTCCTTCCCTGGAGAGTAGATCCACGTCCGCCGGCAGCTTCATCGGCGGGGACGCTGACAAGTCCAGCAAGTCCGGGAACCATATCTGCCTCGGCCACGCAGGTGCGACGAGGATCATCCTGCACCGTGACCTCTTGAGCTGGTTGACGAGCCGGATTAGCAGAGGCAAGGGAGGGAACGCGTAGAGGAACAGGCCCTCCCAGGGGAACGAGAAAGCATCGCCCATGCTCCTCGTCTGGGGAAACCTGCTGGCGAACCTCCGGCACTTGGTGTTCGTCGCCGTCGCGAACAGGTCGATCTGGGGTGTGCCCCACCGTCGGAAGAGGCGATCCACCAGATCCTGCCGTAGTTCCCACTCGTGGCACGAGCGCAGCTCCCTGCTGAGTGAGTCGGCGATGGTGTTTTTTATCCCTGCCAGATGAAACGGCACCAGAAAAATCCCTTGGGCGACGGCCCAATGCCACAGGTCCTGCGCCTCCTTGGACAGCGCTGGGGACCTGGTTCCGCCCTGTTTCCTGATGTAAAACATGGTGGTGGTGTTGTCGGTGAAGATCCTCACCACCTTGCCCTTGAGGGACGGAAGGAAGGACCTGAGGGCCCAAAACACTGCACGGAGCTCCAGGACGTTGATATGCAGGGACTTCTCCGTCGGGAGCCAGAGTCCCCTTGCGTGCAGATTTTCGGTGTGCGCTCCCCACCCTTCCAGGGAGGCATCCATGGTCACAGTCTCCTGGTGGGCTGGGGTCTGGAAGTCCATGCCCGCCGTCAGATGCGCGCGGGTGCCCCACCACCGTATCGCTCGTCGGAAGCTCTCGTCGAGCTTGATCCTTTCCTCGAAGCTGCCCGTCGTCTGGATCCAGCGCGCATCCAGGAATTCTTGCAACGGGCGCATCCGGAGCCTGCACATGGGAATGAGGTAGATGCAGGAAGACATCATCCCGAGGAGGGACTTGATGGACCTCACTTTGGCCGCGTCGGCCACCAACATCCGTTGCACCTTGCCCAAGATGGTCCTGGTCCTCTCCTCCGACGGGGAGGCCAGAAGGGACACTGTGTCGAGCCTCGCTCCCAGAAACAGTGCGACTTGCGCGGGCACCAGGTGGGATTTGGCGTAGTTCACGGCGAATCCCAGGTCCGTGAGGAGTTGGACGGTCCTTGCCGTGTGGACCACGGCGAGCTCCCTCGTCTTGGCGCGGATGAGCCAGTCGTCCAGGTAGGGGTAGACGTGAATCCCCTCGCGGCGCAGCTGCGCCGCCACCGGTGCGAGGCACTTGGTGAATACCCTGGGAGCCGACCGTAGTCCGAAGGGAAGGGCTTTGAACTGGTAATGACGCCCTTGGACCACGAACCTGAGGAATTTTCGGTGCCCCTTTAGGATGGGAATGTGGAAGTAGGCATCCTCCAAATCCAACGACGATAGGAAGTCTCCTTCCTCCAGCTGACCCAGGACGTGCTGGAGGGTGACCATCCGGAACTTCTGCGCCTTGATGAACTTGTTCAGACGTCGCAGGTCTAGGATGGGGCGCCATCCTCCCGTCTTCTTCTTCACGAGGAAGTATCTCGAGTAGACTCCGGAGCCCCGAAGCCTCTTTGGGACGAGTTCGATGGCGCCCTTTCTGAGCATCGCCTTTACCTCCAGGAGAAGTTGAGGGACGTGAAGTTCTTTCCTGGCCACGGGGGGGACGCGCGGGCACCTTCTTTGAAACTCGAGCGCGTGGCCCCGGGCCAGGGAGTCCAGCACCCAACGGTCGGTGGAGATGGACTCCCACACGCTGACGAAGCCCGCCAGCCGGCCTCCCACCGGGGTGCTTCGGTGGGGGCCCGACCCCACGGCCGGTTCAATCCTGCTTGGACGCGGCCTTGCCGCCTTGACCTCCTTGGCGACGACGGCAGGGTCCGCTAGACTTGCCTCGTCCTCTGTAGGCCTCTTGCGACGACGAGCGGGCCGCTTGGCGGTAGGAAGCGAAACCGCCGCCGGAACCTTTGGAGGCGCCCTTGCCTCCGCCGCTCCGAAAGGGCGTCCGTCGTTGCTGCAGGACTCCAAGGGCCCGGGCCGTCTCAGTATCCGCCTTGATGGCCTGAAGGGAATCGTCCACTGTCTTCCCAAACAGGTTGTTCCCGTCGAAGGGCATGTCCAGGACTCTGGTCTGGACGTCCTGCCGGAAGTCCGTAGCTTTGAGCCATCCACGACGTCGAAGGCAAACGCCGTTGCCCAGCTGGCGGAACCCAGTGTCGGCGATGTCCGTCGCCACGGCGATGGCGTGGTCCGAGGCCACCTCACCTTCCTGCAGGATCTCCAGGGCCTCCGCCCTCTTGTCGTCCGGCAGAAAATCCAGCAGGGGAGCTATCTTGTACCAGAGCTCCCTGTCGTAGCGGGCCACGATAGCCAAGGCGTTGGCCGCTTTAATCGTCGCTGCCGACGAGATGACTCTACGTCCCATAGCATCCAATTTCTTTCCCTCGCCGTCCGGCGGGGAAGTCGATGTGGAGGCCCCCCCCGCTTTCTTCCTGGCTGCCGCGGAGACGACGGAATCCGGGGTAGGTTGCGCCCGGAGGCATAGGGGGGCCGTGTCCGGGACCCGGTACTTCTTCTCGTACCGGTCTCTTCTAGCTGGCGTCGTGGAAGGGTTCTTGAGGAGGGAAAGGCCCTCATCCCAAATGTCGTCCAACAGAGGCACTGCGAGGACCGTCTTCCTCTTGGCCTCGCGCCGCTGATAAAGGAAGCCTTCCTTTTTCTTCTCCTCAGGGCAGAGTTGGAAAAGCTCGGAAGCCCTGGAGATCATGGAGTGGAAAGATCCGATCTCGTCGGGCGGAGAAGCCCTGGTGGGAGGCGACGACGGAAAATCCTCGTCGTATGCCTCGTCGTCCGTACCCGTCGCTGCCGTGTCAGTCCCCGTATCATCCCCTCGGGTGGACGGGGAGGAGGGCTGGACGGGGCGCGACGGTTGAAAAGGAGGTGGTGGATGGATCCTTCTTTTCTTGGTAGGGGGAACACCAGAAGGTCCCGGTTCTGGATCCCCCGACGGGAGAGGTTCCTCCGTCGGTAACGGTAGCCTCGTCCTTATCTCGGAGCATAAGGACTGTATGGCCAACAAAATGGCCGCCGAGTTGTCTTGCGGCGCTGGCAGAGGGGAGTCCGACGGGCGAGCAGGGGCCCCGTCGGTATCCTCGACGATGTCGTCGTCGTCACCTGCGTCGGGGTCCATTCCGACGGGTTGGCCTTCTTCCACGCCTAGGCCGTGGCTTAAGACCTCGATCAGCTCCTCTTCTGAGGTTGAGGCCGAATCTACGACGACGCCCTGCCCCCCCTTCTTCCCCACGGAGGGTTTCACGGGGGTCCTATCGATGGGCACAAAAGAAGACTCCCTCCGAGGAGGCAGGGAGATTCTGGGCCCTGAGGTCGCCACCACTGGTGCAGCCACCACAGGCTGAGCCAGGGCCGCCGCGACCGTTTCGATAGAGGGCTTGGTCGGATGGATCAAGGCCTTCACCACCTTAGGTGCGCTCACCGCCTTATCCTTGAGGGAGGGGGCACTGCCACGCTCCTCCTCTGCCTTAGAGCTCGACCGGGGCCTCTCCAGGAGCTTCGCCGGGTGCTCGGCCTTCCTCTTACCCGACCCAGAGCGTTGGCTCGTGGTTGATGGTGCCGGGGAGGGTGCGCCCTGCCTGGCGCCCGTAGAGCCCAACCGTTCGGCGCTCCCGGTGCCAGCGGACTCGCGGTGCTTGGCCTTATGTTGGGCCCCCGTCGCCGGGGCGCCCTCAAAGGTCTTAGAAGACCGCTCGGATTTCTTCTTCTTCTCGCCAGACGGGCTCTTACCCTCCAGCCAGTTGGCGAGACGTTGATGGCGGTCCTTCATGGTCCGTTCCGACATGTTGCCGCAAAACGCACAGTCCTTCTCCACGTGCGTCTTGTCCTCATGAAGGCAGTAAAGGCAGAAAGAGTGTTCGTCCTCCTTAAAGACGTTCTGCAGCTGGCATCCAGGGCAGACCCTGAACAGCTTTCCGGGCGTCGAGCTTCCATTCTCCTGGGCCATCTCCGAGACCGGGCCTGAGAAGCTTCTGGAGTCCTCCGAAGTGTAGCTCGACGAAATCTTCACCCTTGAGGGGCACAGATGAATCCGACACGGGTCCCCGTTGATCGGATGTAGGATCGGTGGAGCTTGAGGCTCTTTTGACCGAAAGAATCGAAGTTTTTTGTGAAAAAGCGCGAAAAATAGCACTAACGCTCGAGAGCAATAGCACGAGGATCCCAACACATGAACGTGCGGTAAAAATCTGAAGATGGCTGCCAGAGGCGGTGCTTAGGTAGAGGGCAGTCATTGGCTGTGGTCAGTATGACGCAGAGACCAGTGATTGGTTATTACTACGAAAGACAGATCAGAAACGAAACTGATACTGGTTTTTTCTTTACCGAGGATTCCCAGCCTGACGACGGGGAATATTCATGAGCATGTGAATCCATGCCAGACCCCATGCTGGAGAACTGTGAATACCGGCCTGCGCTACAATGGGACGGAACCGTGAATACGGACCTGTTGCCTCATTGAGATAGAACTGTGAATATCAGCCTGCATCGCACTCAGAGAATTCTCAATACTGCCTCGAGTCAGACCAAGAAAGGACACGGACCATTAGCATCACGCTCAGAGAATTGTCTATGTCCCCTTGAGCCACATCTAGAGAGGACTGAGACCTTTGGCCTCTGCCACATTAGGATAGCCTGTGCCAAATTGATATAGAGCTGAGAATATTAGCCTGCGTCGCACTCAGAGTGAATTGTTAATGTTACCTTGTATTTTGTATTTTTTTGTGTCACATACAGAGAGGAATGTGACCATTAGCCTGTGCCACATTGAAATGGAACTGTGACTACTAGCTGGCGAAACCCTAAGATAGAACGGTAAATAATAGCTAGCGTTGCACTAAGACGATTGTTAATACTGCTCGAGTCAGTCTAGAGAAGACTGGGAACATTAGTTAATTAACCTGCCTCGCCCCTGGAGAGATCACACTGAATCCCAGTCTACAACACTCCCAGAGGATCATCAAATCTTTAAAACAGCTAGAGAATTTGTCCTAGCTATACCACCCCGACAGCCACTAACTACACACAGTTGTGTTCCCCTTAGACATACATAGAACCATACACAGTAGCTAGCCAGCCTCCCCCCAGAAAGCCCGCAACCTTTACTGGACAAACCCGCCTCATCAGATTAAACCTGCGAGTCGGACTATGCCTGAAAGACCGATTAGCGCGACGATAGCACCACCCCCTTAATCAAGCACACACGGACATGAAGAACCAAACGAAATCGGGAAAAGCGCCTGCAATTGAACAATCAGTTTTAAAAAATGGTAAAAGCACTGCATGTGGGCTACCGCCCCTGCAACCGCAAAGGAAACAAACCGACTAATTTACAAGGAACCCGTCTTCGACAATCCAAACAAAAAAAATAGAAATAAATAAAAGGAGCAATACTCCCACACCAACCCAACCATCTACCACCAACTAACACAAAATGCAACAAAAACAAATAGGACCACGAGAAAGGCAAATGGGAAAGAACAAACCCAACTGAGCACCACCACAGATCCTCAACCACAGAACACACCCCAGCTAAAATCGAAAACAGAAAATCACCGGCAGAAGAGAAAACTCTATACCCAACACCATACCTCCCAAACAACCAATCA
Organism: Ambystoma mexicanum; assembly: GCF_040938575.1. Lineage (NCBI taxonomy): Eukaryota > Metazoa > Chordata > Amphibia > Caudata > Ambystomatidae > Ambystoma > Ambystoma mexicanum. The sequence continues at coordinate 108,190,489 of NC_090931.1, forward strand.
CTGCAACAAACCAACCCAACAAACCAAGAAAGACCAACAACAGAACACAGCCAGGCAGAAGAAGAACAGACAAAGCCAGAGGGAACAAGAAGACAATCAACGTCCTAACCCCATATATCACAAGAACACGATGACCCACCCTTCAACAGCCACAAAATATAGAAGAGGAACTCGAAGAAAACAAAAACCTAAGACTCAACCTGGAAGAACTATTCGATGACGACACAAAATACTGTACCACCACCACAAACGGAGACAACACCAATAATAAAGCACAAACCAAATCATTCCCTAAAAGTCCACTGCAACCTAATAAACGCAAAATCGTCAAGCACTCAACAGAGATCTTCGACCCGCTGTGCAACAACGGCATCGACATCCTATTCATCACAGAAACATGGCTCGACAACAACTACAAAATCACACTCCGAAGCTGCCTCCCCAAAAACTTCAAATGCCTACAATTAAACAGAAAGGGGAAAAAAGAAAGGAGGAGGCCTCAAAATAGCATTCAAAGACACCAGTCAGTAAACCCAAAAACAAACATTAAATTCATACTGGTTTACAGACCTCCGACATGCAACCTTCGTCTACAACTTCATAGAAGCCACCACCAACATAGCCATCCAACATGAACATCTGATAATCATAGGGGACTTCAACATATGGTTTGAAGGAAAACTCAAAGTTCACTAATCAGGCAACTAGCAACCATGAAACTACAACTGGTCAAAAGGAGCAACACACGACAGGACACACTTTTGATGCAATTTTGCCCAACAAAACAACTTCAACACCGCACTGCTGATACAGATACGCTGGAGCGACCATCTCATCATTCCATTTGTGATCACGTTACCAACTGAAACTACCAACCAGCCCGTCAAGCTCCCACCGACCACTAAATGAAAGTGGAAAATGATCAAAGCAAGCAACCTAATAGAACAACTTGAACTGACAAAACCATCTGCAACCGAAATGGACAAGGCAGACCAAGACGGAAAAACAGACCCACTACATAATAGGATCGCTGATACAATCGAAAGCATCTCCACGAAAAAAAAAGTTTACCCCTTCAAGAAAAAGAGCATTGGCAAAATGGTTCACCCCACTACTGAGCAACATGAAAAAGAAGCTGGAACTACAAAGGAGGAAACAATATGGCCAATGTAAGAAAACTCAGTTCCAAAGGCGAATTCGATCATACAAGAAGGAAATGCAAAAGGCCAAGAAAGGGCACTATGACGATAGAATCACCAAAGCCCCCAACACAAAAAGAAATGACATCAAACGAAATGAGAAACTCACCAGGTTGCAACAACACTCCACTACAGTAACAGACATCATGCAACAACCTAGCGGATCAATTAAAAAATAAAATCAACACTGGACAACATATACAAAACAGACTGACCAATCCAACGAGGAACCAGAGCACAAACTCCAAAACTTCCCGCAAATATCAGTAGTGACATTTGTCAAGCTGGTAAAAGATAGCAAGAAAGCAGGCTCGCCAGACATCTACAAATCAAACCTCACACAGGGAACACCATTAGAATACTACAGAAATCTCTTGAATTGGTCATTCGCAACAGGGACTGCACCACGATCCGGCAAATCAGCGTATATGCGTATATTAAACCACACCTTAAGCACACAAGTGGCGACGTGGAAGACATCTCCAACTACAGACCTATTTCAAACATCCGCTACCCGGCAAAACTCCTAGAAACCTACGTGTACAAACTAACTGAAGAGCATGTAGAAAAACGCCAGTTGTTGGACTAAGCACAAGTCTGCTTCAGACCGGCGAGAGGAACAGAATCGGCACTCCTATCCATCTGGGATGATCTAAAGACAAACGCTGACTCCAACGCAACCTCAGCCCTGATTCTGCGCGACCTCTTTGCAGCAGTCGGCACAGTAAGCCATGACACTCTCATCAAGAGATTAGAAGATATAGGTATAACAGACTTGCCACTAATCTGGATAAAATCATTCCTAGCAAACAGAACTGAGACGATCTGGATAAAGCCCTTCAAATCTGCTCCACAAGTTAACGACTGGAGTAGAAACAAGGATCCTCACTTTCACCACTCTACTTCAACATCTACCAGACTCCGCAAATGAAAGTCTTCAAAAAAATACAATAGTATGTGCTACAACTACGCAGACATTCAAATAATCTACAAAATCGAAAACGCACATCGAAAAGCACAACTCTGGACGAATGTCTCAAAGAAATCTACGACTGGATGAACGCCAACAACCTAAAAATCAACCCAGGAAAGACAGAAATCATGATTATATCCAAAACCAAGAAAACACCACCTACATACCATGGCCGATAGAATTGGGAGCTGCGCCCACACCCCACACCATCAAACGTAGTCAAAAACCTGTGAGTCCTAGCGGACAACGCACTAACATTAGAACCACAAGTAAACACAATAATTAAGATATGCTTCTTCCTCCTTCACTCAACAAAAAGGGATCTCATCCTCAATCTGGCCTCTGGCACCAGAAAAATTCAGGATGCCATGAGGCCTAGCAGAAAATAGGAAGTATCCAGGACTGCTCCGATGAATTCGAGTCTTTGGCTTGTAATCATTTGTGACTTCTTGTAATTGAGGGCGAAGCCCAGCCTGTAAGAAGTGGCAGGTCATGGCCAGAAGTTCCTGGGCTTGTTCGGGTGAACTTGCCCTGATTTGCCAATCGTCCAGGTAAGGGTAGATGTGAATCCCCCCTCTCCCGAGACTCGCTGCCACTACCGCCATCAGCTTGGTGAAAACCCTCGGGATGGAGGTCAGCCCAAATGGCAGAACCTGAAATTGATGGTGAGAACAGTCAACCACAAGCCTCAGGTACTTTCTGTGCTCGAGATGGATTGGCACATGAAAGTAAGCATCCTGAAGGTCCAATGAAACCAGCCAGTCCTGAAGCTGAAGAGCCTGAAGGATCTAAGAAAAGGTCACCATCTTGAACTTGTCCTTCCTAAGGATTTGTTCAAATTTCTTAGTCCAAGATGGGTCTCAATCCTGAGTCCTTTTTGGGAATGAGGAAATAAATACAGGGAGTACCAATCCTTGTTCCTCTCTGCTACAGGTACATGTTCTATTGCACCTTTCTCCAGCAGGGTTGAAATCTCCTGTACAAGGAGCGGGTGTGGAATTTTGACAGAATTGGCTCCCGGTGGATGATATTGAGGGCTTTGTTGAAAAGGAAGGCAGTAACCATGGGTCACTATCTCTAGCACCCAGCCATCTGACGCAACACCCCAGTCATTCGTTCAGACACAGAGTGATCCTGCCTCCCACCGGGGTCTTGTGGGTGAAGACCTCGGAGTGGCTTTGCAGCGGCTGCAGAAGCGGCTGAGGAGGAAGTAGCCACTGCTGGGGCTGATCTAGCGTCTTTCCCTCTTCCACCACAAAAGGATTTTTTTCTGTTGCCTTCGACTGGCCTGTCCCCCTCCCTCTTCCAAAAGATGAGCAGAAACTAAAGGAACGGCTCCTCCAGGAAGATGACCCTGTCTAGGAGTGTTGCTGAGGCTGTCTATTAGCGACGCTGAGTGATTTAGCTGCCGCTTTCAAGGTCTGCAGCTTCTCCAAGCTCTTGTCCGCCTTGCTGCCGAACAACCTCAAGCAATCAAAGGGCATATTGAGTAATCTGGACTGCACATCGATGCAAAGCCAGATTTTCTCAGCCATGCAAATCTGCACAGGAACGCGCTAGATGCCATAATCCTGCTTACACTACCAGCAGTGTCCAATCCTGACTGGAGGCATTCCTTCATAGCCTCTTTTCCATCTTTCACCATCGCCAGGAAACCATCCTGTTCCTCATCCTCCAGGATGTGTTCAGCCGCTGATGTTATACAGTCCCACAGGGTGTATGTAAATCTTGTCTAAGTGCAAGTTACATTTGTGGATTTAAGGGCCATGCTGCCCAAAGAGAAGAGTTTCCGGGCCCAAGCATCGAATATTTTGTCATCCCCGTCAGGTGGTATTGAAGGATGACCTGACTGCCTAGTGGAGGTTGCAGCCTGTACCACCAAGCTCTCTGGCGAGGGATGCTTAGATAGGTACTCGGGATCTGATAAGGATGGCCTGTACTTTCTTACAAACCTTTTATTAACTGCTGGCCCAGAATCTGGGGTTTCCAAGTTGCTATCGCCCTCTTTTGCAGTGCCTTATGAAAAGGGAGGACAGGGTCCCTTTGAGATCCCTCATTAAGGATGTCAGTCATATCTTCATATCTTCCTGATTGAAATTTGGGGAAGCTGTCTTCCATCCCATGAAGTCAATGACTCTTCCCATTAAATTTCTATACCCAGGGTCTGCATGATCTGCAGGGTCTGGTCTCAAACTCTACTTCAGGGAAAATATCTAGGCCACTGGCTGACTGAAGGCAGTCACAAAGATCAGCCATTTTAGAATGTGGGTCTACTAGCTCCTCAGGAACCTCCTTGGTTCCAGATTTAACCGCAGCTGAAGTAACATCCTCTTCAGAGGACTGTTCCTCAAAGATAGAGGACATATATCTGAAAAGTTCCTGCCTGGGTTGAGGCTGGAATATTTTTTCTGGTAAAGGGGGTGGCATTGAACTAGGTTTAGACATAGGTGTCGATTTTGGCATTGAGATTAAAGAATACCCCGACAATGGCGTTGAAGGCATCAATGGTATGGACGCTGGCTTCGACATTTTCGAAGGAGGCTTCAACGTCATCGATGGAGGCCTTAACACTGTTGCGGAAGGGATCGACGCCATCTTTGATGGCGGACTTGATGCTGTTGTCGAAGGCTGCGTTGAGTCGATATTCGACTTTGATGCCATTTTGACTTCGATTACCCCCGATTTATGCACCGGTGGTTTCATTCTTTTTTCATGAGGCGTCGGAGAACTTTCCTCCGATGACACCCTCGACTTTTTGGCGGCTCACGCGAATTTAGATTTTGATCTCCCTCTGTCACCTTTGGAATGGACAGGGGCATGTTCTTCACGCAGCTTTTTCGAGGGGGTCTGAGCTGCATTCTTGAAAATTTTAAGCATTTTTCAGGGGAATCATGCTTGTAAGGATGGGAAATAACCCTTCTCTCAGATTTTTTGGACAAAGACGAGGAAGATTTCCTCAAGCGACTCTTAGACCTCGATTTCCTCGACCCGTGTCGAGACTTTCCACTCAACCCTCCTGAATCTCTTTCTCTTTTCGAAGACTTATAAGATTCCTCCCCCACCGCCAGCTTACCTTTCCGTTCCTTAAGAGCCTTATTGGACATTGCCTGACAGTAACCACATTCGTCGACCCGATGGTCAGGGCTCAAACACCAAAGGAAATTGCGATGAGGGTCGGTAATCGACATTTTTCTACCACACTTCAGACAGACATTTTTTAAAACCCGTCTTGGGTGTGGTTGAGTCGATGACGAGGACATTTCTTAGAAAAACTGATTTGTGAAGCAGTGCTCGGAAAAATGGAACTGAGGTAACGGGTGCGGCTTGAGCCCTTTATACTGCGGATGACGTTGACGCTGGCCCTCGAGGGACTTGAATCCTGCGGCTTTGAGCACATCGCCCTCTGGTGAAAATGTTTTCCGAAGCAGCAGAGCTGGGAGACAAGATATCTAAGATGAGGAATACATGGGAGGACACAATCCATTTGAAAAGGACTAACAGGCAAGACCAGAGGGAGGAGTTAGCGTGAGTGCGCATGCAACACATTTAAAGGAGCTTTTTTTGCGGTGCAAAAAGACTCCACTCCATTCCCATAGGATGGACTTTGATCCGTATGGAGGAAAGGGGATAGATTGAAGGAGTAAGATATGAGAAGAGAGAGTGAACACACTTGTAAACATTGAAAAGGGAATACAAGAATCAAAAGGTAAAAGTGAGATAGAAACCAGAGAGAAGATCATTGAGGTACATCAAGGAAGTGAGAAGAGAAGACAAATTGAAGAATTGCAGACAGAAACAAGATAATTCTTTAGCTGAAAGAAATGACAGGCACAATCAGTGTTGTAATTATGTAAGGAGAATGATAGGGAAGACTGTTAGGCAGAATTCCAGGTAGTACCCTCTGGGAACACCACAAACAATTAGGACTACAGGTGTAAGCAAAAACCAACCTTTGGTAGAAGTCTGTACCACACACTTTTGGTAGCAAGCTGAGCAGCCAGGCTTACCACAAGAAGGAATGTGAGCAGTAGAAGAAGTTCCACAGAAGTATCACAATCACAGTGGTTTAAGAAGACACTTGCACTCAAAGTTTCTTGGTAAAAATACAGACATTTATTTACACAGTCATTTAGAAAACCTTCACTAGTAGAAATCGACTCAATAATAAACACCAATATACTACAGTATCAAACTAAGTTAAAGACAGTTCGAGCTCCCCTGAAACAGGAGCCAAATGGCACTTCAGTAATTTCTAAATAGGAATAAAAAGCATAGGTTTGTACAAAGGATTAGAAAACACTTCCTTTAGATTATGCAAAAGTTCAATGTATCATGAGGGTCAGTTCAATTCAATAGGCCAGGCCAAAGTCAATAGTCTAGTGTTATTGGATAGGACAGCACAGTTCTGGTACAAATGGAGAAGTCTTTGTAAAAGTTTTTAGGAGTAGTTCAGATGATAAAGAAAGGTATGCTAGGTCACAAGCTGATTAGGCCTGTGAGTTGGGAAAGTTTCACGAACTTGAACCATGAGATGCAGCTGAAGACAGTGGTTCCTGGTAGGTCCAGCAGGTCTCGCTGTTCCTGAGCATCAGTCGTGGGGACAAGAGGGAAGATGTCGGGGGACTCCTGCAATGCACGGGATAGTTGTCGGAGCAAACAAAATGGCGTCACTTCAGCTAAAGTAGCTCTGGCTTCCAAACAACAACTGGTGGCCTTCTCCCTCGTTAACCTTAACCAGCTCCGAGAATGGTATCCAGGCGTCTGCCGAGTTGATTGGTCCCACCAACTCAAAGGAAGAAGCTGCCCTTGAAGGAGCTTCTCTGTCGATTGGAGATCTGACAATTCAGGGTTGCAGCAAGGCTTCACCGGGCAAACCAACGGTCCAGTGGTTGCAACAGCCGTCCTCTTCCAGCTAATCTTCGGCTCTTTCGTTCCAGCGGTCGACTGCCTTCCAGTCCCGGAACCTCGCCTTTTAAACAGTTTTCTCCCATTCATTCCAGCCTAGCTGTCACTCACCCAGTAGGGTGGCTGTCCTTGCCAGACAGCCAGCCAATCTAACCAGAGTGCATTTGGGTCTCCTAGGAGACCAAGCACAGGGAGTTTCGGGCACCTCCTCACTTCCTGCCCACCCTAGACACTCGGGCGCCAGCGGCGGCCTTCAGTCCTGAAGCCCGCCAAAGGCCCACGAACAAAGGGACCAAACCTGGTTTGGCGCGCAGAGTTAAACACTAGAAGGACCCTGCCACAAAGAAACGGCGAAAAAAAGATGACCAGAGTCTGTTTTTACAGAGGGGTCTTGGGCGCCATATTGAAAAACACAGCGGCCCCGATATTTAGCTACCAGTGTTCGCGGTCCGGAAAAATCATGGTAGTTTGTTATAAAACCAAAACCACCAGCCATTTCAACAAGAAAGGGTAGCTTTTGACAGCTACAAGAGTGTTTAGACATAGGGGATACTAAGTAACCCCTCCAGCACTCTATAGGAAGATAGTTTGTGCTGGGTCGGGTCTATGAATTTAAAAAGACGAGTAAAGTCAATTTAACTTTACATTCTCTGGGGAACAGTAGTTCATCCCAGATAAGGTATTTAAACCTTGGGGAGTCCAAAGGACACCCCTATGCCACTGCACTGAAGGTGCGGTACGACAACAATAAAACACACGCGTCATTGGACCGGCAGTATGCAACTCAAAACCATGAATGAACCTTTCGAAGGCAATCACCCGTGGCAGAGTTCGAACACACAATTATATGGAGGATGTTCCACTTTTCCAACCCCTTTACTTGACAGGAAAAGATCACTGCACCTACTCGTCTCCTTATGTACAATATTATCGAATCCATGTGTAGCAGTAGCAAGAGCAGAAGTTCTGGGCAGTCTAGCAGCAGGCAGGATCGCAAGCACAACTTGGTAGGAAAAATAATCCACAGCACTGCCATATCAGTTGAAGGCAGCACAAGCCGGAATTATGATAGACGTGATCTTCCATTATGGGCAGGTGCAAACAGTGCACTGACAGATGAGCTAAAATGAGGATGGCACTTACATTGTTGGAGGAGTTATGTCTTTTTGGGGGGCAGTGGATGTCACTGGCTATCCACCCCCCTCCTCCTCACCCCCGAGCAGAGGCAGCAGTTTGATAAAGTAGACCGATGGGTATGAAGTGCACGAGCCACAAGTCAAAAAGGAAACCTCTTTATTCACTTAGTTGCAGGTACCCACTGGAGAGTCCGCAGCTACAGTTTAGCTCACTGTACCTTTCACAGATGGGAAATACCCATTTGCATATCAATCTTTGTCTCCCCCACCCCCATGGGCAGTCCAGCACCGAAATGATGTGGCAATTCCCTTCTGAACAAGAGTACCAACAGGAACCCCATACTTGTGTTTCAGCCTTGTTTGGGCCTCATCAGTGAGGTGGAGCTGTGCCTCTCTGAGCACAGTGAGCAAGGGGTCCACATCTGGATGACTCCTGGTCATGGCAGCCAAATTGTGGAATGCTGTCCCCATGACTATCAGAAACCTCCCCTCCTTCAACCTATTCAAACATAGAGCCAAATGTTGGCTAGTCACTGCCAATGCCCAAGCTACACTCTGAAAACTTGATGCGATAACCTTTGTTTGGATGTACTATTCGACAAACCATGTATCGTTGTACTTACCCATGCCTATTTCTATGCTATATTTATTGATTGATATATAATCACTGTATGCAACTTATGTAACCATTGCTTTCAAAATATGCGCCCGGTAGCCTCCGGGCCTGGTTTGCGCTATACAAATAAAATAAATACAAATACAAATACATTTGAACCTTTGCATTATCTAAAAGAAGTGTTTTCTAATCATTTGTACAAACCTATGCTTTTTATACCTATTTAAAAGTACTGAAGTGCCATTTGGCTCCTGTTTCAGGGGAGCTCAAACTTGTCTTTATAACTTAGAGTTTGATACTGTAGTATATTGGTGTTATTGAGTTGATTTCTACTTCTGTGTAACTTCTTCTACTGCTCACATTCCCTCTTGAGATGAGCCTGGCTGTTCCGCTCGCTACCAAAAGTGTGTGGTACAGACTTATATCAAAGGTTGGTTTTTGCTTACACCTGTAGTCCTAATTCTGTGTGGTACTGCCTACAATTCTGCCTAACACTGGTGTACAGCGGTGAGGATAAAGTATAGGTGTTACATTGAGAGTGCTACTCTTACCTTTGTTCAAAATAGTCCAAACTACACTAGAGAATCAATTGTTTGATAATGCCTAATATGGATAACTACAAATGGGAGGCCCTAGCCATTCTTACAGTAGATCAACTGAAAGATGTGTAAAAATAGGAACCTGGCTGTTAGGAAAGAAAAATGAATTGATTGAAAGATTGTTGGAACACCAAAGATTGATAAATTGGACTGTAACCCCCAACGTCTCACCACATGTGGATGATGTTGATGAGGAAAATGAGGATGAGAGTCTAACTCTAATATTATTGAAGAGTCAGAGGAGTCTCAGGATGTGAGCTCCACTAACCCTCTACCTGTTCTGGTTCCTCAACCTTTAGCCACAGACACCCTACCAGGTCCACTACTGAATGTGTCTCTCTTGAAAAGATGAGACTTAAGTTAGAATTCAAAAGGCTCCAAATGCAAACTGAAAACAAACATCAAGAAATCAGCCTCAGAGAAATGGAATTGAATCATGCACTTTGAATGAAGAAATTGTCTCTTGAAAATGGTTCTCTCCCAGAGTCTTCTAGGTCTTCCAGTCCTAAGAGGCCTCGCATGCCCAAAGAAGCTGTGAGTATGTATGAGGTGAGACTTTATATTTTGGATTGGCTGGCTGCTTTTGAGTATAACTATGGGATTCAGGGTTCCACAGGGAATCGTTTGATTCCTTGGCTTTTGTCTAGGTCCCCCCAGGTTGCAACGGATGCTGTAATGGAGGTGGGGGAACTTGAAAGATTGCAGTATGAACATGTGAAGCTAGCTTTAATAGCTAGATTTGGGAAAACTCTTTCCCAGTACCCTAAGATGTTTTGGACCCTCAAAAAGCATGATGGTACCCCTTGGGCTACCTGGGTGTGTAAATGTTTGAAAAACTTAGATGGTCGGGTAAAGGGTTACAGAGTTAACACCTTTGAAGGAATTAGAAATCTATTTTTGTTGGAATCAATTTTTGATGCCTGCTCTCCTGAGCTGAGACAGTTTGGCTGACTCTAAGGAACTTGATCCAAAGAAGTTAGCAAAGGCTACTGACTTGTGGGTTGCCAACAGGACTACTCACAAGGATTCTGGGGCAACTCAGAAGGATGAGGGGAAGCAGCACAAGAAAGATACAAAAGAGAATTCTATTACCTGCAATCCAAAGGAGGACCCCAAACATCAGAAGGGTAAGCCACAAGGGTAACAGAATCAGGCTAGTGAAACCTCTGGTGCCAAACCAGAAGGAGGTCAGCAGAAACCCACATTTGTCAAAACATTTGGAAAATGTTATGCTTGTGGGTCTACTGACCCTGTGCAAGGGTAAACCTTCAGGGATCCACACTGTCTCCTTAGCCTTCTCCTCAGAGGAAGTAGTACAAATGGCAAGTGGAAACTTTCACCTTCTGCCTGAGAAACCCATGAAAGTCTCAGCCAGTGTTTCTTTCGTGTCCCTGGGTCTGTGGGAACAACATAATTTAGATGTCTATAATTCCATCCCAGACAATACTAAAGAGTATTATAAAGACAGTGTTCTTGTCAATGATCAGGAGACCCCTGCCATTAGAGACACTGGGGCCAGCATTACTCTAGTGGATGAATAGTTTTTCAAGCTAGAGGATGTTGCTAAGGCACCCAAATACCTCACTAAGCTTGCTGGGCATCCCTGTTAAAATGCTTCCACGATTACCAGCTCTCATCCAGTGCAATGACATGACTGTAAAGATATCTTTTAGTGTGCAGAGTGAGGTGCCTGGGAGAGTCCTGTTGGCGAACGACTTAAAAACTCTAGGATTTGGGGGGGCGTGGCCAGCAGTGCAATGGAGCGGACGTGAGTTCGATCGGCTCTGTGACCGCTGCAAATATCCTGTCTTTTATAGCCTGATTCCTGAGAGTTCTATACACTTCTGATACCTGCATCAATAGCTGACGCATTGGGGCACCATCGGATGCAAAATTCAGGGAAAATCGGAGCCCCAAGAGCAAACCCGAGGCGAGTGAAGAGCGAAGCAGAGAGGGCTCCCGCGCTCCCAAGATCGCCGCCGGCGCGTAATGCAATTTGGGGCCCGTCGGGCTGCAGGGAGCGACGGTACTGCAAGCAGACTTGACGGAAAACGCCGGACCATCTCTGGCCCACGAGGAGCTCGACTGCCGAGCCGGGAAGACTCTTACCTCAGTCACCACCCCAAACCCATGCACTGGTAAACCCGAGGTGGAAGACCCTCTCCGAGCCACACCTGCGAGAGACTTTGGCTGAAGAACTCGCCTGACCGGGACTGCCGCTGCACACACTGACCTACCCGATCCACAGCAAGCCTCGGTCCCTCCCGGGCGCACACAATCCTGCAAAACCCGCGGCTACCTGGACTAAATAGCACCACGAAGCCGGCGAAACTACCTCTCTCCAAGGATGGGCAAAGACAAATTGAAAAAAGCCTCTACGCAAAGCAAGATGGACCAATTTGCGGTGGCACAGGCCCAGGCCTCGCAGTCCCACACACCACAGACACCCCCCACAGCCCCCCCCCCCCCCCCCCCCGAGGACGAGACTGCCCTCTCTCTGAGAGACGTGATGGCCGCCATTGCCAACTCCTGCTCCTCGATGTAGATGAAAATTGACAGTATAGCGGCGGATGTCTCCTTTCTGCGCCATGACCTGCAGAAACTCTTCGCTTGTACGGGGGAGACGGAACAGCGCATCTCGGGGACTGAAGATAACATTAGAGGCATTAAATCAACAACTCTCCCAGACAATAAATCATCTGAAAATGTTAGAGGCCTGTGTGGATGAGGGGGAAGGAAGATCGCGCTGCAACAATATACGCATCCTCGGCCTCCCAGAGGGGGAGGAAGGGCCCAGCATGGAGCTCTTCCTGGAACAATGGTTGGACATCTATGCGCCTCACCCCTTCTCTAAGTTCTTCTCGGTGGAGAGAGCTCACAGAATGCCATCGGGCAGGCCTATACCAGGCGCACCACCCAGAACGATCATAGCCAGATTCCTTAACTATCGGGACAGAGATGCACTCCTTCAAATGGCTCGCTCTAAGGGTACAATCGCCCATAACGGTTCCTGAATCGCCTTTTTCCCTGACTACACCCAGGAGGTGCAGAGGGCAAGACAGTCGTTTGAACCGCTGAAGAGGCAACTATTCCACATGAAAGTAAGATACGGACTGATGTTTCCGGCCCAACTCAAGATCCACCACAAGGGAACCACAGTTCATTTCACGGATCCGAAAGAGGCCTGGAGATGGGCAGAAACGCACATTGAAGAGGACTGGACGGCAAGACCGACGGATCGGGGAAGGAGACCCCGGGACGGGTCGTCCCCCCTCCCGTGGGTCACCCGGAGGCCCAGGAACTAGCGATCCTGGAACAGGCGGCAGATCCCGCCAATTAAAGCGAGGGAAACCAACGAACACTAGGAAGCGATGGAATATCGAACCGAAGAGAGACTGACCTCATAAGTGAACCCTAAGAACTACGGAATGCTCAAAGGCGGTAGGAGCTGCGGACCAGAGGGGACCCCCTCTGTTCGCCTGCCAGCCAGGACCCCAAGTTTGAGCTGACACTCTAGTTCCGAGTGCCAACGATGTTCGGGCGACAGGTACTTCGTGTTGGGGTGGAGTATATGGAGGGGGGATGGGTGAGTTTGTTTTTGTTATAGTATTAATACACGTTTATTACACATTCACGAAATTAATGAATCACGCCACCCAACATACCCGACACATGGCAACTCCATGAAACAACCCATAATGTCTGCGAACCTGGTACTGTACACAATAAATGACGACCACACTGACCCACGCATCAACCCCGGAGCGGCCCAGATCTCTCAAAATAATCACATGGAACGTGAACGGGCTGGAGTCCAGAATCAAGCGACGTCTTGTTCAGCAATTCTTGAACAGACATTCTCCCGACGTCGCCCTGATAAATGAGACACACTTAGCTGGGACCAGCTGCACTTTCTTTCGTAGAACCAACTACCGATTGGCCCTACATGCGGGATACACTATGGGATCCAGAGGGATTCTTATCCTGATACATAAACGCGTCCCATTCACATCGCTAATAGTTGAACAAGACCCCTGGGGTCGCTATGTGGTGGTTATGGGAACACTGGGACATTAAACACTGGCCATTGCGTCAGTGTACTCCCCGCCAGGACTGGGAGAGGAACTCCTGGAGGAGTTGGTCACCCTTATGGCAAAACACCAACCTGATACGTGGATTTTGGCCGGCGATTTTAATGACGTCATGTGTAATATAAAAGATCGCACTCACATCAGGGACCGTAACCCGAACACTCCCACCAAACTAGCAACATTTGCGTCGGCCCTGGGCCTTCAGGATGTGTGGCGGCATCTCCACCCTGTAGCTGAGGCCTACTCGTTCCACTCGGGAGCACACGTGTCCATGTCCAGACTAGACTACCTCTTCCTCCCAGGCACCGAGATACACAGGGTGACCGCTGCAGACCTACTCTCCCGTGGCATCTCAGACCACTCACCCCTCATGGCGGTACTGCGCATACAAAGTGAAACCCCACCCCGATCATGGAGGCTGAATAGCTACTATCTGGGCTCCCCTGATCTTGTTGACCACCTCACGGAAGTAACTAATGAATATTTTGAAATTAATACCTCTACGGTCGATGACCCAGTCACGATATGGGAAGCATACAAAACGGTATTGAGGGGGGAGGCGATTTCCTGGGTAGAGGGTAACAAGAGGGAGCGACTTCTGAAGTTGCTGGAGGCAGAAACTGATGTGGGCGACTGGGAAGCCAAATATGTTCGTGACCCAAGCCTGGAGACTCTCAGATCCCTTAAGGGTGCTAGATAACGGCTTCGACATATCGAACTAGACAACGCAAGGCAAGCCCACCAAGACTCCATGGCAAGGGTATATGAACACGGGGACAAAGCCGGGAAAATGTTGGCCTGTTTCGAGAGAAGAGATGGTCAGCGCCACGTTAGAGAGATCATAACCCCAAAGAATGGGAAATGCCACTCAGACAGGGGATATAGCACAGGCTTTCGCTGACTTCTATGCTACTCTACTAGACAATATCACCCTGCCATTCCTATCGGAACAACAGAGGGCACAACTGGACTCGGCTCTCACGGAAGTGGAGATCGCTGAGGCTGCAGCTCAATTGCAGTCGGGGAAAACACCAGGCCCCAAATGGTTCCCGGTCGAGACCTGGAAGAAACTGGGTGGGGAGAAACTGGCACCATACCTTCACAAAATGTTTCTCGGGGCCCGCGACCAGGGCGCTCTCCCACCGGATCTGCATAAAGCCACTATAGTCGTTATTCCCAAACCAGGTAAACCACCCGAGCAATGTGCCTCCTGTAGGCCTATCTCATTACTCAATAGCGAAACCAAAATCCTTGCCAAGATCCTGGCCAACCGGTTGCAAGCGGTAATTACCTCCCTGGTCCACCCGGACCAATGTGGGTTTATACCACATAAATCGACACGTATGAACCTGGAAAGGGCCCCTATCAGACAAACCGCTTGCACTACTTGCCACAGATTTTGAAAAGGCGTTTGACTCGGTTCGCTGGGACAGCCTCTGGGAAACTATGCGAAGAATGGGATTTGGGGACAACTTCCTGGGATGGGTACAACTTCTCTACACAGACCCACAAGCAGAGGTGAAGGTAAATGGGTGGCCCTCTGAACTTTTCCCCCTGGGCAAGGGCACACGGCGGGGATGCCCCTTGTCCCCCCCCTTCTCTTCGCCCTCGCGATAGAGACACTCGCCCTGTGGCGCCGCCAGAGCAAGGACTGGTTGGGATTCAGGTGGCCGGAGGGGCACGAAGACAGGGCGTCTCTGTACGCGGACGACCTCTTGATATACTTGGGTGACCCGATACGAACCTGCCCCATAGTAACGCAAATGCTCATCCGATACGGTGAATTTAGTGGGCTGAGAATCAACTGGGACAAATCTATCCTTTTCCCCGTAAAGGGCGGTACACTGGCCGTCCCCCTGGAATGCCCATACAAGGTGGAGACCTCATATGGGGAGGGGGACAGCCTCGTATTGCACTGGCTACACTCCAGAGATCGGTTTGGGAGGGGGGTATCGGCGTACCCTGTCTCTGAGCTTACTACTGGGCCTTCCAACTGGCGGTAGTTAACCTATTACATGAGGATAGGGAACTCCCACACATAAAGGCAGAAATTGCAGCCATCCACGACACTGACCCATTACACCTGCTCTACCAGCCCCTCCACAGACCCCTAACCCAAACAATGGCAACACATGTCTCAAGGGTCTGGAGACGGGCTCACGCCTATGTGGGATGGAAAGACAAGATCACCACGGCACAACCCCTGTGGCACAATAGTAACCTGGCTGAATTTGGGAAACTCGGACCATGGCCCAAATGGGAGGAGGCTGGAATCACACGGATTGGGGATGTCTTGATTGATGGGGAAATCGCCTCCTTTGTAATTGCAGCAGAAATTCCACCTTCCAGCAACCGAACGCTATCACCATACTCAACTGACTCACGCCCTACGAACACATATCCAGTTGGTCCCCGCTATTCCCCGAGTATACACCCATAGAACGCAATATACTCCCAACACATATCCCTACTAGAGTCACTTCTATATTATACAATGCCATGTCCTCCTTTGCTACTCTGGAACTTCCTCGTCTTAAATCCAAATGGGAGGACGATGTGGGAGCCATAAACCCAGAGGACTGGATCCAGATCCTAATTCATCCCAGGGAGATTGCTATCTCCTCCAGACTCTGCTTGGTCCAACTTAAAATCCTTCACAGAATATATTACCCAAGAACCATGATGCATGGCTGGGAACGTGCCCCAAACCCGAACTGCCTCCGATGTGGGGCGGGGGGAGGTCAGTACATTCATACACATCCTCTGGGAATTTCCGCGGATCCAGACTTTCTGGGGGAAATGCTGCAATGAACTATCCAGGGTGCTAGGCCGCAATATAACAATGGACCCGAAGGTGGTGGTGTTGGGCTCTCCCGATGAGAACACTACTGATAAATGGGAAGGATTGCTCCTATCCACGGCCGCAGGACTGATGAAGCGGAACATTGCTCAAAAATGGGGAGCCCCAGAGTCCCCAACACTGGAACAATGGGCAGATGATATGGACACGCTTGCAATGTTAGAGCACAGAGTTTATAAAGCAAGAGGCTGCCTGACCAAAGCTTCTAAGATTTGGGACAAATGGGAGGAGAGAGAATCCCAGTAACCTCATGATGCCCTATGACACCAGACTGAACTGTAGATGGAAAGGGCGACAAATGGAGATCATTTGACTCTTATCGTGCCTTCACTTATTGATTCGTTCCTTGAATGCGTATGTTTTGACCTTGTTTTTCTTGTGGTTTTCGTCGATTGTGTTTAAATTCAATAAAATGCAATTATAAAAAATAAAACTCTAGGAGTTGTATCAAGCATCCCTAGGCCTCCCAGCAAAATGAAAGAGGAGCAGACAAGGAGGGCCAGGGAGAGTACATTAGATGTCTCTCTAAAGATTGTTGTAGAATAAACTATAACACCCAGCCCACAGGAGTTACTGACTGCCATTTCTAAAAAGAAAGCCAAAGGGGAAACCCAAGGTCTCGAAGAAGAAACCAGAAAGCACTCCTGTGCTACCAACAAGCGCATCCCTGAGACTGTCCAAAGTCACACCTGTGACTACTCCAACAGCTGAGGCTGAGTGTGAGAACCAACCAGGAAAGGATGAATCAGCTGCTGAGGAATCGGAGCTGGAAGAAGACCTTGCCCCTGTTGGAGATCTGTATCCTAAAGACCATCCTGAGCTGCATTCTTTACTGTCAGACTTTAGCAGAGGTCAAAGAGTGTCCTACTCTTGAAGGTCTTCGCCAACAGACAGCTTCCCAGCTGCACAGACAAGTGGCAGGGGAGCATAGGTTATACTGGGAAGATGGCCACTTCTACAGCGAACCAACTGAATCTATCCCAGGGGACTACAGAAGACTTGTAGTGGCTCTAAAGAGCAGACACCAGTTCCTATAGTTAGACCATGAGATCCCTTTGGTGGGTCACTTGAGCTTCAAGAAGACCAACAAAAGGCTTTCTCTATGTTTCGACTGTCCTAAGTTGGGGTCTGAAGTACAGAAGTTCTGTAGGAGCTATCACACTTGTCAGACATCTGGCAAGAGAGGAGCCAAGAATGCGGCACCTGTGGTTCCTCTCTCAATGGTGGGAGTTCCTTTTGAGAGCCTAGGAATCAACATTGTTGGTCCCTTAGACCCTCCAACCTCTTCAGGCAACCAATTTATATTGGTTGTAGAAGACCATGCTACTAGCTATCCTGAAGCCATACCTATGAGGACTGCTACAGCTCAGGCTGTTGCTAAGGCCCTACTTGGTGTTTATACCAGGGTAGGTTTTCCTAAGGAAGTTATCTCTGAAAGGGGATCTTATTGTATGACTCACTACATGCAGGCCATGTGGAAGAATTGTGGAGTAACTTGCAAGTTCTCAACTGCCTACCATCCTCATATGAATGGATTGGTAGCGAGGTTTAACCGTACTATGAAGAGCATAATAGGTGCTTTAGAGGGACCCCTTAGAAGGAAGTGTGACCTTCTACTGCCATGCCTTCTCTTTGCTTATAGAGAAGTCCCTCACGAGGGAGTTGAATTTAGTCCCTCTATGGTCATCCAGTTAGAGGTCCACTGGCCCTAATTAAGGAGGGGTTGCAGAGTATTCCTTCCCCCAAGCTAGTGAGAGTCACTGACTATGTGTTCGGTCTCTGAAGGAGAATGACACACATGATGACAGAAGCATCAGATAACATAACAGCAGGTCAGAATCTGGAGAAGCATTGGCATGACCAGAAGACCAACATGGTTGAATTTATTCAAGACCAGCTAGTTTTAGTTATGGTTCCTACAAGGCAGAGGGCCTTACAGGACAAATGTATAGGACCCTTCAAGGTTGTGGGAAAACTTGGAGAGGTCAACTATCTGGTGGACTTAGGCAATCCTAAGGAGGCCGCCAGGGTCTTTCACACCAACCGCCTAAAGGCTTATGTCACTAGACCAGAAGTGGGAGCTTTGCTTCTAGATTCAGCTCAAGAGGAGAAAGAGAGTGCACAGGAGTTACTCTCTTCTAATCTGACACTGGAACATGAGGATTGCAAGTTTCTGTTAAATCAGTTTGCCTCCCTGTTTTCACTATCACCAGGCTTGACTCCTTGGGGCCAGCATGATATTCTCACTGGTGACTCTGTAACCTGTGCGTTTAACAGGTAAACAATGTCAGATGTTCAATGTTAGAACCCACATGAACCCACATAAAGGAAGAGGTCAACAAGATGCTTGATCTCGGGGTATTAGAGCCTTCTAAAAGTCCATGGTCTAGTCCAGTTGTACTAGTACTAAAGGCAGGATCCAAGGAGTTGAGATTCTGTGTGGACTATAATGCTTTTAATGCAGTCACCAAGACTGATGCCCATCCTTTACCTAGGACAGATGATCTGGTGGATAAAGTTGGTTCAGTACCACAGTACATTTGACCGAACGTCAGGCTATTGGCAAATAGCCCTGACAGACCATGTCAAGGAAAAAAACAGCATTTTCGACCCCAGCAGGCTGCTACCATTTTAAGGTAATTCCTTTTGGATTAAAGAATGCACCAGCAACATTCCAAAGGATGGTTAATCGGGTTCTGAATGGGATGGAGGACTTCTGCATGGCATACTTGTATGACATTGCAGTGTTCAGCCCTACTTGGAAAGAACGTGTTGACCACTTAGGATATGCTTTGCAGGCTCTTGAGCAGGCCCATCTGACCATAAAGGCAAGTAAATGTCAAATTGGTCAGAGTAAAGAAAGTGGTCTTCCTTGGACATGAGGTAGGAGGAGGTGAAATCAGGCCATTGCCTAGCAAAGTACAGGCTGTACAAGACTGGGCCACCCCTACTACTAAAACCCAAGTGGGAGCCTTCTTAGGTCTCACAGGTTACTATAGGAACTTAATTGAGAACATTGGATCCATAGCTTCTCCCTTAAATGTGATCGCCTCACCCAAATTCCCCAAGAAGGTCAGGTGGAACGAGGAGTGCACTAAGGCATTTGAAGGACTTAAGAAAGCCCTTTGTCAAGCTCCAGTCTTAAGAGCTCCTGACTAGCCAAACCTTCATTGTGCAGACAGATGTCTCCAATACAGGTATAGGAGCAGTGTTGAGTCAGTTGGATGAGAAAGGTAGGGAGCACCCCATCTGCTTCATCAGCAGGAAGCTGAAGGAACCAGAAACAAGGTGGGCAACCATTGAAAGAGAATGTTTTGCTATTGTGTGGTCACTGAAGAAGTTTAGACCATACTTGTATGGATCTACTTTTGTGATTCAGACTGACCACCAACCCTTGAGATGAAAGGGGAGAACCCAAACTATTGAGATGGTCAATCAGCCTCCAAGGGGTTGATTTTACCATTGAACACAGGTCAGGGTGTAATCACCAAAATGCTGATGGTCTTTTCAGAATGTTTGACCAACTGGAGTAAGGAGATTCATCCAGGGGTGGATGAAATCCTCCTGTCCCTTAGTCTGGGGGGGGACGAGTGTTGGGGAGAATTCTCAGAAATGTGCTTATTCCCTTCACCTTAGGCACCCGCAGCAACTTTGCTGGATTTTGAGGACTTGTTTTTTCCACCCTGGAGAGAGTGTGAGCCTTTTCCCATTCTCTCAGGTATTTTGATGTGTGTTTTACTCTTGTGTTCTTTGTGTTCTTTGGTTATGGAGTTTTAGATAACCCCACGCAAGGAAAATGCGCCAAATCATGTAATTTTCAGTAGTGGAGTATGAGGGGGGCCATATGCTGGCTGGGCTTATGGGTTGAGATCTGGTGTGTCCTTTTTAGGCTACCTGCTGCAGGTGGCTTGCACTCATGTGGGGTCAGAGGTTTTGTGGTTGTTGTATGTGACCTACTGTTTAATTGGGTTAGTTACGTGGCAGCAAGTGGTTGCATCGAATGACTGAATTGTTAAGGATTTAAATCAGGCAACACACCCCTTGGTCTCCGCCTAGTATGCAGCGCATGACTGAAACGCTAATCTCTTTATATTAGATTCTATATTGAGATGGTACACCACTCATATCACACCCCCTTTTTCAAATACCCCAGGTCACAAAGGACCATGAACCAGGATGGTTGGTAAAATACAAGATTTATTTATTTTAAAATTCCAAAGAAATCATACTTAATATGGGCAGCAATCACCAATGGGGTGATAATTACAATGAGAATGTGAGCAATGCACTGGGTTTAACCTTCTAGTGAAACATATACAAAGCACAGCGGAATAGGAGCACTTTTTGATTTAGTAAAGATAGCACCCAAGTTAGGATTTCCACCTGCACTGTCCCTCAACCGACAAATAATCAATTCTGAGTGGGTAAACAGAAACAGCAGGTAATCAGGAATAAGAAACAGGAAACTGAATCCAAATCTGACCTTCACTCCCCAAATCAGAGAGAAAAACTGATTTTAAACCCCTTGCAATGTGATGAAATGACACTCGGGGACAAATAAATAATGAATGTGTGTTAAAAACCTTGAAGCAAATATAATTCCTCACTAGATCAACAATGCAATGACACAATCACAAATATTGGATTACCAAGAGCATACAATTCAAAAAATGAGTGGAAGGTTTAAAACAGATTGCAGCAAAATGACAGGTTGGAAACTTTGCAATTTTGCAATTCCCGCCTGAAATTACCCAAACGGTTTTTAATAAAAATGGGTGAAATACACTGATTTGGAGTGCAGACCAATATAGGAACAAAGTGGAAGTGAAATTAAGTCTCTAGCTGGTAAATTGGGTAACTTATGCAAGATATAAAAAGGTGCGCTTTGAGTAAAAATGGAGCGGTGAAAAAGGAAAGGAAATCAGTTGTGACAAGAACAGTTTTACTTTACACCAGGGTTGATTCGGGCGTTCAACCCTCTCACCCCAGGGTCCAACCTTGGTGGAACCAGTCCGATCACTCGAAATAGGACTAATGGCTTAGGATTCAAAAAGACAAAATTACTAAAGAGATGGTGCTAGCACTAGAAATCAAGGGCAGGGTTGCAAGAATGATATCGACAGAAGTTAGCAGGGTAAGGCTAGGATGACTTAGAGTGGGATAAGGACACATGCAAGACAAGTAGACTACGGATTGCTATGGGGTAGGGATGATACTTACAGTCCACTTTTAGTTTGGGCTTTTGGACAGTCAACTGTTCTGGTCCCTACATGGCAGCACGCCTGGCAAACAGCTGGGCAATTCTGGTCACCAGATCACACTTCTGGACTGGCCATTCTGGTCACTGGATACTAAAGATCAGATGGATGGCAGGTTTGCAGTTTATGCAGTTAAGGAGCAGCAAGCCAAGCTGGTTCAGGATGCTTCCCAAAAACACCACAGCTTTCCCCTTTGGTTATTTGGGAATTTTAGTGGAATTTCAGAATTTTGGCCTTGCTGGAGCAGGATCATCAATGCTTGGGTTTTGCAGTGGGCCCTGGAGTAGGGTCAGCAATGTTTTGGCCTTGCAGTTGGGATTAGGAATCTGGATGGAACAGGAACGCAGTGGAGGAACGTCAGGAAGAGTGTCTGTAGAGTCTTGTCAGGGACTCTTATTTATAATGTATAATGACATCATCGAAGTATATGAGTGGGGCAGGCTTAACTAAACACGTCTCTAACAACTAGATTGGACAAGGGTGATAGTCTCCGCCTCGCTCTCAGCTAGTTGGATTTCAGGAAAATGATATCAGATTTATGAGGTGAGTTTTACAATGTCCAAAAACCTCCCACAGTTACTTTAAGTAAAATCTGATTTTTACACACACATACATTTATATAATTGCAATCTCTTAGCAAATTATATACACAGGTTACATATTTTGTGTAGCACATTGCAGTCCAATCCTCCAGTCCAAGATCTTGTTTTGCCCTTCTACCAGTTTTTCGCGCTTTTCAATCGGATTTATATTACTCAAAATTCTGTAACTTTATACATGTGCGTGGATTATCATAAAGGATGTATATACAAAAATTGGCATTTGCGACATGGATGCTTTTCTTGTAATCCACCATATTTTGCCATTTCTGTCCCCAAGGTGTGAGGGAGTTCTACCATGTCTTAAAAGAAAGCCCAAAAAAAAAAATCACTTTTACACTGCAAAAATTCTACATATTTACAAAGTCTTGCTGCACAAATAAAAGTCTTTAAAGTTTATTTATGAAATAGTCTTTGGAAACAAATTGCAGTCCTTTGTCACTGGATCATTCTTTTTCCTTCCTTCAACCACTACCAACTGTCATTTCCTTCAAAGCAAGGTGGGGGATTTTCAGCTTAATTGAAGGTTTTATTCCCCCTTCACACTTCAAACTTCCTTGTCCTGGGAGTTCCAATTTCAGTGGGTTAGCCTAGCCTAGATTCTTTCCAACCTAGTAATTATCAATTAGGTGTTAGTATGTGCTGAGAGTTTATGGTGTGGCTCACTTCCTTAGGGGGAAGCTTTTAGCTCTGCCATCTGGAATAACTGGTTTTTGAGAACTTGCAAATTCAGCGCATGTGTTTTAAAATCTTTATTTTATTATTTTGGGTCCTGAATTAAAACAAACCCGTGGAATAAAATAGCCCATGTGTATATTATCACCAACACCACAACCCCTTCACATTGCTAGGTAACGCAAGCTTTCATTCCACAATTTCCTTCAGTTTGCAAAGGCCTATTTTTTACATGTATGGTGAACAGCTAGCATTTCTTTCTTTAAATTCGGTTTGCCAGCTCCATCAGATTCCCACACTGTCTTTGCAGCCAAAGTCATTTTCTTGCAAGCAGGTGTTTTGTCTGAAGCACAGATATATTGAAACTGACCTGGCTCAGAGAGTTAGAGTCTATTTGAACTACTGAGCTTTGGATACTTTTGGAAAGAAATAAATGCGTGTTCCCGTGTGAGTAAAAAGTTAAGTTGCTTGTTGGTTTCTCTCAGAGTTGATTTGACAGGGCCTGTCATTCTGGAATTATGCCTGGTTTTGGTGAAGCACAATGAGATATAAAAGGCATGGCAGGGCCTTCTTAATCACAGTGGTTTCAGAATGAACAGATGGAATTAGCGTCAAAGCAGCATTTTTAAAGGGTGAAAAAGTTTTGAAGGGGAATTTTGGGTTTTCAGCAAGGCAGTGCTTTATTCCATTTATAGGTTTCAGAACACACTGACACGCTCCTTCAGTGTGTCCCCTTGTTCCATGCTGCCTGAAGTGTGCTTGGCAGGACGGTGCAGCGATCTTTTTGTTGCTGCAAAAACGCAGTTTTGAGGCCATGGCGCCCACAGAAGCCAGCACAGCCATATTGACGTTTCTTGCGCAAATGCAGCTTGGTGATATGGGGAAATGCTGTTGAGTGGGTCAATATATCCCACAGAATGGATGATGGTTTGGAGCCGTATCCTTACACTGGTTTCAATGTGGCCTCCGCATCTTTTATATAATTGCTTTGGCATGAGGCGGTGGCAGTGTGTGGAGTTTGTTTCGGTTGTGTGGGGCTTGAGAGCTGGAAATGTGCAGGAAATTCTAAAATTGCAGGTCGGGTGGTTGTGAGACTCATGAAGTGTGTTTCCTCCAGATACTGAATGTGTTGAACCCCCTCCCCCACACCCCTTGGATTACGGCACGAGTGTGCCACGCACTTGTGAAAGTTGATTAGGGACCTGTTTGGTTCAAGTGGAGGGGTGAAGTTGGTTTGATTGTTGTGCATGGAGTTTGGTTTCCCTACGCTATTCTTCCTTTTGCTGTCTAAGTGTGCTTCTGTTTCAGATGTTCCAAAGGGGGAGGGGGTGTTGGGTTTTCTACCTACTCTGCCTTCCTTAACTGAATGAATGTCATGAGAGTTCTGAGTTTAGAATGATGTGTGTGTGCGGACTTAGAGGTGAGCAAGCCTGGTGAAGCCTGGGCTGAAACGGGGGCTCTAGCCTGACCCACGTTTAGGGCCAGTACTACGCCATAGGTCCCATCATGTCTGCCGACCACACTGAATCGTGACTAAAGTGCAATAAAGAAGAAATGCAGCCTATGCTACACACACACACACACGTGAACCAAAGACTTCCTTGTCCCACCAGTCACACAACAGGAGTCCCCAGCACCCAGGGTGTCATTTATTTGGTGCCTTTTTGTACATTTATTTCCATTCTGGCCCACGCCACTGCAGTCCGGTTAGAGGGGACTGCACCGGCAAGGGACAAATGTAAATAAATGCGCACAAAGGAAAGAAAATAAATGTGGCCTGGGTGCCGCTGCAGTCTTATCTCCTATGTATTCAATGGGCTGCCACCAAAGCCATTCTGCCGTGCAATGTGGCAGCCCATTGCCGTGTTGAAAAACTGCTTCCTGGCAGTGGTGCAGCACTATCCAGCAGATCGCTCTAGCCCCAGCCTTCCCCTGAGATTTTGAGCTGTGTTGACTCGACCTGGCTGACCTTCAGAGCCATGACCGGACAGAACAGGACAGGCAGATGTTAAACAGTACCTGGGCTTTGTTGTGAACAAAGGCCCTGCAATTACGGTGAAGGCATCAGGAAGTAGACACAGACAATGGAAGAACGTATGAGATACAAACGTTTATTTAAAATCTCAAAAGGGTCAGAGTAAGGCCTATCTTGCCTTATGCTATGGTGGGATTTCCATACCCAACTAAAACTAAGGCTAATCCTGGTCCAAAGTAAAAGTCTGTGTCCAAAACCTATACTTGCCCTCAGATCTATTTGTTTAAACTGTGTAGGGATGTCAGCATCAAATGAAAAAGTGTTCACACAAAGGGTCACAGCTTCTTCAAGCTCTAGGGCGTAAAGGGCTTCTGCCTTCCCTAGGATTCCAAATAGTCACATTTTAATCAAATCATAAGGGGTTCCTTCCCCACGCTTTCAAGTCTCCCACGGTTTTCACAACACATTTCCTCTGGTTTCTTCCCAGCTTTCAGGATCTTGGCTCTTCCATCAATATCACAAAGTTCAAACCCGTAAATTCGCAATGCACAAGCTTATGTGGGTATTCAAGTGGCTTCTCTTCAGTGGGGTGTATTCACTCTCAGCGCAGTTGTCGAACCACACGTTCCACCCATTACATGTCATACAACCGACCCACCCGATTGGCTTCTTTTCTGCAGTCACTCAACCACTGCTTCAACTCAACAGTGGTATTGAACTTATTTTCTGCCAGTACTCTTTAACACTGGTTTTTCCAGCATTCACTTGTTGGATTGTCACACTTTCTCAGTGTAGCCACAGTTTCAACTTATAATGTTCCTCTTTTCCTTCTGGCTCTTGCCAATGCTTGCTTTCGTTCAATGTGTACAATTTACAGTGCTTTGCATTCATTATAAATGCTTGCTTTAGTTTCCATCATTCATAGTTATTTTATATCAGGGAACTCTTTCTGCTTTCCACTCATGTGGCATTCATTATTACTTTCCTTTGGCTTTGACAGTCAAAATTGTATTTCATTCATATCCAAAACTACGGAATTGCAAATTCCCAGTTCACTCTGCTGCTGGGAATTTGCACCCTGCTTGCTCACAGGCTTCTCAGTCAGTTTCAAGTTTCCCCCGCTTTCTTGGCCTTTCTGCAACCTTTACAATTGTACTACTGTTCGGTATTCACGAACCGCATCGGTTTTACATTTATGAACCAGCAACTGCATTGCCTCTGCTGTCGCTCGCTCATTCGAAGGCTCTCCAACCTTTTTCTCCACGTTTCCCACACAACAAAGTCGCTCAGCTTCACTTAAATAACCGGGCATGCTGCCTTTGTGTGCCCTTCGCTGCTCCGAATGGTTCTTCGCGGCTTCTTCTGGCTCAGCAAGCACCGCTTTCCTGGTCTCTGACAACTCGGGCTTCCAGAGAGGGAGTCCTCTTGAGTCCTGGAGGTCGTCAGCCTGACCATGCCACAGGAGACTTTCCGACAATGCCAGCCACAGTCTGCTTCCGCTGCAACGACTCTGAAGCACCTTGGCGCTTCAGACACGTGTCTCCTGCCTTCACCTGCAGCTTCTCCACCAGCATGCATTCCACAGGGGATCTCGATCTCCTCTGCAAGCTCTCCTGTAAACTCTCTATTAGCCTCACCTGAGCAGGCCATTTATATCGCCCCTCTGGCAGGTGCAGGGAATTCACAATTTCACAATGTCTTGGTACTCAGCATCCCTCTTCCTCATTCCAGAACAGAGTGGTGTTTTCATATGTCGGAGTCAATAAAGTTTGAATGTGAATTGATACGTGGCCTGTTCTTCGACTCAGTACCACAATGGTCTACATTGGGTGATGGTTTTCAAATGCAATAGAGAAAGGATGTTCGATTCCTGAAGGAAAATGGGGATACCAGGTCTCACCCAAGGGTGCCTCATCCCCACTCCCCAATACTCCTACCAGGTGATCCTACCTTGCATATCCACCCCTGTGGTCAGGATCCGAAAGCAACACCCTTTCCCTGGCCCCCAAGGGGCAGTGGGGAGATATTTTGGGGAAAGAAGTGAGGACGCCCTCAGATTCCACACATTACTAACATTAAGCATTTAATTGCTGGTACCTGCATACATATTTAGATGACTGAAGTTGTTATGTGGGGTTGGTACTTGCATGTCAGGGGAGTGATTGGTAAAATGGAAATAAATGCATAAAAAGGAAAAATAATAAATGCAGCCCCGTCACCCGGGGTGCCATTTATTTTCTTTCCTTTTTGTGAATGTATTTAAATCTTTTCCGTGGCCGTGCCCTTGGGTCAGCCTGTGGTAGACCCCTAGAGTCCAGCCTGACACCCACAAACCCCCACCCACCCTGGCTGGGCCCTACCCATGAATTTGCTGGCTCCCCCGACCTATGCAGATATACTGAGTGTTTCATGAATGCCAGTTGGCAATAGGCTGGCTGAGTGAGTGCGCTGTGGGTGTCCCTTCCGGCTGTATTTCGTGTGTCACTGCTGGGGCTTAACTTACCAGTTACCTCCTACAAAGTAAATGAAGTTTCCTTTTGTACCTGAGGCTCCTGGACCTTTTAAGCGACAGCTTGGCTTTCATTTTCCGGGACTACACACTGAGATAAGACTTCATCTGCATTCTGCCCTCTCATTTCCTGTAGCCCTCACTCTATACTCCAATTTCATGGGTATCACAACATATTATCCCCACCATAAATATCGCCGTATATATGGTCGTCTAACGGCCATAGGCGATATTTTTGGGGGGGATAATTTTGGGGGTTTTTGGGAGCAGGGATTGCGGGGATGTCCTCCGCTCCTTTAAAAATAATGCCAGGGGTTGCAGGGGTGTCCCCTGCAGGTTCCATGCCTTAATATCGCAGCAAAAATATGGCAATATTTTTGTATGCCGATATTTTTGCAGGGATATTAACACATGGAACCATTTCATGTACCCCTCCTTTTTGAGTAAAAATAGCTGGAACTGTTGAAATGGTCAGACACCCCCCAAATTGGTCAAAAAGAAAGTAATCCAGATGGCATACATAGGCAGGTGTTGCTTCCAAGGGCTTTCCTCCCATTCTTTTAAAATGTAAACAGCCAGCTCAGTAGCAGTTATGTTGAGGGAACTAACTTCACAAGAATTGGGAGATGAACAAGTTACTTACCTAACGGGTAACTTTCTTTCGACTGGATGTTCCTCCAACGTATTCCTCATCTATGACATGTAGTGTCCACAGCTGTGCTGCATCGGAATGTTCTTTTTAAAAAAAAAAAAAAAAACTAACAAGATTTTTGGCAGTTGGCGCCCTTGCATCGATGGCGTCTGGTCGATGTCCCTCAAGGGCTTCCGTTGAGGGTGACGTCATCGGATGTTACATGTAGGACGCACAGCACCTATAGCCTCAGTTAATGTTTTTTCCCTCCCCTTCTCACAACGTGTGGCATACATGCCTAGGGTCCTAAGCCGACTGCACTTAGCTTTGCGGGACGTAAGCTGTAATGACATGCCGAATTCTTGAGGGGTAGGCTTGGAGGGTGATGAGGAATACGTTGGAGGAACATCCAGTCGAAAGAATGTTACCAGTTTGCTAAGTAAGTTGTTCTTAGAATGGATTGTGTCCTCCAACGTATTCCTCATCTATGACAGACTCCCAAAGCAGTAAAGATGAGTGGAGGAGGGAAAAGAATTTAGACATACCCAATTCAAATGGCAGAGTACAGCAGGGGGCGCTGTTGCGCGAAACAAAAATGTCCGCCTAGGTGGAGAGCTCCGGCTCGTACGAAATCCTTTTTTATAAAATATCCTGCCAGAACCGACGCGGATACCTGCAAACTTCAAAATATCGTGGCGGAAGGTGCAAGGCATAAAGCCTGACGACGCAGAAATCCGTGTCGGACCCTGCAGCGGCAGTGGAGCTGCAGCGAGGCCGATCAAGAGTTCCACGCGCTTTCTACTCTGGCCTGGAGACTTAAGGACAGCACGCAGGCCGAGTGGGGGAGGGGCGTGTGGGCCGGACCAGAGCGCCGCAGATCAGCTGTGACGGACTTGCTGCCACCTTCTCCCCGGTGGAAACACCTACGACTGCCGGCCCCTCTCCTGAGGGAGAGGCTCTGCAAGCTGCAGCGGATACCTTCACAACCTGAATCCTGCGTTGGCAGCTGAGGGGGCTGCCCAAAGACAGAGACTGGCGTGCCTGCTGCGAAATGGCCCGCAACACCAGCAAGTGAGTGCAATGCAGCGTGAGTGCGACCAACTGCAACATCCTGGTGCGGGCCTGCGCTGCGACTGCGATGGGGAGAGGCTGGACGGCTGGTGCCTTGGCGGTAACAAGATCCCTTCACACCACTGGAGGAGGGGAGGACATACAACTACATTGCTCGGACACGGACCAGAGGGCTAGGTGTAGCACCTTGCCTACGCTGCACAGCCAAATCGGGGAGTGGAATTGGTGGTACCTCACTGGCTGGTGGCTAGGCAACAGACATTGCGGCCTCCACCTGTGGCCCTCTGGAGGTAGTGGGAGTGCCATTGCAGCAGACCACAATCAAGTACTGCTCATTGAAACAAGCTGGGAGCTATATTTGACCTGTAACGCATCCTGCGCCACGACAGGGGCGACGGCATTGCCCTCTTACCATACATCTAACTCTCTTACTGGGTACTAAAGCACTAGACTCCTATACGTGGGAGAGCACAGTCCACCCCGTAGTGGTGACCGACACACATGGGCCGCACCGAGAAGAAGGGTGCAGGAGGGAAAAGAAACGGCCCAATGGACTCTTTCGCCAGCTCCCAGCCACACGGGGTGACTGGAGGACCGTCACAGACATCCGATAACCTTGAGACAGATCCTATAGACCGCATGGCTACGGTGGTGTAGAATGTATTCATGTCGGTCAACGTCAAGCTGGACGACATAGTGGCGACAAATGGATCCTTGAAAGCGCGAGTGGAAAAAGAGTACGAGCATTACGGAAGCGGAGAACAGAATAAGCACGAATGAGGACACTATAACATAACATGGCCGCGATATAGCCCAACTCAAAACGGAACTGCGCAAAACACAAAACAAGTGCGAGGATTTGGAATCCAGATCACGCAGAAATAACATTCGGATAGTCGGGGTTTCTGAAACGTTTGGCAAAGGCTCTATGGAAAGACAGATAGAAAATTTGCTTAAAACGGTCCTCGGGATGGAGTCCCTCTCAGACCACTTTCTTGTCGAAAGAGCTCACCGTACTCTCGCACCCCCTCCAAAACAAGGCGCTCCGCCCGGCACCAGTGTGGCAAGGCTCCTAAATTACAGGGACAGGGACAAGATACTCCGACTATCTAGGGAGAAAGGATCGCTGCAATTCGAGGAAAACAAAATACACATATACCCGGACTTCTCAGCAAACATACAAACACAGAGAAGGTCTTATGAGTTTGTCAAGAAACAGCTGAGGTTACGCAATGTGCCATACGCCCTAATCTTCCCTGCAAAAATGCGAATTCAACACGGTGGAAGGGGGATCCGAGGGGTTTTCTTTGAAAACCCCTCGGATGCAATGGCATATGTGGAGACCTCCATCCCATTTCCATCCGGAGATCGGGGGGAGACCAAAATGTGAGGCCAAGACCCGGTGAGGAGAGAAGGGACCCAGCAGACGGATGAAGATACACCATCCCCCCGCAGGCACATTATTTAAGGAACACTAACACGGTTGGTCTGGAACCAACTTATTTGTTTCTCGAGCCGTGAAGCCTCCATTGAGGGCAGCCAGATGGCTAGAGCAGCTGCCCCGCTGGAAAGGTCCAATAACTCAGAAGTGTGCCCACTGGGCAAGTTATGAGTGTTAGGGGGCAGCATCGTCATGTTCGGGGAGATGGTGCGGGTGGAGGGTCAGGGTACAAGAAAATGTTTTATGTTGAGCTATGGGGTGACGGAGGGGGGGAATGTTGCAAGACGGCCTTGCAGTTGATGAAGCAAAGTTGCTCTGGTTTTGAGCTTGGTTTGAAGGTTAAAAAAAAGAAAAAAGAAAGTACAGAACTGCCTTACCAAAGGCAACATCCTGAGCATGGGACGTATCCAGGGAGCAATGCTTAACATGTGTATAGAAGACCATGTTGCAGCGTCAGATATTCTTAACCGGCACACCCCTCTGTAGGGCTGTCGAAGTGGCGATGCCCCTGGTAGGGTGGGCACGCAAACCCTCAGGAGGGTCCTTACCAGCCAACCGGTAGCATTCCGAAATAGTGGGGATAATCCACCTAGACAGGGTCTGCTTAGAAACAGCCTGTCCCAAACAGTGTCCAGTATATCCCACAAAGAGCCGATTGTCCACTCTGAGCTTGGCCATTCTGGAGAGATAAAAGCTCAAAGCTCTCCTAGGATTTAACCTATGGAGCCGTTCCTCATCCTTACTAGGATGAAGGGGAGGATTGAAAGCAGGGAGCACCACCGTCTGACTCAAATGAAATTCTGACACAACCTTAGGCAAAAAGGACAGATGAACTATCAGTACGACCCTGTCCTTATGGAACAAAGTAAAGGGTGGCTTAGAAGAAAGTGCCTGCAACTCGCTCACTCTTCAAGCAGACGTAACTGCAACCAAGAAAACAGTTTTAAATGTCAAAAGCCTCAATGGGCATGAGTGCAAAGGCTCAAATGAAGCACCCATCAGAAATTTCAAAACCAAATTAAGGTCCCAGACCGGCACCTGAAATGGCGATGGCAGAAACACATTTGTGAGCCCTTTCAAAAACCGAGTGATCAGAGGAATTTTTAAATAAGAGCATTCCTCTGAAGAGCGCTTAAATATAGACAGCGCTGCCAAGTACCCTTTAATGGTGCCCACCTGAAGACCCCTGTGGGCCAAAGGAAAGCAGGAAAGAGAATCTCGAGAATCAAGCACTCAAAAGGATCCACATTCCTTCCTCTGCACCAGTTGCAAAACCTACGACAACGGTACAGGGACTTCGTTGCCGGCCGTCTAGCCGAAAGCAACACCTCCATTAAGTCATACAGAATGTCCCAATCTCTATATATCAACCTCTCAGAAACCATGCGTGAAGGTTGAGAGTCTTGACCTCCGGATGGAGAACCAGACCTTCCTCCTGTGAGATAAGATCCTCTCCGAGGGGCAGACGTATTGGAGGACAGATGGACATGTCCAGAAGGTTCGGGTACCACGCTCTCTGGGCCCAATTTGGGGCAATGAGGATCATGCAGGTCCCGAATCATCTCAACCTCCTGAGAAATTGAGTGATGACTGGTATTGGAGGAAACACGTACAGTAGCGGAAAGAGCCACTCAACTACGAACGCGTCTCCTAGAGCTCTTCTGAGGAAATTCTGTCGAGCAGAACCTTTCGCACTTCCGGTTGCCACTGGTTGCGAACAGGACCACCTGTGGGTCTCCCCAAAGGGCGAAGATTTCCTGAAGACCGGAGATCGCCGGCATGAGCGCCCCACGCTGTCCGGGACGCATCCGTCACCATAGTGACCTCTTGCCATGGCTGCCAAAAGGGCTCCCCTCATGGGATTCACCTCGACGGCCCAACACAAAGATCCTGCGAGACTGAGGGCGGAACATGAAGGAGATCCGACATCCTGCCTGAGAACTGGGAGCACTGAGTCCTTAGAACACACTGAAGGGATCTCAACCTCAAGCGGGCCTCTGGCACCAGAAAAATGCAGGATGCCATGAGGCCGAGCAACCTTACGAATGCGAAAGCCAGAAGACTCTGGGCTTGTTGAAACTTTGTGACCATCTGAAGAATGTGATGATCCCTCACATTGGGTGGTGAGCACAACTCCAAGGACGTGTCCAAAACTGCCCTATATACTGTAACCGATGGGATGGTGTCATGTGCGACTTCTTGAAGTTGATGGAGAAGCCCAGCTTGTGAAGTGAGTGGAAAGAGATGCTTAGATGGTCTGAGGCTTATTCGGGAGAACGCGCCCTGATCAACCAATCGTCCGGGTAGGGGTAGACGTGTATCCTCCCCTCTCCCGAGATGCGCTGCCACCACTACCATGAGCTTGGTGAAAACCTTTGGGGCGGAGGTGAGCCAGAATGGCAGGACCCGAAACTGATAGTGGGATCCACCGACTGCGAACCTGAGGTATTTCCTGTGCTTGAGATGGACCGGCACATGAAAATAATCATCCTGCAGGTCCAATGACACCAACCAACCCTGAAGTTGGAGGGCCTGAAGGATCTGAGTGAGCATCTTGAACTTGTCCTTCCTGAGGAACTTGTTCAAGTAACGCAAGTCCAAAATGGGTCTCAGTCCTCCGTCCTTCTTGGGTATCAAAAAATAAGGGGAATACCAACACTTGTTCCACTCCTCCACAGGCACCGGTTCTATAGCGCCTTTCTCCAGCAGGGCCAAAATCTCCTGCACAAGGAGCGGATCCGGAACCTTCAAAGAGCCTTTTCCCAGTGGCTTGCTGCGAGGCAGTCAGAAAAGGGAGACAGTAACCGTGGGCTATTGTATCCAGAGCCCACGCATCTGAAGTAATGGCTCGCCATTCTTCGAGATGCGGCGACAGCCTGCCCCTGCACCTTAGAAAGAGTCATTGGCTCATAGCTGTGGAGAAGCGGCAGTGGCAGCGCCGGAAGGCAAAGAGGCAGCTGCCTGAGCAGCTTCAGCACCCCTACCTCATCCACCATGAGTGCCTCTACGGAGGCCCTTTTGACTGGGCATCCCCATTGCCTTTCCAATTGAGGAGTAATAGCGAAAGGAACCACCCCTCCATTGTTGTCCCCTATGATGACAAAGGCAGAGGTTGACGGAAAGCCGCACCCAAAGATTTGGCAGAGGTCTTGGAGGTCTGCAACTTTTCAAGTCTCTTGTCAGCCTTGCTGCCAAAAGGATGCAAACCATCAAAGGGCATGTTGAGAAGATGGGCCTGCACATCGGGTGCAAACCCGGACTTCCGCAAACATGCAAATCTGCGCATTACAGTGCTCCTAGCCATGGACCACGCGACACAATCCGCAGTGTCCAACCCACACTGAAGAGATTCACACATGGCATCCTTGCCATCCTGCACAATAGCTAGAAAGCCATCCCTTTCTTCCCCTTCTGGGATATGCTCAGCCGCAAGTGAAATACAATTCCACCGAGAATGCGACAACTTGCCATGGCACAGGTGGAGTTGGCCGATTTCAGGGCCATACTCCGAGCAGCAAATACCATGCGCGCCCATCCATCCATGCATTTATCGTCCCTGACCGGAGCGATATGCTGCTTGTTTTGAGATGGCAGTAGCTGCCTGAACCACCAAACTCTCGGGAGTGGAGTGGGTTGATAATTAGCCGGGGTCGCAGTATTTCTTCGAAAAAGACTTGTTAACCGCCAGAATAGATTCCGGGGAAGATATAATGGCAACACCGGTTCAGTGGACGGACCCTAATCCAAGATGTCTGTAAGATCATCTTGATCATACTCCACATGAGGCCTGGACCAATCCAGGTGCTCAGCAACTCTCAACATCAGTCTCCTATGGGAGGATCCTGCATGCTCACCCGGATCGGGTTTCCCAAATTCCATCTCAGGAGAGGTGTCGAGGCCACTGGCATTATGTAAGGACTGACGCAAATGCTCAATCCTACTATCCTCATCAATGAGACATTCCGGAGTATTAGGTGTCCCATAAGGAAGACCAAAATGCACCACATCACTGTCAGACCTCTCCCCATCATTATCCTCCTCATAAACGTTCTGGAGAGACTGGAAAAACTCCTTCCTAGAGAAACAAGTGCACCTCATATCTGAAACGAGTTTCACAATTTTAGTAAGAGCCTTTCTAGGAGGTCCAGGAGCCACAGAGGCATCCGATGGCAACTCCAGCCCAGCAGGCGCCGAAGGCTACGACTGTATCAACGTTGACAAAGGCGCCGAAGATTTCTAAGGTCTCGAAGGTCTGACCCCAGAGAGAGACCCGACAGACTCCTTCGATGGGCACGGCGCCGAAGGCGTCGACACCTTCGACAGCTTATCAGGCCTCGACAGTTTTGTGGGTGACGAAGACCGCGACCTGGAACGTCTCTGGCGCTCTCCGGCAGCCTTGTCCGAATTGGGGCCTCGACGGTTCCCGATGTTTATCGCCCTGCTTACCCGAGCCCGAGGGCGTATGAGTATCGGACCGAGACTGACCCTTGCCGGCTTCAACGGAAGGCGTGGATGGGGTTGTGCCGTGAGACTGAAAAATCTGTAACATCTGCTCCCGAAAAGCCCCCCTTTCCTCGGAGGTAGAGGACTTATTGGGGCACAACACCCTTTTCAGGTATGCTTCATCCGACGAGGAAGGCGAACGATGACGTCGCTTTCGAGATCGCCTTGACGAAGAGGACGAGTGGCGTGAACCACTCTGGGACCTAGACCTGCCGGACGGCTTCCGACGAGGAGACCCCCTGGACTCCTCATTGGGGTTTGGAAACACATCCTACCTTCCCCTTATGCTCAGGCAAAGGCCTTGGCAGTCAACAACTGGCACTTCAAACAGTCGTCCGTGGCAGGGTCCTCACACAGGCACCACACGCATACACTGTGCGGGTCCATGATGGACACCTTGGACTCGCAATCCCGACACTTCTTAAAGCCAGACCGCTGGGTCTGAAATCCAAGGACAGTAACTGAAAATATAAATAATAATTGGCTTATTTGCCACAGTAATGTAATGAAATACAGAAACTATGTTTTTGAAGAAAAACATGCTCATTACTTTTCCTTTTTTTGAGTGAGGCAATCAAGTCTGGTTGCCACTTATGACAAGCCCACCCACAGTACAGAAACTATAAATGGTTCATAGAATTCAAAGATCATACATTGTGGGCATTGGAAGTAATTAAAGAGCTCCAATCCAGAACCCCCAATCAAACACAAGAGTCATTTAGGAGATAGGATGACCAGTCTGGTGTCTCTACAATCTGCAGCAACACCACACCAACAAGCTGGGATTTGGTTGGGAAGTGCTCTTTCTTGGCAATACTTATCAAGTACTACCGTGGCATGGCTTTTCTACTTCTGGAGTTCTAATAAATATTACAATGCACTACCACCAACTCAGGTCTCCTCACACCAGCAAACTCCTTCAAGAGAAGTGTCCACTAGTCATTGTCCAAAGTTGTTACTGGAGTTCAAAGGGGGAAATAATCCTCACTAATAGCCAGTATTGCACTCCACCCTACACATTTCAAATTTAAGGTTACAAAAGCAGGCTTTTCTCAGACGCATTCCTGCTCATTTATTAAGCAGGCGTCTGATTTCAGTGCTGCGCATACAAGAGCTCCTGCAAAGGTCACTAATGCGAACACATGTAAAGTGAAATGAAGGATGAGTGAGGTGCGTGCCTGGCCACGGCTCCAGCAGAAGACTGGAAGGATGGACACAACTACAGCACTTTGCTCATTACAGTAAGGAGAGGAGGAAATTAAGCCAATTAAAAATGGGCCTCAACCGTGAAGAATAACAGACTTTCTCTGCTTTGCAGTATTTTATTGGTTAGAAGTTTGCAAAGTGCACATTTCCTTTAAAAGGTATTTATTTTTTATTATTTTATTTTTTTAATCAGCTAGGACAAATAGTCCAAAATAAATGGAAGTACCAGTTTGACAAAGCACTGTCAGATGAGCACACACAGGAAGTTTTCTGAGCAAGCCTGGATAAAGCCTACTAGACGAGTGGTCTTCAAACTGTGGGACGGCTGTAGAATGCGGGTGGGCGGCAGACACTGGTAACGCGAGGCAGATGCCAGGGGTGCTGAGAGGCTCTTCAAAAAGGGAGTAGGCGGACAGCTTTTAATAATAAATATAAACAGATATGGCTTCTGGAGGAGCCCAGCAATCAAGGCGGGTGGGTAGGTGGTGGTGATCAGCAACAGCATTTTATTTTCTTACGGGGGTGAGGGTGGGCTCGGCATGAATAGGTTTGAATACCACTGTGCTAGATGGCGATTCATAAAGTTTTGTGCATGTACTATCTCGTTTCACCATAGGTACTAGAACTTAACGGTTATTTAGTCCATTATGTACACATCTGGCTAAAATAACTGCCATTCCTATAAACAGGAGATGCCTTAAAGTTTACATATGAACATCACCTCATACCAACTACCGTTACAACCACCCACCACCGCTAAAAACACTTTTTGACCATTGGTTACTTCGTGAAACCTAAAAACTGCCAAAGAACAAGTTACTTATCTGTAACTCTCGTTCTCCAGCATGGGTCTTGCATGGATTCACATTCTCATGAATATTCCCTGTCGTCAGGCTGGAAATCCTCGACAAAAAGAAAGGTGTTTCGCTGTAAACTGAAAACTGCCTGTCTCCTCTATAGCCCATCAGTGTCCTTTGCCCCAAGACAATTACAGTCCTCCTAAGCCCCCACCCCTGGTGCCCATCTTCAGATTTGGCAGCGCATGTAAAGCAGCAGTATGAACCAAGAAGAGCCACAGAGGGCAAGCAGAGAGAGTTTGCATGTGAATCCATAGGGAGGGTTTATATGTGAATCCATGCATTATCCATGCTGGAGGACAAAAGTTACAGGTAAGTAACTTGTTACTTCTCCAACAAAGAGTCTTGCATGGATTCACATGCTCATGAAAACGAGCATACAGCAGTATATATACACAACCACAGGAGGTGGCAAGGCTCACAGAAGCAATACACTTACCCCTGGAACAGACTCACTTCAAACAAACAGGTTGCGTAGCACCAATTGGCCGACCTGGGACTCCTCCCTGGAATTCCCGTTAATGCAGTAAAATCTTGCGAAGGTGGGGGTAGACTACTTCGCAGTACTGCAGATGTCAAGCAGTGGAACACAAGAGAGAAACGCTGTTGTTGCTGCTGCAATGGCTCTGGTGGAGTGGGCTCTCTGTCAGCCTGGAAGAGGTTTGTTGGCCAGACGAGGACCGTGCATGATGCAGCCGGAGACCCACCTGGATAAGGAAGCCTTATACAGGGCCTTATTGCGTCTGACAGATCCAAAATTCACAAAAAAGCTGAGCCATCTTCCGAAAAACTTTTGTGCGTGCCTCATAGAACTTCCAAGGCACAAGCAACGTCCAGTGAATGCAATGCCCTTTCAGCAGGTGTAGAAGGGTTCGGAAAGAAAACTGGCAGGAGCAAAGGCTCGTTGAGATGAAAGTACGAAGGAACCTTTGCCATGAAGGTGGGATGAGTCCACAGCACCACCTTCATAGGGAGGATGGCCAAATACAGTCGCTTGCAGGAGAGGGCCGGGATCTCCCAAAACCACCTGGCCGAGGTGATCACCTTCCACGATAGAAACTTCAATGGGGCACGATGCATTAGTTCAAAAGGAGGTCCCATGAGCTTAGTGAAGACTGAGTTCCCAAGCAAGGGCAGGAGCGTTCACCAGTGGAAAAGTCCTGAAGAGGCCCTCAAGGAACTCCTTGACAAGTCTGTGCGTCCACAAGGAGAGGCTGCCTGCTGCCCGTGAGTACCAGGATGTTGCAGCCAGTTGAACCTTGATTGAGTCGTGCGCCAGCCCAGCCTTACCCAGCAAGAGCAGATACGGGAGGAGAGGCAGAGCAATTATACGCAGTGGCGTAATCGTCTGCTACCTGCACCACACTGAAGTGCTCCCATTTGTGACTGTAGCAAGACAACATTCAGCTCTCCAGCGGCAGAGAACAGTGCCCAAATTCTAGAGCTGCAGGAGCCAGGCCGTGAGGCTCAGAGATGCTAGGTCATGGTGCAGTACTGTTCCGTCAGGAAGTGATGGCAGCTGGATGGGCAGAGCCACTGACCGATGGAAAAGCTACAGGTACCAGATCTGCTGCGGCCACCAGGTGCGATTAGGATCATCTTGCAAAGGCAACAACATCAGAGTGTGTTGATCACAGGTAACCGGAGCAGAATCGAAGAGAAGATGTACAGGAAGAGCCCATCCCACAGGAATGAGAAGGCATTCCCCAGATTCCTCGGCTGAGGATTTCTGCTGGTCAACTTCAGGCACTTGGAGTTGGCAGCTGTTGCAAAGAGGTTGATCTGGGGAGGACTTCACCTGCTGAATGAGACTTGCGCTTATTGAAGCTCCCACCCATGAAAGGACCGCAGCTCCCTGTCGAGCGAGCATGCAATGATGTTCTAGATGGCCGCCAGGTGAAAGGGGATGAGGAAA
The DNA here is from genome assembly GCF_040938575.1 of Ambystoma mexicanum. Taxonomy (NCBI): domain Eukaryota; kingdom Metazoa; phylum Chordata; class Amphibia; order Caudata; family Ambystomatidae; genus Ambystoma; species Ambystoma mexicanum. The sequence goes on from NC_090931.1 coordinate 108,229,508, forward strand.
ATGTCTTGAATGGCCCAGCACCACAGGGACTAGGCTTCCAGGGACAGCACGGGGGGAGCGTGTCCAACCCAGTTTCCGGATGTAAAACATGGTGGTGTTCTCGGTGAAGATCCGCACCACGTTCCCCTGTAGCTGAGGCTGCAACTACTTGAGGGCCCAGAAAACTGCTCAGAACTCCAGGACGTTTAAGTGCAAGTCCTTCTCCAGAAGCCAGAGGCCTCTGGCGTGAGATTGTCCTGCGTGAGCCCTCCCCCACACCCCAACCTCTCCAGAGAGGCGTTGGTAGGGATGATAGCCTGGTACGGAGGGATCTGGAAAGGAGCTCCTTGAGTCAGATGTGGATGTGCCGACAAGAGCTGGACTGAATTCCTGATTGGGGGCGATTTTGTCTGTCCATGTGCCTGTGACCTGCTGCCACCTGGCTTCTAGGTATTCCTGGTGCCTGCAAAAGGGAACCAGATGAATGCAGGAGGACATCATGCCAACAGGGATTTGCTAGACCAGACTGTTGTGATGGACGCTGTCGACAGCTGCTGAAACTTCCCTAGGATGGTTTTCACCCTCTTCTGCGAGGGGGTCGCTAGACATGTGATCGTGTTGAGCCAAGTGCCCTGGAAAAGAGCATTCTGTGACGGCACCATGCAGGACATCTGATAATTGATGGAGAATCTTAGCAAAGTCATAAGGTTTATGGTCTCCGCTGTGTGCTGGATCGCTACAAGAGAGTGGGACCGAATAAACCAGTTGTCCAGATAGTGGTAAACGTGTATTCCTCTGCAGCATAGGTGTGCCACTACCAGGACCAAGCATTTTGTGAATACGCTCTGAGCCGATTTCAGGCCAAAGGGCAGGGCTTTGAAATGTTAGTGCCATCCCTGGACGACAAAGCACAGGAACATCCAGTGTTTGCGATGAATGAGGATGTGGACGCATGCGTCCTCCAGGTTGAAAGTTGCCAGAAAATCTCCTTGCTCCAGCTGGTCGAGCGTGTGCGCAAACATGACCGTCCTGAACTTTTGGGACTTCAGGTACTTGTTTAGGCTTCGTAGGTCTAGGATCGGGCGCCACCCTTTCGACTTCTTCCTTACCAGAGAGTATCTGGAGTACACTCAGGAGCTGTGGAGGCACTGTGGGATCAGTTCTATTGCCCCTTTTCGCAACATGCCCTGAAACACCAGTAGTAGTTGGGCAATGTGAAGTTCTTGACGTGCGACAAGAGGAAAGCGTGCCCTTGCAGAAGAACGTCCAGCACCGATTTGTCCATGGTGATCTTTCTCCACTGCTCAACAAAGTTTAATAACTAGCCTCCCACTGTGCTGTGAAAGTGGGGGGTGCAGGTCCACGGCCGGTTCAGGCTTGTTTGGGTGTCTGTGTCCTCGGTGGCAGACGACATTGGTCCCCCCACTGCCTTGGAGCGTCTCCAGTAGACTTCTTGGGAGGTGGAGCGGGATGGCTGATGATAGTGGGTGGTGTCCCATTGGAGGATCTAGAAACTGCCTTCCGAAACAGGTTTCCCCTCTCAAACAGCATGTACACAAACTTGGTCTGCAGGAACAGCTGAAAATTGTGTGGCCTTCAGCCAACCCCGGCGCAGGAGGGCCACACCATTGCCCATCTGGCAGGAACCCGGAGTCTGCTATATCGGGCGCCATTGTAATGGCATGATCAGACGCCACCTTTCCTTCCTGGAATAGGGCCAAGGCTTCAGCTTTCTTGTCATTAGGGAAGAAGTTCAGAATTGGCTTGAGCTTGTAACAAAGCTCCCAGTAGTATTGAGAAAGGCCAGCAAGGGCGTTGGCGGCTCTTGAGGGTGGAGGACGCCGTGGAAAGGATGCGCTTGCCAGCCACAGCCAGCTTCTTGCCTTCCTGGTCAGGAGGCCCCATGAATGATGGAGGGGTTGGATGATCGCTTCCTGGCAGCGGCCGACACCACGGTGTTCGGAGAAACCAGGGACGTCTTCTCCAGCCTGTCATGCTTCGATGGCATGGTATTTGGAGCCTTCATGATAGCCAATACGTTCTCCCAAATGTCGTCCAACAGCCCGACAAGACTGTCTTCCTCTTGAGGACTCTTGCATTGAAAAAAGGAATCTTTTTTTCTCTTTCAGCGCAATATTGAAGCACTTGGACACCTTTGAGATGGAATGGAGAGAGACAATTTGATCTGGTGGTGTAGCCAAGGCGGGCTCGTCAACATCAGCCAGTTCCCCGCCAGCAGGAACATAATCCATCAGTGTGTGTCGTGGTGGTATCAGTGCCAGTCTCTCTGCAAACTGGCACTTGTTCCAAAGGGTGCAAGCCCCAACCCCGGAGCGACCGGTGCTCTACGGGGTGGGGTCGCCTGACACCTAGGTGGACTTGTGTCTGGACCAGGTACAGGAGCAGCAAGGTGTTGAATCTCAGCCACCAAAGTATGCAGGGTGGCCAGGATGTCCAGTGATATATCCCTCAGTGCAGCAGGGGGTGCAAATGGCTCAGGCTGAAACCCCTTGGAGGGTCAAACGGCTGGAATGGTTCATGAGACAGTGGTCCTTCCCGAAACATGGATCCTTGGTCTCCCTCATGGTCTGAGAAGTCGTCTCTTGGAAGATCGTTCTCAGAACTGGTGTATATATGGACAGATTTCCTCAAAAGATCCCACTGAAGCTCTATGAGACCCCCTGGTGGGCCTGGGAAGGAAATCCGCAGGTGGAAGCAAGTCTCTCAATCTGCTCGAATCCTTTGGGAAGGAGGCCACAGTGGGAATTTGCAGAATAGGAACAGGCGCCGACTAGGTCGTGGTCGGGACATCGACGGAGGCCTCGGTGGCAAAGAGACCCGCAGAGTAGTCATTGTTGTGTAGGTTGACTGGGCCTGTGTCGGCAGCAGAGTCGCTGACTGGCCTCCAGAAGGTTTTCTCTTCAACAGCTTGTGCTTAGATGGGGGTCAAGCACTTCCTCACAGATTGAGGAAACCCACCAACCAGCAGATTTACCGTTGACAGAGACCAACCCCTTCCAGAACTTGGGCCTGCAGTCACGGCGACTGCTGAGAGCAGATGGAGTGCGCATATTTGCCTTCTTTTGGATCACTCCAGAAGGAGCATCATCAAAGGCTCATGTGACCCGCCGGTCCTGGATGACGCATGACTGCACCCGGAGGAATTATCATGCTCGATCCAAGCCACTAACCTCATGTGGGGATCCTTCTTTGTCTTCGGCGAGGAACCACAGAAGTCTGCGTTGTGCGCCGAGTGAGGTACTGATCCTCACCAAAAATGTTCAGGCTGCAGGCCCTGAAGAGACTTTCTCCACATCGGACATGGTCGAGGTGAAGATGTAGACCCAGCCTTGGGCCTGCTGGAGTCGCGGAGAGAAGATCCAACGATGAAAGAGACAATCTTTGCCGATAAAGGGACCCAGTTGCCGGTAGTCACTGTGTGACGGTTGATGAAGAGGAGAAGAAAAACACCACAAATTTCGAGGCGAGAAGCACAAGGACTCCCAATGCTAAAAGAGTGCAGTAAAATCTCAAGTTGCCCACCAGGAGTGGGGCTTAGGAGGAAGTGTGTTATTGGCTGGGGGCGGTATGACCCAAAGGACACTTATGAGCTCTAGAGGAGACTAGCAGTTTTCAGTTTAAAGTGAAACTGCTTTCTTTTTTTAACCAAGGATTCCAAGCCTGACAATGGAGAATATTCATGAGCATCTGAATCCATTCAAGACCCCTTGCTGGAGAATGGGGACAAATTACATTTAGCACTGACAGTGCCAAGGGACAACTTGTCGTCACAATACGTGTAGAGTGGAGGGGTTCATTTTCATACGAGTGACAAAAGAATGGAAATCACTAAAAATTCCCATAATAGAACTGGCACTAGGATGTTACAATTTATGAATAATTGATTGTGGTGTTCATGCTGCAAACTGAATCCAAGCACACACCTTTCAGTCACCTCCAGGTGAATGCAAAGCTAGCCTCTAATGGTCATTCTATGCACAGATCACCAAAGTGGGACCACATGTGTAACACAGAGTGGCACACTAAGTAGTGTACCTAGCAGTGTGGAATAGTTTACAGGGAAAATAATGGTTTTGTAATGCTGCATGTGCTGTGTTGCTCCTGATTAACACAAAAGAGGTTGCAGGAGGTATAAAACAAGTATGAACCTAAAATAATAGATAAACAGCATTATTACAGCAGACATCGGTAGCCTTGTTTATTAGAATATACTTTTTTTTTAAGTTCACAATTGTATTGTATTTAATTGTTATTCAAATTATTGGGGTCATTGGCTCTGGAGAGATGAAAGGCCAAGAAATACTTTAAACCCATCAATCTTTTCCAGATGTTCATGCTGATGGCTTGTTAGGTAGAACTGCAGGCAGTACCCTCTGGGACCACTATACACAATTAGGACTACAGGCGTTAGCCAAACCAACCTTTGGTAAAATATTTACCAGACGGTTTTTGGTAGCGAGCTGAGCAGCCAGGCTTATCTCCAGAGTGAATGTGAGTAGTACAAGTAGTTACACAAAGGACTTTCCAATCACAGTGGTTCAAGTAAACACTTATACTCAAGGTTTCTTGGTAAAAACACATTCATTTATTTCACAATCATTTAGAAAACATTTCACTAGAAGAAGGAAACTTCATATTATCAACCAATACACTTCAATACAAAATTCTAAGGTTTTGAGACAGTTTGAGCTCCCCTGAAACAGGAGCCAAATAGGACTTCAGTACTTAGAAGGGAGCAAAAGGCACAAGTTAGGTAAAATAGATCATATATACTTTTTAGACAGTGCAAATAGTTTCAGTTCACCAGAGGAGTTCAATTGAAGTCAATAGGCCAGACCAAAGTCAGTGGGCTAGTGTTCTGGATAGGAAAGAGCAGTTCTGGTACCAAACTGTCACGTCTTTGCAAAAGTTCTTAGAAGTAGTTTAGGCGAAAAAGAATCATGTCGGGTCACAAGCTGATTAGGCCTGCAAGTTGGGAAAGTTTCACAAACTTTAATCGCAAGAGTGGCGTTCTCTCAATCAGGTTGGCACAGTACCTTTTATATGAAGAAACAAATGATGCTGAAGTTGTGGTTTTTGGCAGGTCCTGCAGATCTCGATGTTCCTGTGCCTCAGGCGTGGGGACAAGAGGGAGGATGCCAGCGGACTCCTGCACTGCACAGGATCGTTGAAGAAAACAAACAAATGGAGTCACTTCAGTTCCAGTAGCTGTAGATTCAAGAACACAAGCTGGTGTCCCTCTCCCAGGTTAATCCGAACCAGCCTTGAGAATGGTATCCAGGTGTCTTATGAGTTGGTTGGTCCCACCAACTCAAGGGAAGAACCCATCCTTGGAGCTTCTCTGTCGAATGGATTTTGGCAATTCAGACCTGCAGCAGGGCTTCACTGTGCAAGCCAACGGTCCAGGAGTTGCAGCAGCCGTCCTCTTCCAGCTCGTCTTCGGTTCTTTCGTTCCAGTGGTCGACTCTGCCTTCCAGTCCTGGAGACTGACCTTTTAAACAGTTTTTTCCCATTCATTCCAGCCTAGCTGTCACTCACCCAGCAGGGTAGCTGTCCTTGCCGGACAGTCAGCCAGCCAATCACACCAGAGTGCATTTGGGTCTCCTAGGAGACTAAGCACAGGGATTGTCGGGCACCTCCCTCACTTCCTGCCCACCCCAGACACTCAGACGCCAGAGGCGGTCTTCAGTCCTGAAGCCCACCAAAAGGCATACAAACAAAGGGACCAAACCTGGTTTGGCGCACAGTGACAAACTCTAGAAGGACCTTTCCAAAAAAGAAACAGCAAAAAAAGAAGACAGGGACCAGTTTAAACAAAAGGGGCTTACGGTGCCATCTTGAAAAACATGGCTCCTGTGATTTCTAGCCATCGGGGTTTGCGGTCGTGAAAACTCATGGTAGTTTGTTGTAAAACCACTGCCACCAGCCTTTTCAATAGGAAAGGGTAGCCTTTGACTGCTACATGAGTATTTAGACACAGGTTACTATGTAACCCCTTCCAACACTCCATTGTAAGATGGTGTGCGTTGGGTCTAAGAATTTAGATAGACTAGTAAAGTCAATTTCACTTTACATTCTCTGGGAAACAGTAGTTTATCCCAGAGAAGCTATTTAAACCTTTGGGAAGTCTAAAAAGAAAGCCCTGTGTCACTGCACTGAGGGTGCTGTGTAACACACATGAAAAGCTGCCTATGGAGTTATCTTAAAACTCCAAAGTCAAAGAACACAAATGTAACACATCAAAATACATGAAAGATTGGGGGCAAAAAGGCTCTCACTCTTTCCAGGTAAATAAATCAAGTCGCTGAGGGTCTCTAAGGTGAAGGGAATTGGCACATTTATGAGGATTCTCCCTAACATGGCTTAATTCGCTGAACCATTTCACTGGCACTGTACTGAACAGGGTGCCTCATGCTTGGTTTTCCCCTTGTGTACAACCAACAATTGAAATTATTTTCAAATCGCACATAAAGTCGGGTTACTTGCCTTAAAACACCATGGTTTTAGCTCACGAAAAGTGCTCTGTGACAGCGACAGTCACCTGTTAATGGGCATTAACAGAGACCTGCGCAATACTGAACATTCAGACAACTGACAACGCTATGAGATTTGATTGTATAATTTATATAGCGCTAAATGATGGCCCAAATGGGTACCACACCGCTAACAGAATTACCAAACTTAGAAGAAAGCGAGACATGAAAAAAAAGCATTTCCTTAATGTTCAGAGAATGGACACCTGAAATTTTAAGGAACACCCCAAAGCCTTTTTACATTTATATCTGGTAAGGCTGCTAACCACGAACATTGTAAAGTCAAGGATATCGTCGGCCGATAACACTTGATTTTCTCTGTGAGATACATAGCACACTGGCCAAATCGTGCATTATGAATTAAGACCATAGCCTTAAGGAAAGCCACTGAAGAGCTTTTGGCACCAGGGAAATAGGAGCCTGTCTGGGGGTCAACAAACCACTCCTGCTTGTGGTTTGCTACAATACCCGGAGACGGTGGATGGTACCCTTGATTGCACCCAGTGCTCCAGATACAATTTTGAAGTGGGAGTATTTTACTCCCAATTTTTGAAAGTTGGGTGCAAAATGATTTTTTAGGGAGTAGAAACATGAATCTTGTTCTTAATGGGACTATTTTATAAACAAGTAAACAGTTGTTTCTTCCTGTGGTACTACATGGACTACTGGTCCAAACACATCCATGAACTGTTTGGGTTAAAGCAGGGCCACATGCTCCTACGAGTCCATTTCCCCAATTTTTATTGGGAGTATTTTTACTCCTTGATTTTATATTTTGGCAGCATTTACCCATTTCTAGGGAGTACAAGTGTCCGATACATCCCTTATCTGTGGGGCTGATTGCACATAATAATCATGCATTACAATAATCCGTTAGGCAACAATTATAGCCCGGGTTATAGCAATGCAATTATTTTAGAAAAGGGTAAGTATCTTGACATAAGGCAAAAGACTGTTTAGCTGGAGTCGGTTCCGATAGATTCTAAGGGCTTTAATAATGAAGTCATCTAGGTCTTTTTTTAAACATCAGGGACACAGTCTCGCAAAAAAGTTAGGTTCACGAAGTTCACAAAAAAAGCTGTTCATTCTATCCACTCAATAGTAGAAGGACAAGGATTGTCTGGCCAATTTGCTGGTTAGATTGGACTTATGAGGCAATGTTATCTGCCTGCAAAAGGAAAAAGCAAAGTTCCATAAAGGGGCTTATGTACTTAATGTTGTGTGGGGTCCTTCATGGAGGATGTTGTTTAAGGTATACAACCAGAATGCACGGGCACGTATTTACAAATCCGAGACATCTTGTCCACAAAGGGAGAAATGGACTATATTACATCAAATAGTTGAAGGAGGCTATTCTAGTACCTTATCTTAGTGCCCAGCTTTGTCAATTAAACTGTTAAAATAGTGCTCTTTAGTTTCACAGATTGCCTATTTGTACTGTGTGTGGAGTCATGAGAATGCAATGTTTAAATGACTTACTTAAAAGAGCGAAAAGGAGGAGATATGAAAAGACATCCAATATCATTGGAATTGGAGACCTTCAGTTTGCCAATTACTATGCTGCAACTGTAAGAACAGGTTGTTTGCCCATTTTTAACAAGGTGCAGTGCACCACTACAGGAGCCCTTGTCCACCTTAACTGGACAGCTGGAGGCACTGTTGCTGGAATGAAGCTCTAATCAGATGTTAAGGGAGCACACAGAGCAGAGTTCTAAAGGCAAAGAGGTATGTGAGCATTTGCAGTACTCATGTGCAGGTTATTCCAGGGGCTCACATAGAATAGGTTTTGTGGAATAAGCTTTAAAAGATTTTACATTTGTGAGATTAACATGTGGAGTAAGCAGCAATCCTCCCACAAAAAACAGTAGTATCCAATATTTTTATCACGTTTGCAGGGAATGTGTCGACTTCGCAGTTTAGGAGGTGGGTGGGTGGATCGCAAAGAGATGCACTCATGGCACAGATTGCATGAGGGGAAGCTAGAAGCTCAGCAAAGGGACATGATTCTTCATTTCAACAGTTTCTCCTCTACCTCCCACGCCCATAAAGAGATGGGGAGGCTGGAAGTGGAGGCATATATCGTGTCAATGGTGGGTTTGGAGAAGTGATATATTTGGGGGATTTTTTTCCACAATCGACTTGCGGGGAGTTCAACATCTGGAGTGAGCAGAACAGTACCAATGCGCTTTATCTAGGGACTTGAGTGAATAATGGCTGCTGAAGCACCAAGTAACAGAGCAACCAACCTTCCAATAATTACTTCCCGCATAACTCTAAATATCCACGTGGGACGAAAAATACAAGATTTTTTAGCCCAACTTGTGGAAATCTTATCATGTGGAGGCTGTAGGAGAAGGTATCAGTAGGGGTAATTGTTCAGTTTTTTTCAAAACTAATGAACTTTTTTTACTACATCAAGAATAGCAACTACTCACGTTACCAAGAAAACTCTAGCCAATGGGAGGGAAAGTTCCCTTAAAAAATAAAAAACATACTATTTAGGTCATTTCATATAAAATGAGGAAACATTCTATTATGTATGAAGTGCTTTTAAAAAAGATATTTGGAGGCCTATTTTTTAGATGCAAACCATGCAGGTACCGGGTCTCCATGTTCAGGAAACTTAATGGACACTGCGTACCTTCTACCTTCAGATTTTCACATTCTTGTAAGACAGCACAGGCTTTACTCACACATTGTTGTGGCAAAAGTGCATCACTATGTGATGCCTGCCTTTCATACTAGCTCACTTGCTCAACCAGGGATTCCACATTTATCCGTACCCAAAAAGTCTGGATGTTGCTCTAGCCACCCAGACAATGCAACAAAGTAATCTTGCTCCTTGATTTCTTTCTTGCAATAAGCTGGGAAAAGTCAAACACTTAAATGGGCACTCTAGTTTCTTTCATTTGAGCCATCACCAAAAAGTGGACCTTTAACCCAGGCCATGGGCTCCTCCCTCCTCCCCCCTAACCCTTTCCCAGTGCCAAAGCCTTTGTTGGTGATTTCGGTATGTCGACATTCAATGCCTTGTAACTTTTTTGTTACATGAGATATATCGGCCAAATTTGGCCCCTTTTTTTCCCACATGTAGGCGGTCGTAATGCCACCCAGGAATCCTAGGTTGCTTTAGGGGGGTGAGAGAAAACCAAAAAGGGGGAAGATGCTGGGTTTTTCAGAAAATGCCATTAAAATGATGTACAAAGAAGCCTGTGTTTTTTTCCTTGTAAGAGCTAGGAACAAATGGTTTGCTGTGCTGAATTCCCCAATTCCCTGGCTTTCAAGAACAGGTTGAGTGGAAACAAATAAAAATTATTTTGATGTGGTGATCAACCATTTTGTGAGAGGTAGGTGATTTTGGCAATTTCTGCCAACTGGACATGCATGGACGGAATGGAAGAAAAGGGTAGGAAAGCCGAATTGGAGGACAGAAAGGCTTACATTTCTGAAAAGTAGACAAAATTCCAAGTTTAGGAAGGGGTGATTTGCACAGGGCAGGCAAAAACTAGGTAGGGGAAAGTTCCATAGTTTGGGGAAAAGCAGGAAAATAACAGAAAAAGATTTGTGGTGGACATGGTTGGCTTGTATGAATTTTGAAAAAACAATGCTGCGCTACATTCCCGACTCTTGCAGTTAGGAAATCACAATTTTTTTTGTAGTATTTCACAAAACAAACAATACCACAAGCCAAACACTGAGCCATGGTAAACAGGAATTTTATGCCTGCGGCCTGAGCAGACGTACTTAGCATGTGTAAATCAGGAAAACCAATGTGGTGAGTAATGGCAAGCATCCATTTTTTTTGAGAGCGCACAGGCAGACCCTTTCAAGGGTAGGTGACTTGTGCAGGTTACAAAAGTGTATGGTGCCTAAAGCAGCAACTAAATGTAGGGCACATTTGGGAAATGAAAGGGTTGTGTGACAAAGGGCACCAGCAAATGGGTCGAAACGTTATGAAAACCACACAAACAACAAATGTCATATCTTCCCGCGTACCCACACGTGTCCGATGAAAACGGTACCTCACATGTGTGGGTGCACCTACTCGGGCGCCAAGGGGAAAGCCTAAAACATGGCTAACCCCAAGTCTTTTCCGACAGCTGAATTTCACGATTTTTTCAGAAGGGCGCAGCATACAGACATGGGCCTAGGGTGTCCAAGCCACCAAGGAAAACGGTGAACCCCATGCATTTCCCAAAAGAGGACACCAGTGGGAATCCGCAGAGGTCTGACTTACGCAAATCGGCCCAGAATTTATTACCCAGAACCCCAGACAAAGTGAACATTGTGTTTTTTCCCCACCAAATAACACACTTTGTTGGGGATTGTGGCTACTAAAAACTGGGGCAATATGCGCAAGGCAGACTTATGTGGATTCCCACGTGTGTCCTCTTTTCGGAAATGCAGGGGGTTCTCAGGTTTCCTTGCTGGCTTCGACACCCCCGGCCCAAATCTGTAGGTTGCCCACATGAACAACATGTGCTGTGCCGAAAGGCTTGGGGTTACCAGTGGGTTACCCTTTTTCTTTTGCGCTCGGTAGGTTCACCCACACATGTGAGGTACCGTTTTCATCGGGACACGTGTGAGGACGCGGGAAGGTAGGCCATGTGTTATTGCTGCTGTGTTTCGGTGGGTGGCCAGAGCGAAAAGTCTGAGAATTGTCTTTATTCAGCCAATTTCAGAGACATTTCCCTCTGTCCACTCACCGAAACACGTCGCCAACAACAGATGTCATATCTTCCCGCGTTCCCACAGGTGTCCGACGAAAACAGTACCTCACATGTGTGGGTGCACCTACCGGGGCACAAAAGGAAAATGGTAACCCACTGGTGCCCCCAAGCCTTTCGGCACAGCACATTTTGTTCATGTGGGCAAACTACAGATTTGGGCCTAGGGTTTCGAAGCTAGCAAGGAAAACGGCGAACCCTATGCATTTCCCAAAAGAGGACACCTGTGGGAATGCACAGAGGTCCGACTTGCGCGAAGTGGCCCAGAATGTATTACCCAGAACCCCCGGCAAAGACCCACATGGGAGAAGGGTGCCCAAGACCTGGATATTGGCGCCGACTTTGCTGGAGCTCTGGCTGCCCTGCGTTACAGCTTCTCCCCAACAGGGAGTCCCGGCAGTGTGCCAATACCTCCCTTAAGGGAAAAGATGTAATGCAGCCCAGCCGCAACTCCAGGACGGTTGGAGGTGATGCCCCTGACCTTGGGCATCCATGTACCATGTGGGTGTACCTTCCCCCAAGCACAGCGGCAGCTCCAGGGAGCCCCGGAAGGATCCCCATTCCTCCCCGGAGGTGCCACCTGTAACGTAGCACAGCCAGAGGTGCAGCTTGGGCTTGCAGACGGACAACTCACATGGGAGACATCCGCTCCCAGGGAAACACCAATGTTCTGCTGGCATGGGGGGCAATTTGTAGCCTGCCCCTGCAATTGTGTCCCAGCCCACCAAATCCGCCCAGACGGCCCATTCCCACCCACACCACCAACAATCCAGCCCAAGTCTCACCCACCCCCCACTGACAGTGGGCCCCAACCATAGAATAATAAAAAAACAGTATTCACATAACGTTGCAGCTGCTCGCGTAGAAAAAGCTGTAACCAAAACAAAAAACGTGTAACCTACGGTCACCCCAGCAACAACAAATGTACACTCGTACTTTCCAAGCATGCCCCCCCCTTGCAAGCCATCCCTGGTGGTCTACTGAACCTCACCCCCCAGTGAAAACATATTTGCCCCTTCCTACGAGCAGATATCTGCCCCCAGGGAGGGCTGCATGAGCTGCCCCCACCACACTCCATTTGGGGTGGCGGGAGAAGACCACCCCAAAATGTAGGACAGGCCCCCCAATGGATGGGGCAGTAGGGATTGGGCACCCTGGGGGCAGATTGGCACACCAATGTGCCCTTCTGCGCCAAGGCAAGTTTGGTAAACAAAGAAAAAAAATGAAAATGGCAGGCTGCACTTTAGGGGGGCTGCTGAGGGGTACCTTAAACCGCCGGGGAATTTTGTAATGTGAAGGAGGTGCACCTCTCCACCCCCCCCAAAATGGAGGGGCGGCTCATCTCATGTAGCCCTCCCTGGGGACTGATAAGGGGGGGCTGTCCTGCACTCCTCCCTGAGCTCAGGTGTCCCTTCCTAGGAGCAGATATCTGCCCCCAGGGAGGGCCGCATGACATGGCCCCCACACCACCCCTTCCCATTCGAAAATTCCCCATCAGTTTGGGGTGCCCACAGCCCCCACTAAAATGCTGTCTACCATTTTCACTTTTTTTCCTTAGGTTACCCAACTCCCCTTGGAGCAGATGGGCCCAATAGTGTACCATTCTGCCCCCAGGGAGCACAAAGCCTACTGCCCCAACCATTGGGGGGCCTGCCCAACATTTTGTGATGGCCCTCTACTCCCTCACCCCAAATGGGTGGCGGGGCACCTCATGCAGGCCTCCCTGGGCCGCCTACAAACGGCTGCGTGAGGTACACCCCCCCTCCATTTGGGGTGAGGTGGGGAAGAGGGCCACCAAAAATTGTGGGACAGGCCCCTCAGTGGGTGGGGCAGTAAGGTTTGGGCACCCTGGGGCCAGATTGGCACACCAATGTGCCCCTCGGCGCCAAGGCAAGTTTGGTAAACAAAGAAAAACATTGAAAATGGCAGACTGCCATTTAGGGGGGGCTGAGGGGCACCCTAAACTGCCAGGGAATTTTGTAATGTAATTGGGGGGTTACCCTCCCCCCCCATACCAAATACAGAGGGGGCATCTCATTCAGCCCTCCATGGAGCGGCTGGGTTTCAGGGGGGGTTGGAAGAGGGCCACTTACCTAGCCCCCCCCCTGCTTCCAAATGGGATCCTGGTGGTCTAGTGGCCATTGCTAGTCAAGGATCGAGTGCCCTGCACACGATCCGAGGCCAGCAATACTTTACACAAGGTGTCGTTGGAAAGGGGAGGTTCTCTCCTTTCCAACGCCACCATCCTAAAAAAAAAAATCCCTGGTGGCTAGGGTCCCCAACCCCCTTCCCATCGCTATAGCTTTCTTTCGTTTTTTTAAATTTATTTTTATTATACCTCCACCCCTGGGGGCAGATGGTCACCCATCTGCCCCCAGGGGTCTCCATACATGTGGGCCCCATGCTTTGGGGCCTCGGGGTGAGGGGGCCTCTTATCTAGTAAGCAGCACCCACTCCCCCTGCTTTCAAAAGACATCCCGGTTTAGTGGCATTGCTAGCCATGGATCGAGCGCTCTGTGCCCGATCCGTGACCAGCAATGCTGTCACACAAAGTGTTGTTGGAAAGGGGAGAATCGCCCCTTTCCAACAACACCTGCCTCGATCGCCGGCTTAAAATACAGCCGGAGATCGAGGCAGAGGGATCAGGGCACTCGCCTTCTCTTTTCACTGCGGCAGCCCGAAATGGCTGCCACAGTGAAATTGAAGGTAACCCAGCCCCCTGGCAGTAAGGAGGGACCTCCCCCTGACATATCCCAGGGGTTGGATTATAGTTTTGAGCGATCCCTGCTTTCGCTCAAAACAAGGTGCCAAAAAAGGACGGGCTATCTCGTCCTTGGCAACACAAAGGTAATGTCAAGGACGGGAAAGCTTGTCCTTGGCACTTAAGGGGTTAAGTTGCTGTCAATTGAAATGGGAGTCTCTTGAATCCATCCGTTATCCAACACATTCCCTAGACACCCATTTGAGAAGTACAGCAAATCGCTGTGAAAACTAATGACGGGTACTGGGATGACAAAGCCTCATCACCAAAAAGGTAGCAGTAGTTCTTTGTTGTAGACGAGAAAAGGCAAATTGCATGTGCGTCTTACCCCTCCACCCTCCAACCCCACCTGAATGCTGCCAGGTGGATCTTAGTGGCAAACTGCAGTGCAGGAGCAGGGTGACAACGGTCCCCGGAAGCTGTGCTGTGGTTCTAATTTAACAGCACATCTGTTTGGTTGCTTTTGAGGGGCACATGTTTGCTGTGTGCTTCAAGGCAGTTGCAGTCCTCGGTTCAGTAGTGTTAGACTACGTATACACCAGAGGGGATCAAGTCTCCAGCACTCGGTTGAGTGCCGATGTTGAGCTTAATTCAAACTGGTAACCCATGCAGTTTTCATCTTTTGCTTGAGATCTCCTTGGGTAACATTTAACTGCTTTCCCCCAGCTAGGTGCTTTCAGGCTGAAGTCATTATACACCCCCCACCAGCCAAATGTTTCAAGTCCTCAACTTCAGCCTTTAGACGCCTCAGGTTCTTAAGGTTACACATCCTCCTTTCACTCACCAGTGACCGTTTTGCAGCCACAGCCAGGATTCACTGGTACCCTCTGGCTCATCACAGCTTGTGATATGGCTCAAGCAGGTTTGCTGCTCGTGTCGTCTACAACTCTCACATTGTGGCCTATTTGATTTAGCTATCCTCTTGCGCTCTACTCTCTGCATCTGCCATTCTCACTTCTACGCCCCAACCCTGGAAAGCCATCCCAACTCCCACAACATTCCAGTGGTTCCTGCCTCTTAATATTGAGGATCAGGGTACTAAGAGGATCTGGGGCCAGGAAAAGTGTCCACATACAGGCACAGGTTTCCGGTGCATCCAACAACATGGCTGAACTTTTCAAGATCTGCAGGGAACTAGCCAACCCTTCTGCAGTCTCCTCCCCTTCTCATTCCTGACATCCTGAACACCCTTGTTACCCACCCACCAAACCCATCCCACACCCCCTTGCCTCCCTTGGCCCCTCACCTTACTCCGTCTCCCCCGTCACAACTGGAGTTACCGGAGTTGCCGCTCCATGAAGGTCTATTCTGAACAGGATTTCCCTTGCTCATCCGGGACCATCAAGGATACCATTAGCTATCTTGCCCCTGCTCTCGCTGATTTCTGCAATAATTATTTTGCCACTGGATCTTTCCCCTCCTCCCTTAAGCACTCCCTTGTGCACCCCCTCCTGAAAAAGCCTTCAGCAGACCCTACCTGTCCTGCCAACTACCACCCTCTTTCCATCACCCCCTTCCTGGGGAAGCTGCTGGAGAGGCAGACAGTGCCCCAACTCAACTTGCAAAATGAACTTGTTGGTGATCTCCATGACCATCAATCTGGATTCCAAGGATCCAGGGGCACGGAAACTGCTCCTCTGAACACCTGTGAAGGCTCACATCAACTCCTCAGTTGTCCTTCTCAATCTCTCCTCTGCCTTTGACACGGTCAACCATTCCATCCTCATACAAAGGCTCCACGATACCCTTGGTATCTTGGAACGGGCACTGGACTGGCTGACATCCTTCCTAACTGACCGCTCTTCCCAAGTCATCCTGGGCACCTTCTCTCCTACTTCCTTCGCCACCTGTGGTGTTCCCCAGGGTTCAAGCCTCTCCCCTTGGCTCTATAACATCTACCTTGCTAAGCTTGCACACCTCGTATCCTCCTTTTCATCCAACTTCCAGTGTTATGCAGACGAGACAATGCTTTTTCAAACTTCCTCCTAACCCGCTTGCACCCTCCATCATCCCCGACTGCCTATCTGCCATCTAGTCCTGGTGCACCTCCAACAATTTCAACGCCTGTAAAACAGGGATCCTTCCCATCTGGACCCCTGCTCCCTCCTCCTTTCCTTCATTCTGGTCTTCCTCCTTGGGCTCTCCCTCTGCTCCTTCTAAAGTCAGAAACCTTGGAGTCCTCTTTGACTCCTCTCTTCTTTCTTCCTCATACTCGGGACATTACCAATGTTAAAGGATATTTCTACCGCGCACTATCACCACTGTAGTGGTCCCCTGATGCTCTGGCGGATCTGAAAAGGGAACAAGGGCTGAGTTAGTGGGAATGAGCGGGAAAGTGCAAGAGAGCAGTGATGTGTTGTTGGCAGCCTCAACACGGTTAACACCGTTTGCTGGGCTTGGGGTGCTTTCCGTTCAGTAGCCTTCGTGTGCTTTTGTGCGAGTCTGTGTGGTTTGTTTTGGTGTTGCGGTGTAGTGAAGTTTGTGCCGTTTGTTGTGCTATAGGGTTGTGGTTCTTTTATTTTAGAGTTTGAAAGGTGTATGCAGAGGGTTGACATTGTTAGTGGGTTGGTTAATTGGCATTGCTGCCTGGAAGTGAAGTGCTAAACTTCCATATTCCCTCCAGGTGGGGCGCGCGAGCATCTTCGCTCCTCCATCCAGATCCGGCACCAGTCGACACCCATAGTCCCTTCCACACTTGACGCCAACCCACATTCATGACCATGTCCAAGTTTGGCCCCCACCCACCTCCAACAAACCTGTCTGTATGCGGGGCAAGCAAGCGTTCGTGAGTCCATCCAAACCTGGCCCCAATAGCATTCCCAATCCAGTCCATACGTGGCATTGGTTAGCCAACGCTAATTCCGTCCAGATGTGGCAGTGGTCAGCACTCGCAGTCCTATCCAGCTGCTCATGCATGCCAACACTCGCAGCAATGTCCAGGCGCTGCAGCAGTCATCATTCACAACAGCGTCTGGGCCTGGCGCATGCTCATGTCCACAACTCAGTTCAGGTGTGGCAACTGCTAACATTCATACAACGATATCCAAGTACAGTACCTGGTAGCATTCATGGAGTGGGTGGGGTTGTTGGATGGAGTTGGGCAGGGAAGCTAGTTTGTCTTTATTGGTGTGGCATGTGTCCTATTTGAACAAGCATTGTCTCTTGTTATTTCTGGAGTGTCCCTTAGTCGGTTCTGGGGCTTGTCAGTATCATCCTGAATTCTGTCATGTTCTTTGGGTTTACTGTTTGATTGTTTCAATTTGAATCTGCGGTGTTGAAGAGCCAGGTTTTTAGTCGTTTTCTGAATTGTAGGTGCTCTTTGGTGTTTCTTATTTCTTTTGGGATGATGTTCCATTTTTTTGCAGCTAGGTGGGAGAAGGAGGATCCCCCCCCTAGTTATTTATTGAGGTATGGTCTTGTTCCAGGCGGATTTCATTGCTTGATCTGAGAAGTCTGGTTGTCTTCTAGATTGTGATCGTCTTTTGTAGGAATTCGGCTCCTTGTCCGCCGATTGCCCTGCGTTTTATGCACATTGTTTTGAAGGTGATGCAATGTTTGACTGTGAGCCAGTGTAGTGTTTTTAGTGTTGGAGTGATGTAGTCTCTTCTGGATAGTTTGAGGAGTCTGGCTGCTGCATTTTGAATGCACACTAGTTTGAGGTGGTATTCTGGTATCCCGAGGTAGAGGCCGTTTGCGTAGTCGATTGACATGATTAGGGCGACGATTTTGAGTGTTTTGTGGGGGAAGGAGAAGAAAGGTAGGATTCTTCTTGTTGTGTGAAGGAGGAAGAAGCATTTCTTGATGAATGCATTTATTTGGGGGTCTCAGGTTAGGGTGTTGTCCATCAGAACTCCCAGATTTTTTACTAACCTATATGGTGTAGGTGCTGTTCTCTTGGTTTTTGGATATAAATCATGATTTCGGTCTTTTCTAGGTTGATTTTCAAGTTGTTGGCGTTCATCCAGTTGAAGTCTTTTAGACACTCAATTAGGGTTGAGTGATCAGCTTGGGTGTCTTCGATTTTGTAGATGATTGGAGTGTCGTCTGCGTAGTTGTAGCATGTAATTTTGTATTTTCTGAAGATTCTGATTACTGGAGTTTGGTAGATATAATTGAAGTATAATGGTGATAGTGAGGATCCTTGTGGTACTCCATAGTCATTAACTTGTGGCGTAGATTTGAAGGGTTTGCTGTTCTGTCTGCTAGGAACGATTTAATCCAGAGTAGTGCCATGTCCGTTAAACCTATGTCTTCCAATCTTTTGGTTAGGGTGTCATGGCTAACTGTCGAAGGCTGTGGAGAGGTTGAGCAGAATCAGAGCTGATGTGTTGTCGTCTGCGTTTGTTTTTAGGTCGTCCCAGATGGATAGTAGTGCAGATTCTGTTCCTCTTGCGGGTCTGAAAACGACTTGTGCTTGGTGTAGCAGTTGCCGTTTTTCTACATGTCCTTGGGTTAATTTGTAAACATAGGTTTCTAGGAGTTATGCTGGGTAGGCAATGTTTGAAATCGGTCTGTGGAGAGGTCTTCCACCTCACCATTGTGTTTTTAAAAGTGGTTTGATATGTAATAATTTACCATTTTATATGCTGATTTCAAGGATCTTGGTACAGTTCCTGTTGTGAGTGATTTAGGATGTTTCTGTAGTATTCTGATGGCGAGGATTGATTTGTAGATGTCAGGGGGCAGCGATCCATGGGTGATCCTGCTTTCTTGATGTGTTTTACCAGCTGGGTGAATTCCTCTCCTGATATTTCAGGAGAGTTTGAATTTGTGCTGTGGCTCTTCGTTAGGTCCGGTTGGTTGAGTGTTATGGTTGGTTCGTTTTGTATGATTTGTTGGATGTCGTTGATTTTGTTCTTTAAATGGTCTGCCAATTCGTTGCAAAGTTTCTCTGAGGGGGTTAGAGTGCTGTCGCAACCAGGTGGGTTTCTCATTTCTTTAAAGATTTTGAACATTTCTTTGTGTGTGCTGGTGGCAGGTGTGATTCGGTCGTCATAATGCCTTCACTTTGCCTTTTGCATTTTCTTTTTGTATGCACAGATTTGTTTCTGGAACAGGATTTTCTTGTCTTGGTTGTATTCTTTCCTCCATTCTAATTCCATCTTGTTGTACTTTTTCATGGTGCTTAGTAGCAGGGTGAAACATTTTGCCATTACCTTTATTTTGAGGGGGTAAATTGTTTTTCCGGGGCAATGTTTTCAATTACATCAGCAATCCATTTGTGGAGTAGCTCCGCTTTCCCGTCTAGGTCAGCCAGCTCTAGTTCTGTAGTTGAGGGTTTGGACATCTACAGTTCCATAAGGTTGGTTGCTTTGACGGTTTTCCAGTTTTATTTTGTGATGGTTGTGAGCTGCGGGTGCTGGATGTGGGTTTGAGATGGTAGTGTGATCACGAATGGGATGATGAGATGGTGGCTCCAAAGTATTTGTATCGGTGGTGCCGTGGTGATAAGTTTTTCCTTGGCAAAGATTGCGTCAAGCATGTGTCCTGCCGAGTGTGTTGCCCGTTTGACCAGCTGTTGTAGTTTCATGGTTGTTAGCTGCCCAATTAGTGAGTTTTGGGAGCTAGTGTGTTTTTCTTCAAACCAGATGTTGAAGTCCCCCAGAATTATTAGATGTTCGTGCTTGATGACTGTTAGGCAGAAACCTGTGCAGTTCCCTCTGGGACCACTGCAAAAGATTTAAGTCTACAGGTGTTGGCTGTAAACCCACTTGGTAGCAGTCTGTACCACACAGATTCACTGTGGTAGCTGTGGCTGAGCAGTCAGACTTCCCTCAAGAAGAGTTAGGCAGTATACAGAGGATCATAATAGGTACAGAGGCACAGTAGCACAAGCAAACACTGACCAGAGCTAGGTGTAAAAGTATAGACTTATTTATTAAAGGTACACTCATAAATTACACTAGCACGATAGAAAAGATAAGAAAGTCAAACACAGTTACTATTACTCATATGTACATCCCTAATCATTTGTTGGACAATTCTAAGTTAACCCCACTTATTTCCAAACAGAGGTGAGCACTTAACGTTAGATGACACTCCAACAAGTATTACCAAAAGGGAGGGAAAAGGCAGAAATAAAGAGAGCAGTAAGGTAAAACACTTTTCACATAAGGTTAGCAAAGACAGTTAATGGTGGAACAAGGAGAATTAGTTTGGGGCCCGCTTTAGAGGGAGCCAGGCGAAAAATGTGCCCAAGATCACACAATGTCATCACTCTTTGCAGGTGAGAGAAAAAGGTTTTACTACGGTTCTGGAAAGTTTAGTTAGGGTGTCCCAGACCTACCCAGGTTCGAGAGCCGAGGGCTAAATCTACCCCGTACAATCGGTGGCAAGGGAGGCCGGGCGGAACACAGTACCTTTAAAAGTGGAAAGGATCCTCCAGCAGTGGTAGTTGTTCCTGGTAGTGGGTGTAAGTCGCGGCGTCGTCCAGGGGAAGAGGTGATCCCGACGTGGAGGAAAGCTGCAGATCGTTGCACTACCAGGGAAGAGACCAGCCGTGGAGTTTTCCGGTCACAACGGATTTTTACTCCTCTTTAGCGGTTGAGGTAAAAAGTGGTATCCCGGTTGCCAGGGTGCTTGGCACAGGCAAGGCGGCCACGAGATGCTTCGGGACGGCGAAAAGAAGGCAGCAACTGGTTGTCCCCACCAGTTAAGGGAAGAAGACTCTCCGGCGGGAGATCTCCTCTGTCGTCGGGAAAAGTGGTGAGACGGTTCTGCAGGGCTTCACCGGTGGTGTCGTCTTGGCAGGTCGGCTCGGCTTCTCCCTCTTCGGCTCCTTAGGTCCTGTGGCGACTTCTGAAGAACCAGTCCCAAAAACCCTGCTTTTATGCAGCAAACCCCCATTCATACAGCCTAGCTGTCACTCAAACATGCTAAGTGGTGAGCGGGGTGGCTCACCACTTGGGCCAATCACACTAGAGTGCGACATGAGTTGGCAAGGCAACTCAGTCCAGGGTGCCTAAACCCCCTCCCACACCCCCTGTGGTACCCAGACAGAATGGCACCACTTTGGAGGGCTTCTGTGCAGAAGCCCGCCAAAAGTGGAACAAAGGCTCGACTCGGGTTCAGGGTTACTGAAGTGAACCTAGACGCCATTTTGGCGGCGAGTTCTGGCAAAAAATCCCAACCGGTGAATTTATATTAAATAAATAACCCGGCGGTATCTTTAACATTGCACCAAAAAGTGGTGCATTAGAAACAATGGGAAATCCCATTGGGAAATATTCTGGTGGAATATTTCCGTGGTATCCACTGCCACCAGCCAGAACTCGGCGAGGGGGGACGGGACAGTACCCCCTCGACAACAGACCCAGGGGCAATCTAATTGCCCCTACCAGTACTTCCACAGTAAGATGGTTTGTACTGGTTAAGTTCCTAAGTTAAGACTAGTAAAGTCAATGGTAACTTTACAGACCCAGGGAGACAGTAGTCAGTCCCAGGGTGTGGAGTCTATGTTTGGGGGTCTCTAGGACACCCCTGTGCTACTTCACTGAGGGTGCTGTGTAACACATATTCAAAAACCAATGATGGCCTATGGGGAAAATTACCCCCTAGCCCATAAGCACATAGCAAGTCACAGAAACACTCAAGTCATGTCCAAGAGTGAGGGTAAAAGAGTCTCACTCTTGGCAGGAGAAAAAAATAAACCCCAAAAATCCAGCAAAGCTGCTGGGGGACTCACTAGGTTAGGAAATTCAGCCTAAACAGAGAATTCTTCCTAACACTCGCCCCCCCCCCCCCAGACTAAGAGACAGGAGGATTTAATCCACTCCTGGATGAACCGCATACCTCTAGTCGATGACATACATCCTAGAGAGTCCATCAGCATTTTGATGGTGACACCCTGACCTGTGCTCAATGGTGAAATCAAACCCTTGGAAGCAGATTGACCATCTCAATAGTTTTGGATTTTCCCCTTTCATTTGCATTAACCATCTCAAGGGTTGGTGGTCAGTCTGAATGACAAAAGTAGAACCATACAAGTATGGCCTAAACTTCTTCAGTGCCCACACAATAGCAAAGCATTCTCTTTCGATTGTTGCCCACCTTGTTTCAGGATCCTTCAGTTTTCTACTGATGAAGCAAATGGGGTGTTCCCTACCCTTCTCATCCAGTTGGCTAAGAACTGCACCTATACCTACATTGGAAGCATCAGTTTGTACAATGAAAGTTTGGTGGTAGTCAGGAGCTCTGAGTACTGGAGCTTGGCAGAGAGCTTTCTTCAGGTTTTCAAAGGCCTGATTGCATTCCTCATTCCATTTGACCTTCTTAGGGAATTTTGGAGAGGAGATCACATTCAGGGGAGAAGCTATGGTCCCATAGTTCTCAATGAAATTCCTGTAGTACCCAGTGAGGCCTAAGAAGGCTCTCACCTGGGTCTGAGTAGTAGGTGTTGTCCAATTTTGCACAGCTTCAATCTTGCTGAGCAAAGGCCTTATTTCTCCACCTCCTACCTCATGTCCAAGGTAGACCACTTTACTCTGACCAATTTGGCACTTGCTTGCCTTTATGGTCAGATTGGCCTGCTCAAGAGCCTGCAAAACATGTCCTAAGTGGGTCACATGTTCTTCCCAGGAGTGGCTGAAGACTGCAATGTCATCCAAGTATGCCATGCAGAAGTCCTCCATCCCAGCTAGAACTTGGTTCACCATCCTCTGGAATGTTGCAGGTGCATTTTTCAGTCCAAAAGGCATAACCTTGAATTGGTATAGGCCAACTGGGGTAGAAAATGCAGTTTTCTCCTTGGCATGGTCTGTCAGGGCTATTTGCCAGTAGCCTGACGTAAGGTCCAGTGTGCTGAGGTACTTGGCTGCACCAAGTTTATCCACCAACTCATCTGTCCTTGGCAAAGGGTGGGCATCAGTCTTGGTGACTGCATTAAGAGCTCTATAGTCCACACAGAATCTCAACTCTTTGGATCCTGCCTTTGGTACTAAAACTACTGGGCTAGACCATGGACTAGTAGAGGGCTCTATTACCCCGAGATCAAGCATCTTCTTGACCTCTCCTTTGATGTGGGTTCTGACATGTTCTGACATTCTATATCCCCTGCTTTTGACTGGCAGGCAGTCACCAGTGAGTATCTCATGCTGTCCCCAAGGGGTCAAGCCTGGTGAAAGTGAGAACAGGGGGGCAAACTGATTTAACATAGCATTGCACTCCTCCTGTTGCTCAGGGGTCAGATCTGAAGAGAGATTAACTCCTTCAACCTTTTCGTCCAAAGGTAAGCCTCTCAGGAGGTCAGGTAGAGCTTCACTCTCCTCCTCCTGTTCTGATGAAGCTAGAAGCAATGCTCCTACTTCTGGTCTAGAGACATAGGCTTTGAGGCGGTTGGTGTGGAAGACTCTGGGAGCTTCCCTGGGTTTGCCCAGATCCACCAGATAGTTGACCTCTCCAAGTTTTCCCACAACCTTGAAGGGTCCCATCCATTTGTCTTGCAAGGCCCTCTGCCTTGTTGGAAGCATAACTAGAACTAGCTGGTCTTGAGTAAACTCAACCATGTTAGCCTTCTGATCATGCCAATGTTTGATCAGAGCTTGGCCAGCTTTCAAGTTGTCACTTGCTTCTGCCATCATGTGGGACATTCTCCTTCGGAGACCTATCACATAGTCAGTCACTCTGACTGGCTTGGGGGAAGGAGCACTCTCCAACCCCTCCTTAATCAGGGCCAAGGGGCCTCTGACGGGATGGCCATAAAGAAGTTCAAAGGGAGAATAACCCACTCCCTCCTGAGGGACTTCCCTATAAGCAAATAGAAGGCATGGCAGTAGAAGGTCCCACTTCTTCTTAAGGGGTTCTTCTAAGGCACCTATCATGCTCTTCATGGTTCTGTTAAATCTTTCTACCAACCCGTTTGTCTGAGGGTGGTAGGCGGTTGAGAACTTGTAGGTGACTCCGCAGGTTTTCCACATGGCCTTCATGTAGTTGGACATAAAATTTGTCCCCCTGTCAGAGATCACCTCCTTAGGAAACCCAACCCTGGTAAAGATACCAAGGAGGGCCTTAGCCACAGCCTGAGCTGTAACAGTCCTCATAGGAATTGCCTCAGGGTACCTAGTAGCATGGTCTACTACAACAAGGATAAACCTGTTGCCTGAGGAGGTTGGGGGATCAAGGGGACCAACAATGTCAATCCCTACCCTCTCAAATGGGACTCCCACAACTGGGAGAGGCACTAAAGGTGCCACATTCTTGGAACCAACCTTACCAGAAGTCTGGCAGGTATGGCAGCTCCTGCAATATCTATCTACTTCAGCCCCCGTCTTTGGCCAATAAAAGTAGAGAGAGCGCCTTTCCTTGGTCTTCTTGAAACTCAAGTGACCAGCCAAAGGAATCTCGTGGGCTGGTTGCAAGAACTGTTGTCTGTTCTCTTGGGGCACTACCAGGCGTTGGTAGGCTCCAGGTTCAGATTCAGTTGGTTCACTGTAGAAGAGGCCATCTTCCCAGTGTAACCTATACTTCCCAGGCTCTTGCCCATCAGCCTGAGAAGCTGCCTGTTGGCGAAGGCCCTCCAGAGTTGGACATTCTCTTTGTCCCTTACGAAAAGCTGTCCTGCTGGGTCCACTTTCTGCCAGTAAAGACTGCAGCTCAGGATGGTCAGCCGGGTCCAGGTCTCCAATAAGTTCTGGGCCTCCTACTAGCTCTTCTTCAGAGTCTAGTTCAACCAAACAGGGTTGTACCTCCCTCTCAGCCTCAGCTGGAGGTGGAGTTACAGGTGTAACTTTGGACAACCTCGGGGACGTCCTTGTTGGAAGCACTGGAGTGCTTGCTGTAGGCTTTTTCCTAGGAGTCTTGGGTGGCCCCTTTGCTCCTGATCTGGTAGTTACTGCAGTAAGTTGCTCCAGTGGGAGAGGAGTGATTTCTGTCATCTCCTGAGATACACCTCGCAGGGTTTTCTCTCTTGCAGATTTGGTGAGCTCCTGTAACCTTTTACTAGGAGGTCTGGGGGTATGTGACAACTCCCAGAGCTTTCAGGTCATTTCCTAGCAGAACTCTTCCTGGCACTTCACATTGTATACTGACAGGTATCTTCTCATCCAGTGTAATGATATGGCTGTGAACTGGTAACTGGGGACACATCTGCACAGGCCCTCCAGCTAACTTGGTGAGGCATTTGGGTGCCTTAGCAACATCCTCTGCCTTGAAAAATGATTCATCCACCACAGTTATGCTGGCCCCAGTGTCCCTGATGGCAGGAGTCTCCTGACCATTCACGTGGACACTGTCCTTATAATACTCATTAGTATTATCTGGGATAGAATTATACACATCTAAATTTTGTTGTTCCCACAACCCCAGAGAGACTAAAGAAACACTGGCTGAGACTCCAGTGGGTTCATCAGCCAGTAGTAGAAAGTTTCCACTTGCCATAGTGACTTCCTCCTCTGGAGCGAAGGCTAAGGAGACAAGTTGGACCCCTGAAGGTTTACCCTTACATCTGGGATCTCCTTTCACATGGTCAGTAGCCTTACAAACATAACAGGCCCCAAAGGTCCTTTGGAATGGAGGCTTGTTCTGACCTCCTTCTGGTTTAGCACCAGAAGGTATACTACTCTGCTGTGGTTTCCCAGGTGGCTTACCCTTATGGTTTTGTTTGGGGCCCTCTTTGGAATTACGATTATTAGAATACTCTTTGGAGTCTTTCTTAGGCTGTCTTCACTCATCCTTCTTCTGAGTTACCCCAGAATCCTTGTGAGTAGCCCTGTTGGCAACCCACAAGTCAGCAGCCTTAGCTAGTTTCCTAGGATCTAATTCCCGTGAATCAGCCAAGTGCTGTCTGAGCTCAGGAGAGCAGGCATCATAAATTGACTCCATCATGACCAGATTTTTCATTCCTTCATAAGTGTTCACCTTGTAACCCTTAATCCATCCCTCTACGTTTTTCAACCCTTCACACACCCAGGTAGCCCAGGGGGTACCATCATGCTTTTTGAGGCTCCTAAACCTCTTAAAATACTGGGAAGGGGTCTTCCCAAACCTAGCTATCAAAGCTAGTTTCACACATTCATACTCTTTCCTATCCTCCTCCCCCAACTCCATTACCACATCAGTTGCAACAGGGGGAAGCCTAGAGAACAACCAGGTGAGTAACTCATTACCTGTGATGTTCTGGAGCCCATTATTATACTCAAACATAGACAACCAATCCAACACATCCAACTTAGGCTCATACATACCAATCAATTCCTTAGGCATCCGGGATCTTTTAGGACTGGAACTTCTAGAGGAGCCAGAGAGAAGCATTCTCAACAGACAATTTCTTCATTTCTAGCTCATACTTGAGCTCCATTTCCCTTAGCCTCAGTTCTTTGTCAGTTTGAGCATTAAGTTTCTTGTACTCTAATTCAAGTTTCATTTTCTCTAGTTCAAAGTATTGAGGGCTAAATGTGGGACCTGGCAAAGGTCCAGTAGGTACAGCTGGTAGAGCAGACAGAGGCCTAGAGGGACTATCTACAACAGTTTCATCCTCCTCTTCTGGTTCTGACCCAAGATCATCAATACTTTGTGCCATATCAATATCATTGCTGCTTTCTACATTTGCTGGAGTGATAAGTTCCTCTGGACCATCCTCCAGACTTTGGTTTTCTAACAACCTTTCTATTAGCTCTATTTTCTTTCCTTTAGTCATGAGATTCTTATCCTTACAGAGAAGTCTTAGACAATCAGCAGTTTTTGTAGCAAGGGACTCTTGACTATAACTTTCCATAGTAGACAGGTTAAAAATGACTTTTTCTTTCTTGTGCTTAAGCTTTGTGGTTAGTTGCACTAAGGTATCTCAAAAGTACTCTAAAGTGTATACTCAATACAGATCCCACTGCTGTACACCAGTGTTAGGCAGAAACCTGTGCAGTTCCCTCTGGGACCACTGCAAAAGATTTAAGTCTACAGGTGTTGGCAGTAAACCCACTTGGTAGCAGTCTGTACCACACAGATTCACTGTGGTAGCTGTGGCTGAGCAGTCAGACTTCCCTCAAGAAGAGTTAGGCAGTATACAGAGGATACATAATAGGTACAGAGGCACAGTAGCACAAGCAAACACTGACCAGAGCTAGGTGTAAAAGTATAGACTTATTTATTAAAGGTACACTCATAAATTACACTAGCACGATAGAAAAGATAAGAAAGTCAAACACAGTTACTATTACTCATATGTACATCCCTAATCATTTGTTGGACAATTCTAAGTTAACCCCACTTATTTCCAAACAGAGGCGAGCGCTTAACGTTAGATGACACTCCAACAAGTATTACCAAAAGGGAGGGAAAAGGCAGAAATAAAGAGAGCATTAAGGTAAAACACTTTTCACATAAGGTTAGCAAAGACAGTTAATGGTGGAACAAGGAGAATTAGTTCGGGGCCCGCTTTAGAGGGAGCCAGGCGAAAAATGTGCCCAAGATCACACAATGTCATCAGTCTTTGCAGGTGAGAGAAAAAGGTTTTACTACGGTTCTGGAAAGTTTAGTTAGGGTGTCCCAGACCTACCCAGGTTCGAGAGCCGAGGGCTAAATCTACCCCGTACAATCGGTGGCAAGGGAGGCCGGGCGGAACACAGTACCTTTAAAAGTGGAAAGGATCCTCCAGCGGTGGTAGTTGTTCCTGGTAGTGGGTGTAAGTCGCGGCGTCGTCCAGGGGAAGAGGTGATCCCAACGTGGAGGAAAGCTGCAGATCGTTGCACTACCAGGGAAGAGACCAGCCGTGGAGTTTTCCGGTCACAAAGGATTTTTACTCCTCTTTCGCGGTTGAGGTAAAAAGTGGTATCCCGGTTGCCAGGGTGCTTGGCACAGGCAAGGCAGCCACGAGATGCTTCGGGACGGCGAAAAGAAGGCAGCAACTGGTTGTCCCCACCAGTTAAGGGAAGAAGACTCTCCGGCGGGAGATCTCCTCTGTCGTCGGGAAAAGTGGTGAGACGGTTCTGCAGGGCTTCACCGGTGGTGTCGTCTTGGCAGGTCGGCTCGGCTTCTCCCTCTTCGGCTTCTTAGGTCCTGTGGCGACTTCTGAAGAACCAGTCCCAAAAACCCTGCTTTTATGCAGCAAACCCCCATTCATACAGCCTAGCTGTCACTCAAACATGCTAAGTGGGGTGCGGGATGGCTCACCACTTGGGCCAATCACACTAGAGTGCGACATGAGTTGGCAAGGCAACTCAGTCCAGGGTGCCTAAACCCCCTCCCACACCCCCCTGTGGTACCCAGACAGAATGGCACCACTTTGGAGGGCTTCTGTGCAGAAGCCCGCCAAAAGTGGAACAAAGGCTCGACTCGGGTTCAGGGTTACTGAAGTGAACCTAGACGCCATTTTGGCAGCGAGTTCTGGCAAAAAATCCCAACCGGTGAATTTATATTAAATAAATAACCCGGCGGTATCTTTAACATTGCACCAAAAAGTGGTGCATTAAAAACAATGGGAAATCCCATTGGGAAATATTCTGGTGGAATATTTCCGTGGTATCCACTGCCACCAGCCAGAACTCGGCGAGGGGGGACGGGACAGTACCCCCTCGACAACAGACCCAGGGGCAATCTAATTGCCCCTACCAGTACTTCCACAGTAAGATGGTTTGTACTGGTTAAGTTCCTAAATTAAGACTAGTAAAGTCAATGGTAACTTTACAGACCCAGGGAGACAGTCAGTCCCAGGGTGTGGAGTCTATGTTTGGGGGTCTCTAGGACACCCCTCTGCTACTGCACTGAGGGTGCCGTGTAACACATATTCAAAAACCAATGATGGCCTATGGGGAAAATTACCCCCTAGCCCATAAGCACACAGCAAGTCACAGAAACACTCAAGTCATGTCCAAGAGTGAGGGTAAAAGAGTCTCACTCTTGGCAGGAGAAAAAAATAAACCCCAGAAATCCAGCAAAGCTGCTGGGGGACTCACTAGGTTAGGAAATTCAGCCTAAACAGAGAATTCTTCCTAACAATGACCAGGTTGGTGATGGCTTCTATGAAGTTGTCGACGAAGGTTGCATTGTATGTCGGTCTGTGAACCAGAATGAATGTGATGTTAGTTTTTGCCTTCGCCGATAGGTGTAGGACCATGGTTTCGTAGTTGATGTTGAGAGGTTTGCCTGTTTTTATTTTCAGGTGTCCTTTGAATGCTATTGCAAGGCCTCCTCTATTTTTACTGTTTACCTGAAGGAATTTGAAATTGATCGAGAGGCAGCTTTGGAGTGCGATTTTGTAGTTGTCGTCCAGCCATGTTTCTGTGCTAAATAGGATGTCAATGCTGTTGTCGCAGAGGAGGTCTAAGATCTGTTCAGTGTTTTGGCATGGATCTTGCGTTTATTAGGTTTCAGTGGATTTTAAAGTGTAGTTTGGTTTGTGTTTTATTGTCAGCCTTGTTTTCTGAGTGGTGTTGCGATTTTTTGGAGGTGTTGGTACAGTTGTGTCTGGGTCGTCAAAAAGTTTTTCTAGGTTCAGTTTTGGGTTTTTGTTTTCATCAGGTTCCTCTTCAAAGTTGTGTGGCTGTCGAGTGGAAGTTCCTCTTGTTTTGGGGATGTAAGGTGTTAGTGCGTTGATTAGGTTTTTTTTTTATTATTTCTGCTGTTGGTTCATACGTTGGGTTGGCTCATTCTGGAGACTGGTAGGTATGGAGTTGGGTAGAGGAATTTCTCTCTTCTCTTAGCGTTGGTTCTGTTGACGTTCCAGTCTGTGGAAGTGTGTTCTGCAGTTGTGAGTCTTCGGTGGTGTTCAGTTGTGTTTATTCTTTCTGCACTTTGTCTTTCCTTTGGTCCAGTTTGTTTATGCAGCATTTTGAGCTTGAGCGTTTTTGTTGGTCTTTATTTCTGTTAGTTGATGCCGAGTTGGCATTTGCTTTGGTCTGGCTGTCTTGTGGCGCTTTAATGGATTTAGGGGATTGTCCGGTACAAGTATGGGCTCAGTCCGTTGGTGGCCCTGTCAGCGGACACTGCTGGCTTGTTCAGTCACTGTCTCGAGTAAGGTAGGGGAGGTTTTGCTAGGGTTACATTGCAGGGGCACGACAGCAGCTGTACCAAAGGTGGGTCTCCCTGGAAGAGGCTTACTGCAGGAAACAAACTATGTGGTGTGAAGAAGGATATAGCTGGCAACTATAGAATTGTCCTAATGGGTGCAAGCTGACAGTCACTGTCATTACATGGAGCGCGACCCAATAATCACTGCATAACTCCATAGTTATCAGTCAATCACTTTATCACGGGAGAGAGGCCAATAGCTAACAATGTATTTTGAAATAGGGCACAGCTAGATTTGAGAATCCTGTATAGGGAGAGAGTGGCCTATAGCTAACAATACAATTTGACTACCAAACAACTGAGTGAAGTAGTAGTGAAGTGTAGTAGACACCAGTAGATTTGAGAGTCCAGTATAGTGGGAGAGAGGCCTACGCCTGACAGGGCAAATGAGTGCAGTACCAAACACAGCTAAGTTTGAGACAAAGTTGGGCAATTGACTGACACACTAAGCCCAGCTATGTTTGAGAGTCCTGTACAGTGGGAGAGAGGCCTATGCCTAAGAGCAATTGAGTGAAGTGCTAAACACAGCTAGATTTAACAGTGTGGGGGAGAGGGAGGCAGCGGAAATATTCAGTGTTTAGATCAGTTTCATAAGCAGCTAGGCTTCCGGGGTAGAGTAATTGCTCTACTCCCCACCTAGACCACTACTACCATACTGGTTCTAGTCGTTGCTGGTTGACGGCTGGCCACTACCCTCCCCTGCTGAGAACTGCAGACACGGATCTGTGGGAGCCACCCTTTGCCTTCGGGCCCTTTGCTGCCGGGGCTGCATGGGCAGAGGGCTGCCCTGGGAAGGTCAGATATGACCTTGGTGGAGAGCCAATCATGGGTGGGGGCTGGTTGGGAGGAAGGAAGCAGGAAGGGACTCAAGAGGAGGAGATGCGGGCACAACGGAGGCTTGGAAAATTGAACTAAATGCAATTTGGGCAAACTTTACTAAATGCAATATGGGCAAATGGATGCTCGAAGGGAAAAACACTCACCTGCCTGAGAGTAGGAGATTAGACTGGCTGAATTTCAGCTCTTCCTTCTCAAAGGAATTCTCCATTTTCTAACTTTCCCCCAGAAGCTCAATGTCACCTGAGCCCTGGTTCGCTCTAGGCATGACTATTGCAACAGCCTCCTCCTGAATCTACCTTCTTTCACTCTGCGACCCCTCCAGCTAATCCAGAATAGGGCAGCAAGACTTATCCTTGGCCTTAAACCCAGGGACTGCACCTCTCCTGCCCTAAAATGTCTTCACTGGCTCTCGGATGCTGCACAGATTAAATTCATATCCTCTGCATCAAGCACAAGGCTGTCTGGGCCCGCTCTCTCTAGACCACTACGTTCATCTGGCACCAACTGTATAAAGCATTTCGATAAACAGACCGTTTGTGGGTCGAGCCCTTTCCTTAGCTGGCTTCCTCCTATCGACAGCCTCCCGTCCATCTGTGCCTTGAGCAGGACTTTCTTAAATTCTGAAAGCTCAAGACTTTCCTCTTTACCTCCTCCTTCCCACCTCTGCTAATCCCTTAGTTGCTGTAATTGGTGTCCGGGGCCGTTATGCATCCTCTGGGCGGGCCCCTGACCTCCCACTCAATGGCCCCTGCTCCTGTCTACCATCAGCACAAGCCTTTGCAACCCTTCGCCCTGGAGGTTCGCACTTACACCTAACATGGGTCCAGGCCGTGTAGCACTCAACATTCCAAGCACTTCATCTATGGCTCACCCATGAGCTCGGACTCCCCAACACTTAACTCCTCTACCCTCTTCCTTGCTGCACTTGCACATTCTGAATACTCAAGGCATTGTAGGTTTGTTCTTTTTTCCCTCTGCTGCTTTAAACGTGTTTGTAATGTGTTTCACCACCTTGCTCCTTCCCTTCACCCTCTGGACGCTTTGAAACAGGATTTTTCTTGCTGTATATGCGCCCAACAAGCAAACAAATAACCATTCAATTAAGAGACCTTATTGGTGGGTCTGTATCACCTTTAGCCTGGGGTCGTGAGATTGGTGTATGCTAAACACATGCACATGCTTTGGTGTTCCCTGGCAATTCCACTCTATCATTGTTCCTGCCACTGCAGGCCGAAGGCTCAAGTAATCCATCCAACATCGTGAGGTCAGGGACAGGCACAATGGTGGCCAGGTGATACCACTTGGACTGTCAGGGCTTTGAGTAAATGCACCCACCCGTGAAGCACAAATTCATGCGGTGCGCATATGGGTCCGTGTTCCCTCCTTGTGGACATCTACTACGCTTCAGGCTCAGTTCCACGGCCCCCCAGAGGGTTTGGATATGAGGGACACTAGAGGAAGAATCCTGCTCTACATTCGGATTTGTGGATGGAGGACAGGGCAAGTGGAAGAGTTCCTATATATGCTGTATTACGTGAAAAACGTTCCTCAGGCCGAATTTCTTCCCTCTAGCCCCATGTCCCCCCCAATTGTGTGATAAGGCACTTTCCTTCATTTCTCATGAATTCTATTTCTGGGGGGACTACTGCACAAAATCCTTTTACCTGAAGACTGCACTCCAGTTTCATGCCCCGCCCACCCCCCCCCCCACCTCTCCAGGATCTTCTCAGAAGTGACTGTCACACTAGAGAAGCATTTTCAAGTGTCTTGGCAACTTGTACTGCCTTTTTGTTCAGCAAATGTGTTTCTTAATTAACATTTCAAGGTGGATGATGTTATGTATAAAAAGGTCCATTATAACATTCAACCTTTCCCTTCCGCACCTTTAGCCGGACTTCCTCATCCATATTCATTTCTTTTATTGTAGATTTGGTTTATAGTAAACCTAAATACAATAAAATAACAACGATATAGCAGCAGATTCAAGCAAAATGCTCAAATACAACACACATTACATTAACACAATTCTATTATTAAATTATTCAATGAATAGCTATCCCAATGTTCAAAGACATTAGGCACATCTAACAAAGGTGTGTACCATTCCTGTACCCCACGCCTAAAAGGTTTCTGTAGAACTGTCTATTCACCACAATGGATTTTTTTCTCTTCATCAACTTGTAGGCAATGTAGCGGATTCATTTTGTGACCACTCATTTATTCCAGTTTAGCAAGTGTACACTTTTAAACTACTATATGCATTCAAACCCTAGGCTCTAATAAATTTTGCTACAGCAAATGAAACCAAATTAAGTTCAGCAAATCTTCATATTAAAGCAGCTCATAGATTTCTCTCTCTGAACGGTCAGTGTTGGTTTCAGCCACTTATGTAAAGCATCTGCATATCAGGCAAAAATTAGGAAAGATGTACCGTTTGCATTATGGGTTTATCAAACTGCCATTTTTTAAATGGGTATGGAGCATGGACAGCTGCTGCTCTTTCCATCAACTCTTTGACCTACGCTCTTGCCTCTGGACATCTTAAGGCTGCAAACCTTCAATGACTCATCCTCAAATAAATTTAGATCACTAGGTTGTGGTTTATAGTGTTAAGGCAGACATGTGTGACAAGTGAGTTGAGCAACTCAGATTTTGTGTCCGAGGCGTGTACCTTTGCTACGCGAGGCCTCTGTAAATGCACATAAGGCTTTCGCAACGTATCTTGGTTTGTGAGGACACTTCTGATGCAGGTTTGCATGCTCTCTGGCGGCCTGTTGCGATGGACACTGAGAAGGTCTTCTGATGACGGGATGCTTTCAAAGGCATATGTTGGCATATGGTGTTTTAAAAGCCTTTTGGTGACTACGGTGTTGCAAAGCAGGTGGCCATATGCTTGAACTGGAGGCCTCTGTTGATGCACACTCTTTTTGAGTGCTGCTAGTGACAAGCTATGAGGAGTCTATAAAAGAATCCTTTCATTTGCAAAGCCTAGGTTTTCTGAGAACTAGCAGGACGTGCTGTACATAGGGTTTCTGAAATGACCATACGAAGTGCCAGAGTGCCAGAGCTTGCACCAGGAATCCGCAGAATCTACTGCTACCCTGCAATATTCCTTTGATGCCCAAAAGCCCTTTCCATCAAACTATGATTTGGTCTCCTGTGATATAGTACTGTTATTTTCTAAGTTTGTAAAGATGTTGACTTGTCACTTGTTTCAATCGCAACTGCATTCAGAATAATTTGTACTTCGTGGATTCCATGATTATAAAATGTTTAATTAAATTCATTCACCTGCATTGGTCTACCTTCCTCTACCATCCTCTAGGTTTTTTACTTGGCCACTCGGCTCATGCAGCTGTACGGTTAAGAAGGGAGTAGTTTCTTACCTGTAACTCCATTTCTCCAGCGTTGGTATCTTTCATGGATTCACATGCTTAGAATATTCCCCGTCGTCAGACTGGGAACCCTCGGTACACATATATAGTCGTTTCCTATAGGAAAAAACTTCCAACACTTGTGTGTCCTATCCACATCTACGTCCTCTCTGGGGCCGTTCACACATGCCCCGTAGGACGTAGTGGTATAAAAGCCCCGCCCCCGCGGGTCCCGTCAGATTTCGGCCCCTCCAAAGTAGAAAGGAGAACCTGCTTATGCACATATCTTGCACATTGCATTCCGGGGAGGCTGGTGGGCGCATGTGAATCCATGTAAGATACCAACGCTGGAGAAATGGAGTTACAGGTAAGAAACTACTCCCTTCTCCAGCATTGGATCTTTCATGGATTCACATGCTTAGAATAGATTGTATAGCAGTATCCTAAAAGAAGGAGGTGAGAATGCAATGTAACATACACCACAAAAAACACCCCAAAACCTAATATATAGGCACGTAAGCAGCAACATATTTTCTGATATATATATATACATATATATATATATATATTGCTCAAAACAGACACACTAAAGAACCAGAATAGACAAGGCAAAAGACAAAAGCTTAACCGTTTTCGGCTTACCTCATTGAAACAGATGGCGCAGAACTGCCCTTCCCATCTGTACTTCATCCGCATGCTGCCTTTCCAGGCAGTAATGGCGTGTGAACGTGTGTGGGACTGACCATGCCGCCGCCTGGCAGATGTCTGTCAGAGGAATTCCTGCCCACAGCGTTGTGGAAGAGGCTGTCGATCTTGTGGAATGGGCTCTAGGGTGCCCTTGTAGGGGTCTCCCAGCCTTGGAGTGACTAAAAGCAATCGCCGACGAGACCCATCGAGCCAGTCCTTGCTTGGAAATTGCCTTTCCTCTCGTCGACGGCCCGTATGCGTGGAACAGCTGTCTGGTAGTTCTGAGTTCGTGTTCTTTGCAGATAAAATTTCAACGCCCTTTTCACATCTAGAGTATGAAGAGCCTTTTCCGCCGTCGATGACGGGGTCGCAAAGAAAGTAGGGAGAACAATGGTCGAGTGTTTGTGATAGACCGTCGGAACTTTCGGGACGAAAGTAGGATTAGTTGATAGCACCACTTTGTCCTTAAAGAATCTCATATATGGAGGGTCTATGACCAATGCCTGTAGCTCCGATACTCTTCTAGCTGACATAATGGCAATTAAGAAAGCCAGCTTCCATGACAGGAACTGCATGGATGAAGAGGACATTGGCTCGAAAGGTGGCTTCATTAAGGCCGCCAACACCACATTTAGACTCCATATTGGTGGGAACCGCTTCGTTGGGGGAAAAGTTCGAAAAAGACCCCTCATGAAATGTTTCACCAGTCTGTCGCTGAATAACGGAGAGGCCTGTCTCCTCCTCGTGAACCCTGAGATGGCAGCCCGGTGCACCTTTATGGATGACGAGGATAACCCACTCTACGCCAGGTGAAGAAGATACGGTAAAACTTGTTCTGGAGTTACTTCTAAAGGCCGTATTTCATGCTGCGTTCGACACCACATACAGAACCTTCGCCACTTGCAGATGTATGACTTGTTGGTGGAAGGAGCCCTAGCCGCCTGTAGAATTCTCTGGCAATCCGACAAAACTTTCAAAGTGCCAAATTCCGAAAAGTCAGGAGCCAGGCCGTCAGGTTGAGGCTGTCCGGATTGTGATGCCACACCGTTCCCTTGTCCCTGGACAGGAGATTCGTAACCTTCTGGAACGTTATCGGTTGTTCCAACGACAGATGCAGCAGGTCGGAAAACCAAGGTTGTCTCGGCCAATACGGTGCCACTAGAATGACCCGGCATTTGTATCTGCGTATCCACTGTACTGTTCTCCGTATAAGGGGAAACGGAGGGAAGGCGTACAGGAACTTGTCTGTCCATGGAAATGAGAACGCTTCCCCTAGGGATCCTTTCTGAGGCCATCTGCTCGCGAACTGCTCGCATTTCTTGTTTTCCTTCGTTGCGAAGAGATCCACTGAGGGGTGACCCCATCTTATGAAGATTTTCTGCAGCTGAATGGTGTCCATCTCCCACTCGTGTATCTGGGCCATGCTTCTGCTTAGGGAATCCGCTTGGACGTTCTTCACTCCTGGAAGATGATGAGCCACTATAGATATGTTGTGTTTCAAAGCCCAATGCCATACCTTTTGAGCCTCCCCAGACAGGGTCCTGGACCTCGTGCCGCCTTGTTTTATCAAGTAGAACATGGCTGTCGTGTTGTCTGTCAGCACTCTTACTCTCAACCCCTTGATATGTGGGAGGAATGACCTCAAGGCCCATCTCACTGCCCTCAGTTCCAGTACATTGATATGTAGGAGTGATTCGGTCGGTGACCATCTGCCCTGGGTTTGGTAGTTGTCCATGTGTGCTCCCCAGCCTGTCAGGGATGCGTCAGTGATGATGGTTCGCTGAAATTCTGGTTCTTGTAGAGGTACCCCTCTGTCCAGGTTGTGAACGCTTTTCCACCATTGGAGGGCTCGGATGATTGTCGTCGTCGACGGTTACCCTGTCTGACCACCGACCCGTGACCTGCTTCCATCTGTCCGCTAGGAATTCCTGAAGTGGCATCATGAACAATCGACAGTTGGCTACTAGATGGATGCAGGAAGCCATGGAACCTAGGATCGCCACATACTTTCTCACTGAGAGTGTGCCATGTAAACGTAGTTGACTCGTCAGTCAATTGATCTTTGACATTCTGTCTAGGGAAGGTTTCACTATTCCCGACTGGGTTTCGAATTGAGCTCCCAAGAACTTTAAGTTCTTTGATGGCCTTAGAGAGGACTTTCCGAAGTTCACTGCGAACCCCAGTCGTTGCAGAAGCTGTAAGGTAGCCTGTACGCTGTCGTTGGTCGACGCCGAGGAGGGTCCCCTCACAAGTCAGTCGTCGAGGTACGGTTATACATGATGCCCTTTCTTTCTCAGCCAGGCTGCCACGGGTGCCAAACATTTTGTGAACGTTCTTGGGGAGGATTTGAGACCAAACGGAAGCACTGCGAATTGGTAGTGTGTCCGACCTACCATGAACCTCAGAAACTTTCTGTGTTTTTGACACATAGGTATGTGGAAGTACGCGTCCTGTAGATCCAGCGACGCCAAAAAATCTCCCACTTGAATGGACCTGATTACTTCCTGCAGCGTGAGCATTTTGAATTTTTGGCTCTGTAAGGTCTTGTTGAGGTCGCGCAGGTCGAGAATGGAATGCCACTTTCCGTTTGGCTTTTTTACCACAAAACACCGTGAGTATACCCCTTGGCCTTTCTGCGATGCAGCAACCAATTCTATGGCACCTTTCTGTAACCTAAGTGCTACTTCCTGCAGCAAAACGCTCAGATGTGGTTGGGGTAGGAATACCGGTGGACATTTTGGAGGTTTGCATTTGAATAGTAGCAAATGTCCGTACCTCACTGTGTCCAACACCCACTGATCTGTTGTGATGTCCTCCCATTCTTTGACGCAGCTTGACACTCTTCCTCCCAGAACGGTGCGCTTCCCGTCATTGCTGGTCTTTTTGTTTGTTCGTCGACGAGGGATAGGCCGGTCGTCTCTTGAATGACTGGAAATTTCTGCGCCAGCTTGAGTTTTGAGAGGCGCGTCTATATCCCTGGGAAGGGTATGCTGATCTGCCAAAGGATCTATCCCTGGATGCAGAGAATCTTGAATTGCCCGATGCCCCTTTAAAGGGATGAAAAGATCAAAAAAAATTTCCACTTTGAAGGGCACCCAACAAGCGTGCCGTATCCGAGTCCTCCTTCATGCCTTTCAGGGCCTCATCCACCTTTTCTCCAAAAAGAAGGTCACCTTCGAAGGGCATGTCCAATACTTTATACTGCACCTCGGGCCTGAAGTTGGTGCACTTAAGCCAAGCCTAGAGTCTAAGAACAACCCTGTTGTTTACTTGTTTAAAGCCCGACTCCGCCAGGTCCACCGCTATGTTAATTGCATGATTCGACGCTTCTTCGCCCTCTCGTACCAGAGACATAGCCGTTTTTCGATGTTCCTCCGGAAGGTGGTCCAGTATAGGGGCTAGTCTGTGCCACATTTCCCTGTCGTACCTGGCGACAATAGCCAAAGAGTTGGCTGCTTTCACAGTTGTAGCACCCACGGATAGTACCTTCTTACCAAACACGTCTTGGCGCCTTGCCTCATTATCCGGAGGGGTAGAGCACTTGTGTTGGGCCCTCGCTTTCCTTGTCGCTGCTGCCGACACCACTGAGTCAGGTGTAGGTTGGGACGAAAGACATTTCGGGGTAGAGTCTGGCACTTTAAACTTCTTTTCAATGCGGCCTTTGACGGCCGGTTCAGAAAACGGTTGACGCATGGTTTGAACACCCTCTTTCCAGACATGATCTAAAATGGGTATTGAGAATACTGATTCTTACCC
This sequence comes from Ambystoma mexicanum, assembly GCF_040938575.1. Lineage (NCBI taxonomy): Eukaryota > Metazoa > Chordata > Amphibia > Caudata > Ambystomatidae > Ambystoma > Ambystoma mexicanum. The sequence goes on from NC_090931.1 coordinate 108,268,182, forward strand.
ATATGGTCGAACAGAAAACGGTCCTTTTTCTCCTCCTGCTGGACCAAGCCAAATTCCTTGCATGCCTTTTCCATCATTGAATGAAAAGCGCCAATATCGTCTGGTGGAGACGGGTGAGTGGGGCTCTTTGGTGTTTCCAATTCAACATCCGCCACCCAGGATGGATCCCTAGATGGAGACAGGGAGATATCCGATACCGATTCTCGGTCAGATACAGAATCCGACAGCTCACCCTCCTCGACCACTAGAGTCACCGGAACTCTGGTTGTTTGGGTTGGACGATGTGACGGGCCTGGCTCGTCGACGGGAGGCGTTGACGGGTTCACTGGTGGAAGCCTTTCATCCAACGATTTCAGCAGCGAGTGCAATGAGGACAGGACCTCCATGGACAGGGCCGATTGTGAGTTTGAAAACTGGGTAAACACCTGAGAACAGGTTGCTCCTGATGGTGACTTGGCTCGGAGCCCAAGATCTTCCGGGCCCGCAATCCTGAAGCCGTCGTCTTCCTTCGAGGAAATCGACGCTGCTTGTTCCTGCAGTAACGTGTCCGGCAACACCAGATCAAAAACCTCTGGTCTCCAGGCCTGAACTTCGGTCGACGAGGACATCGTCGTCGTCAGCGGGTTGATGACGGGGGAAACCAACTGCGTTAGAGGCAGTGAGGACACTGACTGGTTCGTCATCGTCGACGGTGGGCCTGCAGGTGGCTTAGGCGGTCCCGCCTTCACAGAGCTCTCCCTGCGCTTTTCCGACTCTCTACTCGTGGCAGATCTATGAGGATCGCCCGAGGAGGATTTTGGCCTTTCCTTTCCATGTTTTTTCGACGATGAAGACTTTTTTGAAGATTCTTTTGAAGAGTCTTTGGAAGAGTGGCTTCGTGGAACATCCTTTTCCGCCGGTCGAGTTTTCTTTGCCGGTGGTTCCGACGAGGCTGAACGGCGCGGGGCCCCCGATGTTTTCGTCGAGGCCACGCTGCGCACGGAGCCAACCTCTGACTGAGGATATGCTCCCGCCCCGTCATTTAACCACGACACCAGTCTCCGACTCCGATCTTTCAGGGTTTTCTGGGAAAAACCTTTACATATTTCGCACTGGTCTGCCGAATGGTGAGGGTGGAGGCAATATATACAATCTAGATGGCCGTCCCCCTCGTAAACCTTTTTCAATCTGCAAGTGGGTCACGGGCGGAAGAGCGGTTTGCCCGACATCCTGGTAAGACCAACAACCTTTCGATCAAAAAACGAGTAATTTCAACAATACCCTAGAAAGTGGAGACTACGCGAGGAGATCCCACTATCTTTGGAGACGGTTGAAATCTGACGGGACCCGCGGGGGCGGGGCTTTTATACCACTACGTCCTACGGGGCATGTGTGAACGGCCCCAGAGAGGACGTAGATGTGGATGTGGATAGGACACACAAGTGTCAGAAGTTTTTTCCTATAGGAAACGACTATATATGTGTACCGAGGGTTCCCAGTCTGACGACGGGGAATATTCTAAGCATGTGAATCCATGAAAGATCCAATGCTGGAGAATTTCAGCTTGCTCTTCTATGCACTGCAGGCAAAAAGGCGAAGACTTTTCCAGCTGGGAATATGGCCCATGTAAACAGAATCAAATCAACACCTTTTAGAAGGCAAATAAAATTACATGACATTCCTTTAAGACGAGACGACACATCAGATTCTTACCTTGCACATAAACTCCTCTACTCGTTCCATGGCATGATGGGCCTGCAATAGTGGGGCCATGCCCATGAACCCCTCATCTTCATGTACTGGCTCATCGGGACAGTCACATTCCTCTGGGATCTACAAGTAGAATAAATAACAGTCAGGGATACAATGGTAATGACCCAAAAGGTAGGGTGTTAAGGTCACATTACAAACAGACATGGACAGCTGAAAATGCCAATTGTTTTCTGCCCACCCAGGGACCAGACACAGCGACTATACAGAAAGTCAGTTTGCACCAAATAATTTTTTAACATCCAGCCTGCCGAGTGCTGCAGCAACCCATTAAGAGTGTGAAGAGTTAAACATTCAAGATTGGTGCAAAGAATCCTTGCCTGAATCCTTTCTCCCAGATGTTCCCCTCTATGATGGGAAACTGTACGACAGTGATTAATGGAGCGAAGCTGTTGGATGAAGGTATCAGCCACGACTCGCCAAGATTAAATATTGAACCCTGGAGAGTCCGATACCAGTTCCAAAAGGTTTTGGGGACTCCACTCACTAGCTTGGACAGCTACTCTAATTCAAGGCAAACATTGTGTTTCCGTAAGCAGCAAAACCTGCCTCATCAATAGTCTTTCTAATGTTTTTTGTGCCCCCAGGAAGCTCCAAGTACTGAAAACAAGACATGAAAGTGCTAACATTTTTCTGATTGATTACACGCATTGCCTGCTAAATTATAACAGTCAGCTGCAAGCCAGCTCAAGAACTCAGTACAGCTGCAACCCAAGGACATGTGAAAGTTTGCCTTGCTTACAAACCTATGAAATATAGCTTCCACTTCACGCGCAGCCCTGAAGCAGTCCTTGGGTGGTGGGCCACCTCCCATCATTTGCTGCTGATTGCACATCCATCCCTTACCTTGATCTTTTGGAGGCATTTGATTATAGTGTGCCATGGCAGTCTACTGGAATTAATTGAAATGGTTAGAGAAGTCTGACATTTAAACCCTTTCTAACCAAGCAAGGCGCTCCAATACCTCTACCAAATGTGGTGAGCTCAGGTCGAACACCTCCAATACTTTAGGTATACCACAAGTCCCGAATAATGATCTTTCGGAGTCAGGGCATACTTATTCAGTCATCGGACACGCCCACATTTGTGCATATATGATATATGGCATTTATAACGCGCCTGCACACAAGTGATTCTAGGTGCGATGAAGTCGCAACAAATAGTTATGAGCAGGCATAAACATGGGACTGAAACTCCATTAGCTTTCTTAAACCACAAGTCATGCACCCAATAGTCCCTCTATAACCAAAAAATGATGGGTGGAAAGTTTTGAATTAATCTCAACCACTGGCACTGTTCTAGGCAAAATTCCACACCATTTTTTAGCCTGTCGGCGCCACTGCAAATGGAGGCCAGCCATATGCAAACTAGCCAGGTACTGCCGCCAATGGGAGCAGCCCCGCCCGAGCTTCTCGCCAGTTCCCCACCGATGGGGGATGATTGCCATATTCTGTGCGCCATTCTTGTGACAGAGCGCGGTGCATATCGCTTATGGCCCTACCAGTTTCGTTTGGGGGGGGGTGGTTTGTATGTAAATATGTGCTCTGCAAAGCGCTTTGGATTAAGGCGCTATATAAATACATGTCATTACTGTATAAGCATCTTCAATGTATTAAAGCCTGGAAGGCTGCAACAAGGATACGTCCATGGGGGGGAAAAAAGCCCTGCATTGAACCAAGGGTGGTGTGATGAATCCTACAGAGTCCTCACAAAAACCCTACCTAAAGTCTCCTCCCAGGTGGGCTGGGAATGCAGCAGTTACCTGATCCGGACCATGGGGGGTGGTGTTAGCCAGGAGGATCATCTGTGAGGAGAAGAAGATCTGCAAGGGAACGGTAGGACTCAGTTGGGAAGAGACGTAGTATTTTCTTCCTCAGAGGAAGTGTCAGTAATGCTGAGTCTGTAATGTCCTGTTTCCAGAAGAAGTTTTTCTTTCCCAAAGCGAATTGTCCTAATGAAGGTAAAAACTGTTCTTACTCCCCCAAGGTTAAGCATAATTGTAGAGGTGAGAACTCCATGTTCAAAAGGGGAATATGAAAGATGAATCTTTGAATATTACTATATTGGCTTCTGAAAGTGATAGTTTCACTAAAGAGCAAAACCATTAAGTAAAACCTTACAAATACTCCCTTTAAAAAGGGCTTAAGGATAGAAGAACAAGTTACTTACCAACTGTAAAGTTCTTTCGACTGGATGTTCCTCCCACGTATTCCTCACCTTGTGATAATTCGTTATCTCCAGGTTCGCTGCTTTGGAAAAAAATTCCTCGGCAGAGGGGGCTGTGCTCAAGGTCGTGGCGTTGATTGTCCCTCGACAGACTCCGTACCGTGTCGACGTCACCGATGGTATAAATAGCTCGAGCCGCGCCCATTGCTTCAGTTCTGTTTTTTCGATGAAATATATCTAGGAGGAACACCCAGGCGTGCCCCCTGACAGATACATTCTTCGTGAGAGGAAAGTGTAAGAAACGTAAGAAACGTAAAACTGTACTGTGGAGTAGGATGGGAGGGTCGATGAGGAATACGTGGGAGGAACATCGTCGAAAGAACGTTACAGTTAGTAAGTAACTTGTTCTTCGAATGGATTGTGTCCTCCCACGTATTCCTCATCTTGTGATAGGCTCCCATAGCAGTATCAATTTTGGAGGCGGGAGTACTAATTTCAGTTTTCGTGGACAGAATGCAGAACTGCCTTGGCAAATAAACCCTCATTATAGGAGGCAGTATCCAAACAATAATGTCTAACAAAAGTATGCATTGTTTTCCAGGTTGCAGCTGCCGGGACTCCCCTCTTTAGAGCCGCAGAAGTAGCCATTCCCCTTGTAGAATGGGCACAAAGCCCACGTGGTGGTTCTTTTCCAGCTAATTTGTAGCATTCAACTATGGCTAATATGATCCAGCGGGAAATGGTCTGTTTTGTTATGGATAAGCCTAATTTATGACCAATATAACCCACAAATAGTTGGTCATCTTGTCTCAATTTAGCCATCCTTGAGATGTAAAAACTAAGAGCCCTCTTGGGATCTAGTCTGTGTAATCTCTCCTCTTCCTTGCCCAGATGAGGAGGAGGATAAAAAGTTGTTAGTACTATTTTTTGTGACAAATGGAAGTCCGAGACTACTTTTGGCAAGAACGAAGGTTTAACTTTAAGGACTACCTTATCCTTATAAAAAAATAGTATATGGTGGTTTGCATGAGAGAGCCTGAAGTTCGCTAACCCTGCGGGCTGATGATAGGGCCACAAGGACAGTTTTTAAAGTTAAAGCCTCAATGGACATGAATGCAGAGGCTCAAAAGGTATGCAAGTCAAGAATTTTAGTACTAAATTTAAATCCCAAGTTGGTACATGAAAAGGTACTGTAGGGTATACATTAGTAAGCCCTTTTAAGCATTGAATTATTAACAGTATTTTGAAATATGAAACCTCTTCCGAGGAGCGCTTGAAAATGGACAGTGCAGCAAGGTATCCTTTGATTGTTCCGATCTGGAGCCCCAGATTAGCTAGATGTAGCAGAAAAGAAAGCACCATTGGGGTGCCACAATGAAAAGGGTCCACATCCTTGTCTTTGCACCAGTTACTAAACCTGTTCCAGCGACATTGGTACAAAGATTTTGTTGCTGGTCTTCTGGCCGAAAGCAAGATTTCCATTACGTCATCCGGAAGATCCCAATCCAGTGTCTTGACCTCTGGATGGAGAACCCGACCTTCCTCTTGCGAGAGAAGATCCTCTCTTTGCGGAAGACGTATTGGAGGGCAGATGGACATGTCTAGAAGGTCCGGGTACCACGTTCTCCTGGCCCAATCTGGGGCAATTACGATCATGGTTTTCCTGAACTTTCTCAACCTCCTGATTACTTGAGGAATCACAGGGGCTGGGGGAAACGCGTACAGCAGTGGAGACTTCCACTCCACTACGAATGCGTCTCCCAGAGCTCCTCTTTGAGGAAATTCCCTTGAGCAGTACTGATCGCACTTCCGGTTGATCGCGGTGGCGAACAGATCCACTTGAGGGGTTCCCCAAAGGGCGAAGATCTCCAGAAGGACTTCCTGAGCTAGCTCCCACTCGTGAGAGACCGTGCTCTGCCTACTCAGAGCGTCCGCCGCTGTGTTCTTCTCTCCGGCTAGGTGAATTGCCGATAGAGATTCCTTCTTGTATTGTCCAGAACCATAGCTGCATTGCCTCTCTGCACAGTGGTAGTGACACTACTCCTCTTTTGTTGAGGTAGTACATGGCCACCGTGTTGTCCATCATTATCAGGACATTCTTTCCCTGTACAGAGGGCAGAAAGGCCTTCAGAGCTAGTCTGATTACCCTCGGCTCCAAAAGGTTGTGTAGTTTGGACTCCGATGGAGACCAACGACCGCGGATTGTCAGATCGTTGGTGTGTGCTCCCCACCCCGTGAGTGAGGCGTCCGTCACTACGGTTATCTCCGGCCATGGTTGCCAAAAAGACTCTCTCTTGAGAATGTTGTCGTTGCAAGCCCACCATAGAAGATCCTGAGCAACTGCGCTCGGGACTTGCAGAAGATCCGACATATTCCCTGAGAACTGGGACCACTGAGTTCTGAGTGCCCATTGAAGAGATCTCATTCCCAACCTGGCCTCTGGTACTAGGAAAATGCAGGATACCATGAGGCCGAGCAACCTGAGAAAATCAAAGGCCGGTAGACGTTGGGCATTCTGGAACTTCGTTACCATCTGCTGGATGTGGAGAGCTCTCACTTCGAGAGGCGAGGCTTTTCCAGAGAAAGTGTCCAAGACTGCTCCGATAAACTGGAGCTTCTGGGATGGTATCATGTGGGACTTTGAGGGAGAAGCCCAATTTGTGGAGGAAATGGCAGGTGATCGAAAGATGTTCCTGAGCTTGTTCTGGAGAACTTGCTCTGATCAACCAGTCATCCAAGTAGGGATATATGTGAATACCCCCCTCTCCTGAAACTTGCTGCCACAACCGCCAACAGTTTGGTGAAAACCCTCGGGGTGGAGTTCAACCCGAATGGCAGAACTCGAAACTGATAATGAGAATTGCCAATCGCAAACCTCAGGTACTTTCTGTGCTTTGGATGGATTGGCACATTAAAGTAAGCATCCTGAAGGTCCAATGATACCAACCAATCTTGGAGTTGGAGAGCCTGAAGGATCTGAGAAAGAGTCACCATCTTGAACTTGAACTTGTCCTTGCTGAGGAACTTGTTCAAGTTTCTGAAGTCCAAGATGGGTCTCAGTCCTCTGTCCTTTTTTGGGATGAGAAAATATGGAGAGTACCAACCCCTGTTCCTCTCCGCTACAGGTACCAGTTCTATGGCACCTTTCTCTAGCAGGGTTAAAATTTCCTGCAACAGGAGCGGATCCGGAATTTTGGCGGAGTTGGCTCCCGGTGGATGATTGAGGCCTTTTTAGAAAGGGGAGACAGTAACCTTGGGCTACTGTTTCGAATGCCCAAGCATCTGAGGTAATGCCCCGCCATTCCTTCAGATGTTGAGAGATCCTGCCTCCCACTGGTGTTTTGTGTAACAAGGCCCCAGAGGGATTTGGAGGCGGCTGCAGGAGTGGCTGAGGGTACAGATGCCGCTCCTGAGGCTGATTTTGCACCTCTTCCTCGTGCTCCACAAGGGAAGTTTCTTTTGCCCCTTTGAGAAGCCCGTCCTCTTCCTCTACCAAAAGAGGAGTAGTATCGAAAAGAACGACCCATCCAGGAAGATGAGCCGGAATAGGGTTTTAGAGGCTGGCGCAAAGAGGTGCTAAGTGATTTAGCTGCCGCTTTCGAGGTTTGAAGTTTTTCTAGGCTTTCATCAGCCTTTCTGCCAAAGAGCCTCGAGCCATCAAAGGGCATGTTGAGGAGTCTAACTTGCATGTCTGGTGCAAACCCAGACTTCCTCAACCACGCAAATCTGCGTAGCACAACGCTTGCAGCCATGGATCTGCTGATACTATCATCAGTATCCAGTCCAGACTGGAGACATTCCCCCATTGCCTCCTTCCCGTCTTTGGCTATATTCAGGAAGCCTTCCCTTTCCTCGCCTTCCGGAATATGATCAACCGCCGCCGAAATACAGTCCCACAGGGTATGGGTAAACCTGGCTAGGGTACAGGTGACATACTGCCTGACGTGAGTACTTTACGTGCCCAGGCATCCATTTTTTTATCCTATCTGGAGGGATAGTTGGATAAGCAGTTTGTTTTGAAGTAGATGCTGCCTGAATGACTAAACTCTCTGGAGTTGGATGTTTATTCAAATATTCAGGATCCGTTCCAGCTGGTCTATATTTTCTTGGAAAAGTGCTATCTGCAGCAGCAATAGTCTCTGGTTTCTCCCAGTTTTTCTCCACAGTCCTTTGAAGGGCCCTGTGAAAAGGGAGAACAGGATCTTTCTGAGGTCCCTTGACGATTATATCCGTCATGTCATCTTGTTCAAAAATGGGTTCAACCCATATATTCAACTACCCTGGTCATAAGACCCCTGTACCCAGCATTGCAGGATCAGGTTTGGCGAACTCTAATTCTGGGGATGTGTCAACTCCACTGGCAGAATGTAGAGTATCACTCAGGTCTCTCATTCTAGATTCCTGGTCAATAAGTTCCATAAGTAACTCCCAAAGGAGTAACCTCGCTTTCTTCTGAAGCAGACTCTTCATAGATTGCTGACATAGATTTGAAAAAGTCTGACCTGGGCAAAGGAGTGACTCTCCTTTCTTCCTCTTCCATCTGCTTCGAAGGAATTGGCAAATCCTCCGAAGTTGTCGAAGGGGTGTTCGAAGAGGACTTCCGATAATGGCGTCGAGGATGTCTTTGGCTTTGGAGTCGAAATTATCGACGTCGAAGGCGTCAACGAAGTCGTCGAAGTCTTCGACGATTTATGTTCCTTGTATGGCACTGGAGAAGTGCTCGACTCTCGAAGAGTCTGACGGTTTTACGTCGACTCGAGTTTTTTTGGATTCCTCAACGCTACCGGTCTTTGCCATGGTAGCCTTGGACTTCCCTTTGTCGTCCAATGGAGCGACTTTAGGGGTATGGCTATTTTGAGGGTCTTTCGAGGGGGTCAGGGCCGCATTCTCGACAACCTCCATCATCTTTTTGCGGAATTCTTCCCACTTACTGGGAGAATCCGATTTAGTCGGACAACGAATTTCTTCGGTCGACTCTGAAGAAGATGATGGAGATCTATGTCTCCTCTTCATTTTTTTCGATGATGACGAAGTGTGTCTCGATCTACTCCTAGATCGAGATCTCTTTGAGTGCCTATGGCGATCCGATTCCTTAGAATCAGTCGCTTTCTTGTGTCTTTTTGACGTAGCCTTCTTTGAAGCCTCCCTCCCCACCGACAGTTTACCTCTCCTCTCATGAGGAGCTTTCTCGGTCATAGACTGGCAGGACCCACAGTCGTCGGTTCGGTGACTGGAACTGAGACACCAGAGACAAATCCGGTGGGGATCGGTGATCGACATCTTAGACCCACAATCTGCACACTTCTTGAACCCAGTCCTGGGTGTCGAAGGCGTTGAAGATGACATTTTCTTTCACAGAAAATAGAAGCGCGCTGTTCTCGATAGCGAAGCGACCGGAAAAACGGAACTGAAGCAACGGGCACGGCTCGAGCTATTTATACCATCGGTGACGTCGACACGGTACTGAGCCCGTCGAGGGACAATCGACGCCACGACCTCGAGCACAGCGTCCTCTGCCGAGAATTTTTTTTTTCCAAAGCAGCGAAGCTGGAGATAACGAATTATCACAAGGTGAGGAATACGTGGGAGGACACAATCCATTCAAAATAAAGTTTGTAACGATTATTTTCTTAAAAGGAGTGAATTCAACACAAGTCCCACAATGACAAAACTATTTGGACGCAGAAGAGGGCTGCACAGGCTCTGAACTACAGGTTGAAGACCATTAAGGTTAATGACCCACACCTGAGGGAGACCGAGGCATTAAAAGCACCCTCAGATGAAGGCCATAGAGAGTAGCAGCAGTAGGGGAAGGTGGAGTACTTGCTGTGACTCCATATCAAGATTGCAGGTGATGGAAAGCAGATCCGTCGGGACCGTCAACAATTGCTGTATGAATGCCGGTTCTGCAAGTGTCTCCTCCTTCAGGGACTCGGTTTGCAGAGGTTGCGCAGCGGCAAGCGTTGTGTAAAATTGCCCCCCTCCGCCCCCCCGAGGATCATGTTAGCAGAGATCCTGTAACGGCAAGTGTGAAGTGGGAACACTATCCCCAAGGCAAGACAGGCTCAGGTGGCATGCGAGGACCTGAAAGCCTGTGGAGCAAGAAACGCTCCAATTTTGAAAAGCACGGAAGAAAACCGAGCTAAGCAGTTTTCCAGTATACCCGAAGCAGAAGAAGCAGAGAACCCGACGGCAGCAGAGCGAGCGGACGTGCAAGCCAAACCCGGTGAGTGCACTTGAATACTGTAAACCCGGTGCACTCTGTTACTGCCCGCTGACTGAACTATGGCATTTTGAATATCAAACTAATAAGAAAGAAAGTGGCAGAACAATAAATCCTATGTGTATCGAACTGGTGTAAAGCTGAAAGATATTTATTCTGCATGTTAGGCTGATATGAAGGACGGAAGGTGGTAGAGGAATTGTGAATTTAAAGGTCAGAATAATTGCCAACAACACTCAAGGGCATTATTTCTAAGACCCACAGTAAAAAACTATTCCCAAAGCCAAAAGAGGGCGATAACGAATCTAGTTGAAGAGAACCAATATTGCCAAAGTCATAAGGGGCAGTTAAGCAACCAGCGGTGTATGGACCCTATTGTAAAAGGGAAAAGTAGGCATTAGAAATAACTGACCTGAATAAGCATGGCCTAAGTCAAAGGGAGTGGGAGCACCCCAGTATCAGCATTTGGTTAAAACCAGAGTAGGAGAACAAGAGTGGCAGGAAGGCTGCCCTTCTGACAGAAGGTGTTCAGGAGGAGAAGAGCATAACCTGCATTGCATGTGGCAGTTAAAATTGTGGGACAAACAGCACCAATGTGTCTCATGTTTTACCAGAAGAAGCACTCAAGACTGAGGTTTTGGAAAGTCAAATACTTTATAAGTTGTTGGAAAAAGAACTGTGCCAAAGTGGTACCGTTAGTAGTAGTTTCATATTGTCTGGCAGGAGAGTACACCAGGCCAAGGGACCTTGTAGTATATAGGCCTAGCAGGTGAGTGGACCAAGCGGAACTCATTGAAGTACTGTGGTACTATTAAAAGTGTTGAAGTGACAAGACTATCAAAGCTCACAATTCATTCTTGTAGAAGGATCCTAACTAAACAACACTATTGAAGGCTGTGCATTATGAACTGAGCATCCTGACAAAAGTAATCTGTTGACATAGACTGTGGAAATACACCCTTTTGATGTAAAGGAGTAATTACTGATGAGTACATTATGAACTGTTGCAGAATCATCCTGAGAGAAATAATGTGCTGATATTGATGCACTGTGGATTGGAAGTACGCCTCATCCTTGCTAAGAAGTAGTTGTGTGGAACTATTACCAGTGGAGAGGCAAAAAGACTTGCTGAACATTTTTGAACTGTTGGTTAATCCCAAGAGGGAAACTTACTGGCGGAAGAGAAAATCTATTTGAAATTTGTTAAAATGCAGGATTTCCTTATTCTTTTGAACTGTTGATTGAAATCCTGATTAAATCTGGGGAAGGGGAATTCATTCAGATTACAAAGAAGAAAAGTCACCAGATCTTGCAGATAACCGTTTTGTCATGTTTGTTCTGCTATGCATTACCTAGTGTTTATTGCCTGTACAAATGTGAGGAACAGAATTCTTTTGTTACAGTGTTTTCTTTAGCTTATTTTATAGGTAGGCAAATCAATGCTAGGTCAGGGATAGAGAGGCATTTAGCAAACTTTTGAGTTTAATTAAATGGCATCTTTTGAAAAACCTTCACAAAGTTGTCCGCCTCACATTTCCGACTCCTCACAGTGGACAACTACGCGTGTAAAGCACTGCTCTGAGATATGGGCGTAGCCTGTACTTTGCAAATTCAAACCAGACGGCAGTGTCCAATTAGCCTTCCATCATAAAGTCGATAAATCAAGTACCATTAAAACATGGGTTAACAACTTGTGCATAAGGCAGGCAGACCCCAAAGGGATTTCCAGCATTAGCGCTGGCATGAAAATCCATGCTGGAGCATTTGTATGGCGGAGAGGAAGGGAGCTGCGAAAACACAATTTGCTTTCCGCACCCACTCTCCACCATACAAATGACTGAAAATGAGCCGTCGCATGAATGCAAGGCGTTAAGCCGTGCTCAAGACTTATGCCTTGCATTCATGTAACAGCTCTATTGAACACGAGCCCCGTAGTGTCAAATATACTTCATTTTGTAGGGGAAGATGCATCACATTGACGAGTGAACACTTTTGAAAATGCACATTTTCACACGGCCAAATGCCTTTAATGGCAAACCTAGTTTTGTGACCTGCAGATTGCATTCATTGGGCAACTGGTGTTCAACCCATGAGCGGATCCCAAACTCCTTGACAATCTATCTCATCATCCTGTTGCTTTATACCAGCGACCCTGAAAGCAAGATGGCCACAAACTACACTATTCCACCTATTCTGCCCAGCTTCACCATCCACTTAGCTTAATCTCTTACATTCTTTCCTCTTATACAATGAATGTACAAGGCTGATGTTTACAAAAAGTGAAAGGTTTACAAAAATCAGTGATCAATAGTTGCATCCAGTCGGTACAGCTACAAATTTACTGCATTACCATACACCGTAGTTAGCCCCCAGAGCTTGCTTTGCTCTATGACTATGATTGCATTATATGTTAGCACCCGCGGGAGACAGCTTGCCAATGGGGAGACCAGGAGCACAAGCTGCATCTACAAGTAGCCGCCCGCATTTCATGCTGGCACACTGCATCTCTACGCAGCCTTCACCGTATCCTTGGAAGCACTGGCCCAGGCAGAGTCTCCACTGGAATGCCACACCTCGTTCCCCTTCCCCTATGCAGCCCACTCACCTGCGCAGCCCCAGGTTCTGGAAATAGTTACTTCCAATTATGGACGGCCACCACAGAGCAATCAGAATGATGGAGTCGGTGCGACTCCTTGATCTTGCAAATTACCCTGTGGATCAGGGGAGTTGGCAGAAAGGCATAGGCCTTCATGCCGGTCCACTGGAGGCGAAATGCGTCGCTCAGCGAGCCGGGGCCCTGACCCTGCCAGGATGCGAACTGGGGGCACTTCTTGTTGTGCCAGGTAGCAAAGAGATCCACTTGGGGGTGACCCCACTTGTTGAAAATCTCCTGAACAACAAGGTCGTTTAGCTGCCACTCGTAATTATCTGCTCCCAGCCTGCTGAGCCTGTCCGCTTCCAGGTTGGATTCCCCCGGGAGGTGGACTGCCGAGAGGAAGATTTCATTTACCAAGGCCCATTCCTACATATTGATCGCCAGTCTGCACAGAGGAGGGGATATGGTGCCTCCCTGCTTGTTGATGTAGTACATGTTTGTTGAGTTGTCTGTCTGGATGAGGACAACCTTGCCTTTGAGAAGTGGTAGGAATGCTCTGAGTGCTAGCCAGATGGCATTCAGATCCAACCAATTGACGTGGTATTCCAGCTCCTGCCGAGTCCAGGTGCTGTGGACCGAGAGATCATCCAGGGTGGCTCCCCAGCCCTCGAGCGAGGAGTCTGTGATGATGGTGGCCTGCGGGGAGGGGAGCCATAAGGGCTTACCCATCCGTAGGTTGCAGTCCATGGACCACAAAGTTAGGTCCGGGTGCAGAGATGGAGGAACGTGGATCATCTCAGATTGCGAGCCCCGCTCCGGACTCCATGAGGCCACAAAGTGAAGCTGAATCCTTCTCATCCTTAGTCTTGTGTGCGGCACGGGTAACAGAACCGCCGCTAGTAGACCCAAGAGATGTTGGCACCACCATGCCGAGGTCCCCCCTCTGCTGAGAAAGTGGGCGGTGGCCCTCTTGATGGGCGAGATCTCATCTTCCGACGGGAAAACCCTCTCGGAGCATGTGTCCCAAATGAGTCCCACAAATGTCAGAGTCTGCGTAGGGAGCAGCTGTGACTTCTTGAGGTTGAGCGAGAAGCTCAGGTTATGCATTGTGTTCATAAGGGCATGGGAAGAGTGGTGAACCGCTTTCGGAGATGTAGCCCCAACGAGCCAGTCGTCGAGGTATGGGTAGATGTGGAGGCCCTGCATTCTGAGGAGGGCCGCCACAGCGTTCATGAGTCTGGTTAAGACCCTGGGGCTAAGTTGAGGCCAAAAGGGAGTACTTTGTATTGGAAATGGTAGCCCATGATCCTGAACCGTAGGAAAAAACGATAGGGCTGCCAAATAGGGACATGTAGGGACACGTCCTTCAGGTCCAGGGAGCACATCCAGTCTCCTTTGTCCAATGTCTCAGCTATAAAAGCTCGCGTAACCATCTTGAATTTTTGCAGGGTTAAGGAGAGGTTTAGGGTGGAAAGGTCCAGCACAACTCTCAGGCCCACCTGGTTCTTCTTCTGAATGTAAAATCCTGGAGTCAAAGCCAAAAGCCTCGCTGGGAGGCTGGAACTTCCACCATTGCCTGGCTCGCTCCAAAAGAGTTGCTTTCCCAACCCGTGGGAGTGGAGGGGAGACATGTGGACCTGAAGGGGCGTGTCATGCCTTCTTTCCCTCAGAGGCTGAGGAGGGGGACTGGAAAAAGCCCTTACCCTCTCCCCCCTTTTTTGTTGTCTGACGGTTCTGAGACGGCGAGCGGTCCGGCTGCCAGGATCTGCGTTCCTGGAAGCTGCGGAACCCTCCATATGTACGGCCCTTCTCCGAGCGCTGCTGAGATTGGGTGTACGATTTGGGCGTGGTCTTAGTAAGGATTGATAAAGACTTTGCCGTTTGAGAGCTGTTCTTTTTGTCCAGATCTTCATCCATAGAGTGGAAGAGGTCTCCCCCCACCCCCTCGAACGGTAGATCTAGAATGCGCTCCTGGACATCCGGGTTGAATTTTGTTGCCCAGAGCCAGGCTGGCAATACAGATGGCATGGCCTGAGGTATCGATATGAGCCACTGTGGATTCCATGAGGTCATGCGCCACGAGCTTGGCTTCTGCTAGCCCCGCCTTAAAGCGTGATTGGCATTGGGTGGGCAGTTCCGGGAGGAATTCCACAATTTCCCTCCATAACTGTTGGTTGGCGGCAGCCAGCATGGCATCTGCGTTGGCCTGACACAGGTGCAAGGAGGCGTTGGAGTAGATCTTCTCCTCCTTGCCTAGCAGCACCGCGGAGGAGGAAGACTGAGGCTTGGAGTATAGTGATGCCGCAGTGATCACTGAGAAGTGTGGCCGAGGATGGGTCGAGAGCAAGAGTGTATCCCACTCCATCTGCCTGTATTTGGCGTCCAGGCGTCGACTGACCGTCTGGACCGAGTGGGGCTTAAGCCAACCCTTCTTGGACAGGGAGACTACATCGGTTTGCAGTGCAATCCCTGTGTTGGCAGAGGGGCGTCTTGTGAGGACTTCAGACAAAACTCCCTCTGCCGGATGTTCGACCTTGGGTTGGGGAGGCCCAGGTACTCCGCCAGGCAAGCAAGATGTTCATGGAAGGCCCTGGCTGAGGACGGCATGTCCGGATCCTCCTCCTCATCCGTATCATGCAGATCTGGATGAGGAGGGTTAGATGGTGCCGGAGGCTGGGGAGGCAGCTGCACCGGGGCCTGGGGGCCCTATGAAGGCATCTGTGGTGCCTCTAGCATGGTAGGGAGGACCTCCCTGACTGGGTCTTTGATGATAAACCCCCCCCATCTGAGGAGACCTCATGAGTCTGAGAAACTTCTCGAAGAGCACCTCCTCACTGGCCAAAGAGGTGGCAGGGGGTACCAATGGGGTAGCAGGGGCTGCTGCAGCCGCTGCGTACCCGGTCCATATGGACACAAGGAAAAGTTAACTGCGCAAATGAAGGATAGACTGTAGGCCACGTACCTGGTTAGGGCCAGTCCCACCATGACACTTGTTCTTCGCTGAATTAGTGGCGTTGGACGGGTGCCCATTTCTGGCGCAGCAGCCATTTTGTCGAGCTGCATGCCACGTGCCTGCGACGTGTTGCTTGGCCCGGCCTCGTCCAAGACTCTTGCGTCTGGATCACGAGGCCTACCCTGCTCCTCGGGCCTTGGCCCTATAGGTTTATTATCCTCCACCCGGAGGTCGATAGAGCTGCGTTTAGGCGCCCCCTCTGACGTATTGCCGGTATTAGGGTGTAGCCCCTCTGCCATGGTGCCAGTTAAAGAGCTTAGCCCCTCGGGTGTAGACATGGTACAAGAACCTTCCGATCCCTCAACACTGCGCCCGGGAGGATCCGAGGACCCGTCGACCCGAAGGCCAGTAGCTGTGGCAGCCTCGGTGCACGTGCCAGTAGAAGGACCTGGCCGGTTCCTCTTGCACGGGAGAGTCCCTGGGAAGGATTCTCCCTTGCGGGGTGCGCTGGAAAATATTGGCCCTACCTTGGGCCTGGTTGGATGCTTCATCAAGTTCTTGAGATCCTCTGGAGACGACCTCTGGAAGAGCTCCCTCCTCCTGGAGAGTCTGTTCTTCAGCGTCTTCGAGGACAGCGAGTCACACAGCGAACATGAGTGCCAACCGTGGTCAGGGCCAAGGCAACGTAGGCAGAGGGCGTGGGGGTCTGAATTTGGGAAGAGCCTGTTGCATGATAGACACCTGCGCTGAACCCTGTAGAAGTCGACATGCGCTGGGGAGGAGCGTGAAGCCCGAGGACATGAATGACAAAAAAGACAAAGAAGTATCCGCGGCCTGTTCCTGTCGACACGGAAATGGGGACTGAGGTGTGGCGCCGGAGGGCAGTGTCAGGGCAGCTCATGCTTCCGGGGCCGCGCCCCTGTGTGCCTCTAAATTTAAAGAGGGAAGAAGGTTTTTCTGGTGACAAAGGTTCCGTCTCCCGTCCCTTGGAAGGGATGCCCATACAGTATGGAGGAAAGGGGAAGCAAGAGTAAAAGCAGTATGACTTCAGCACCACCATTTCCTTCCACATGGATAAACACGTGTACCGTCAATGTGCAGTGCAAACTAGGAGTCCACTTGTTACTGTACAGCGCCCCTAAAGCTGCTTCACCTGTACTTCAAAGGGGAGGAAAGCAATAAGCCCAGGAAGTGGAAACACTGCATTGCAGCGTCACCTTGTGAGACATGCACACGGCAGTGGATTTCATCAGACATTCTCCTCCTCACACATGTCACCCATGGAGACAGCCAGTACTCGCCTTCAGTGGCACAACAGTGCCAAGCTTCAAGAAACAGGTGATCTCTCAGCAGTCATTTATAAAGGACAGGAGCAGATAAAGCAGGGAATGTGCGATTGTTTGCATAGCACTGAAAATGGTTTGAAAGCACTATACAAGTGAAGGGTAGAAGTACTATGTATAAGGAGTCTGTGTGAAGGGCTGAATGTGGTACAGAACAAACAAGTTTTCTGCTTGTCTCAACATCATGCGGTTGAGTTTAATTCAGAGGTTCACTGGGAGTGATACAGGTAGACTGTGATGGCTGAGAACCTCCAAACCGTTGAATGGATGGAAGCAACCCTGTTTTCTGAGGCTATGACAGCAATTTACAACACAAAACTCCCACACGCTGTATCCCACCGTTTGCTCAAGACTCTACTTGCATGCCTATAAAAAAAAAATACACTCAATTGCTAATTGACATAATTTTCTGAAGTCACTGGATGATATCTAAATTAAGGTAAGTGTTGCACCAAACCCCTGGAACCATCTATGGGGTAGATTGCGTCAGGTGCATTAGCTATACTATACTTAATTTCAGTAATTGCACTGATTAGGTAAAGAAAACAGATTGCCACACACCTGAAATTTAGTTTTAAATGGGTTATTGAATATCGGACTCATTCGGTAAAGTCCGACCCCGACCTTTAAATTGACTCGTGATACAGTTGCAAACATACCAGGGGCTTACACACAACATGTGAACCCAAAACTACGAGTCTCCCTGCGAGCTTTAATGAAAGCTGAACAGCAAGAACCTTCAACAGCAGTGACAGCAACTTAATATTCCAGCACCATACCAATCAATTCTGAACTAAAATGTTCCCTCAATTAACCATTTCCATTGCGCCACTAAAAGACGTGGAGCCTTCTTCTCTTTCCACATTCCACTAGTACCAGTCAAACATTGCACACGGCAGTATGCTGCCTACAAACCAGATTAATGGAGCAACATCACTGCTCACACGTCCACCTCAACTGTACCCAGCACAGATGCTAACTAGATCATAGCAGCAGTGACTTCAACAGATCGATCTTGAGGGATCCCTTTTGGATAAGCCACACTCCAGTGTTCCCACTACTACCCACCCAGAATCACACCAACGCCCAGGACTCGGAGACTTGGCGTCTACATGCCTCTCCATCCCACTAACATTCCTCTCTTCTTCCAGTGGCACATGCATATGCAACAAGTTCTTGATCCCTCCACGAATGAGCCCAGCCCAGTCTGTGCCATCATACCAGGTCCTCTACACAGAAACACAAACGAGGGCAAGCATGTTTCGGCATGGAGGCCAGTAGCCTTGAGAACACGGCCACAAGCAGCAGAACAATGACAAATCCTTGCACCCGTCCCGCCTTGCCTTGAAGTCGTCTCTCTGCGAGAAAGGTTACGCTCAGAAGTGGGTCCTTGATCACTTTGCTGCAGGGAATAAAGTTGTACTTCACGGATTATATCCAATAAAGGTGAAACGAGTCTAGGGTCGCTTGTGCTTTCGTGGAGAGCGAGAACGTGAC
This sequence comes from Ambystoma mexicanum, assembly GCF_040938575.1. NCBI lineage: Eukaryota > Metazoa > Chordata > Amphibia > Caudata > Ambystomatidae > Ambystoma > Ambystoma mexicanum. The sequence goes on from NC_090931.1 coordinate 108,286,709, forward strand.
CTAGCAGGTTGGGCTGGACTGCTCCTATTGGTGGCATGCCCACGAATATTCAGGCTCCACTTTTCCAATGGTACACACACGGGGAAAAGGATGGTATGGAAGGTTGCCCAAGATAACATTTAAAACCTTCGTTTTAGTTATGGAAAAACACAGCGAAAGAATTGAAAAAAGGGCCCAGCCGGCGAGTCATCGTAGGACGTGTCTCATACCTTTCTGCGAGGTCACTCCCGGTGATCCTCCTCCAGGTTAAAAGGTTGCACGTACAATCACCCCAGCTGCCCCCCCGCCCCTGTCAAAAATCATGTTCTGGGCGCTTGCCTTCTCCAAGTCCAAAATGCACGACACAATGAGCACCAAATTAAGCAACATTAGCACTGCAACAAACTATATTCTCTTATATTTGAAAAGCATGCACCTATGCCCTCCAAGAACTGTGAGACAGTGGCTCGCGCGCACCTCTGCAGCATAAGGGCTCGAGGTTTCTTATTCCAAACTCGTCTGCTACAGCAATTGCCTCTATCCCCATCGGGCCAACTAGTTAGAAGCACATGCTCCCGGACAGTGTATCGGGCGGAAGGGGGACGATGCAGTGGTGTTGCTGTACTGGATGAGAAACAGCTGGTCTCGGATTTTAATTAAGGACATAGATCTTTGGGAAAGCACGGGTGGGTGGGTGGCAGGCAGCCTTTTCACTGTAGCGGAGGCTCTGCAAAGAAAGATGGCGACATCACTCCTATTCGCACCCGTGCACCCCATGAACGAGGGGTCAGCCGTGCATCACAAAGGCCGAAAAAAGGCATTCAGCCAACACTGGGACTAGTCCTAGAGCCGGCCCCTACCTCCGCACATTTTCTATTTAAATAAGGCACCAGCCTTGGCTATAAATAGACGGGCCTCACGTCAAAAATCTGGACTGGCAGAACTTCAAAAAGATAATGGGAGCCGACGAGAAGTGACGTCCGCTGTGCAACAAAAGGCACAGAAAGCCGCTTTACTTAGGCATGAAAGTGCGTCACCGCTGCACACCCTCATCTCAATAAGTCTAGACAAGGACAAGAGTCACGTATTGTATGGTGAAAGGTGGCATAATACGAGGGGATACGTGCTGCAGAGAGTAGCCAAGGAGAGATACCAGGTCTAGCAAAGATCAATAGATGAACGAAGACAAGTTAAGGTTAGATGAGAAGTGATGGAGCAGTGTGTGGAAATTAACCCGTCAAGATCTAGGAAGCACTAACTTGCCCAGCCAAATCATCAATGAGCCCACCATCCCAACACACGCAACACCTACTCCCAAAAACTAAATGTGGCACATTCTGAATTTCAATAAACTAAACCAGTAATTTGCCTGCATCCACTCTCCCAGCCTGCATCGAAAGCTTACCGTCCTTGCCTCCTTCCCTTCTTCCGATATCCATAGTCAAAATGCTGAAAATCAACTAAACAAATAAAGGCCTTCAGACCTTAGTTGCCATGCCTGCCCAGCGGCTCAACCGACAGCAGATCTTGCAGACAACACTGCTGACCTCATCACTGAAGCACTCCACCAGCTCTTCATCAAAAACCTCAACACCAACCATCTCGACCCAGCTACCTTTTGCCCTTTCTGCAACATGCCATTCAAAGGAAGATCCTCGATAAAGCGTCAACCTCAAAACTCTCATCTTACTCTAGAAGGGTCACCCTCTTCCATGATCTCCAACAGGGCTTTAGGGAAGGGAGAAGCTCTTTACATTCAGGAAAAACAGCTAAAATCCCTCAACATTAATACACAGCGCATGCTCATCTGCCTCGATTCCGTTTATCTGGATCAAATCTTTCATAAAAGGAGAGATCAGGATATGCCAACTTGGGCACCTTCAAATCCACGTTAGATTCCATTATCCCCAGTCTTTCCCCTTCTCCTTGGCTTTTCCCTGCTACTTAAAACTTTTGGCAGAAAACTTGGAAGCCACATACATCCTCTGCCTCAGAAAGCAGACACGGACTATACCCAATACTCCTTTCACTGTGGCTGCAACTATGGATACAATTCCCATACCCAAAACAGCCTCACTTAAGACTGTGAAAGAGAATGTCTTTATCTTACCACATAAAAAATGGAGGTACTCTGCTTCGGCACAGACATATCAACACCTCACAGTCACCTAAACACGGACAATGGGTGTGCACCCCATGCCTGTCCACAAAGATAAGAAATTAGGCATATTTTCTATTACAGTCTCTCTCAACCAATGAGTAAAAGGGATGGATTTCCCAAAAATAATCATCACTTCCTCATCGTCATGTTAAAAGAAATCCTACCCAGTCCTTTGCATGACCCACAATTGGACTAGTCCAGGCACCAGCAAACTTTGCATCTACAGATGTTTTGGACTACAACTCCCATGAATCCTAGCTAGCATAGCCAATGTTGAGGCATCACTGGAGCCGGAGTTCAAAACATGTAATTATTTATATACAGGGAGGAAGAATGGCTCTTGATCACAAAATAACACAATAGATAAGAAATCATAACTGATGGGGAAAGTTTGAAGGGAATCAGTGAGCTTCTTAAATAGGGTGATTTTGAGGGACATTCCGACCAGGTTTTGGAGGGAAGTAAATGGAAAAGTCACCAAGGACAATACATGGGTGGACATACATAAATTAAGGACAACCAACATTAGACATTTTTAAGTGCAGGTAGGTGGCGCAGCAAGGAGTGTTAGGGATGTGACCATGATGGATGAAGTGCTAGAGTGGAGCATACAAAGTGAGGGTCACAGGCAGGTTAGAGGCGAGGGAAACATCTTAGCTAGAACGCAGATGAGAAGTAGGTTAAGAGGCTAACTGAGGCGAGGAGGTAGGATTTTAGTATGGTTTTAAGAAAAAAAATCAGTGTGTACAGTTTCTCTGATGTCGGGGGGAATTAATTCCATGCAAGTGGAGCGAGAAAAAGAGCAGAACAAGAGTAAGCACAGGGAGGGAGAGGTGCCACATATGAATTAGAGGAGGCAGAGCGGAAATTACATGAAGCGTAGTAGAGTTGGCTAGAGGATGGATACAGTGATGCCTTACTATGGATAGATTTGTGAACCAGGAAAAGAAATTGAAATCTGGCCCTGTTTTGCATCACCAGCCATCCAGCCTGGTGATGATACAAGGAAGTAGGTGTGAGGTGAAGGAGTCCAAAGACAGTCCTCTTGTCAAGAGAACAGACAGCATAGTTGGGGAGACCAAAGAGGATGCCGGCACAGTAGTCCAGTTTAGAGAAGACAAGAGTGGTTAAGAGATGCTTTGCAGTGCTGAAAGGAAGGTGGTGCATGATGCTCCTAATATTAAGGAGGTTGAAGCGAGCCTCCGTTGCAGTTTTTGAGATGAATGATGGTGTGAGAAGAGTGAAAGACGACGCATAGGTTTCTATATGAAAAAAGGAGCGAGCATCAGGTGGGAACTGGACAGGCATACCTCTGTCTTGGTACAGTTTAACATCAGAGTGCAAAGCCATACAAAATTTAGTGGCAGAGAGACAGTTCGAAATGTTTATAGAGAGATCAGAGGAGAGGTTAAGAAAAGAAAAGATGTGGGTGTTGTATGTGAAGAGATGCTACGAGAACCCAAAGGAGGTGATTAGTGCCCCAAGAGCAGAGGTGTTGAGTGCAAAGTTGAGAGTACCCAAGAGAGATCCATGTGGAACGCCAACAGTTAAAGGAGTGAGTTGAAAGGTGTTGTTGCCCAAGAGACAACTTGGCCAGGTAGAATTCAATTTCAATCCAGGCAAGGGCTCAATCGCGAAACCCAAGTAGAAAGAATATTAAGGAGATCAGTTTGCTCAACAGCGTCAAAGGCGGCAGACCGGTCAAGGAGAATTAGTAGTGCTTAGCAGAGGCAAAGAAGTTGGTAACATTCACGACAACAGTTTCCGTGGAATGACAGGAGCGAAAGCCTGCGTGTTTGGAGTCTCGAAAGATGTGGACATCTAAGAAATGTAGAAGACGGTTGAACACAACCGTTTCAAGCACTTTCGAGTACTTCAGAAAGTTAGCTGGTATGTTTAGGTCAGCCACTTGCTATTTAGGAGAGGGATGACTGACAGTTTTGAAAATAGAGGTAAAGTAAGTGCAGTCGAAGAACAGGTTGAAGTGTTCAGCTAGGTGAGAGGCCACTCTACCTTCTCCAGCCCAAAAACTACCGCCCCATCTCAAACACCAGATTCCTTGCAAAAGTCATTGACCGAACCGCCTACTCCCAACTAAATGCCTTTGTCGAAGCCAACAATCTCCTAGACCCTTCACAATCAGGTTTCAGAGCCCGTCACAGAACCAAAACCACCCTAACCTCAATCTGGGATGACCTTAAAATGACGGTAGAGTCCGCGGGATGCGCAGCACTGATCCTTCTTGACCTATCCGCCGCTTTTGACACAATCAATCACTCAATCCTCCTAGATCGCCTCCACTCCCTAGGAATTCGTGGAACCGCTCTTAAATGGATAGCTTCATTCCTCAAAGATAGGTAGCACATAACGATACTCTCCACCTATACCTCCCAAGCCCGACCATTCGACACGGGAGTCCCACAAGGGGCATTTTCCCTTTCTGCACTCCTGTTCAATCTCTACTTGATCACCCTCCCTCCAATAGTTCGTTCATACAACATCCTATGTTACAACTATGCCGACGACACTCAACTAATTCTAAAATTAATGAACTCAAATCCCAACTCCCGACCTGACCTGGCCTCCTGCCTCCTCGATATAGAACTCTGGATGACCCAAAGCCACCTCTTGTTAAACCCCTCCAAAACTGAAATCATGGCATGTGGCAACTCCGAGCATCTTCCGCAACCACCACCCTGGCCACCCGCCATGGGCAGCTCACCAAACCCTGCAAATCAGTGAAAATCTAGGATGCATACTGGACTCTGACCTAACACTCTCGCGCCAAGTCAACTATGTCTCAAAATCCTGCCACTACCACCTTAAAACCCTTAGGCGCATCTTTCCATATCTCTCCTTTCCTAACAGACTCTCCGCGGTCCAATCAATCGTTATGTCAAGACTGGACTATGCAAACCCCCTATACCTCAGACTCCACGCATGCCAACTGAATAAACTCCAAAGGGCACAAAACGCGGCAGCCAAATTGCTACTTGCGCTCGGCCCAAGAGACCACATCTCCCCAGCCCTTAAGACGCTGCACTGGCTTCCAGTAGCCCGAAGGGTGACTTTCAAAACCTTATGCATCTCCCATCGAGCACTGCATAAAACCGGACCTCAATATCTTCAAAACAAACTAAAACCCTATCACCCCTCTCGCACCTTAAAATCAAGCTCAGCCGGCCTCCTAGTCATACCTAAGACAAACACAGTCAGATTAGGCGGATCATCATTCTCAGCCTTTGCCCCACAGTGTGGAACTCACTCCCACCGCACATCCGCCAAACTGAGGATTTATCATCCTTCCGCAAACTGCTGAAAACCTGGCTCTTTCCCTAAAACCAACCGGTAACCAAACTAACCCAAACAGACAAACAGCATCTCAATGACACCAACCAAACAAACTACCTGAGGCGAGAAATGGACAACTAATAACCCGAATATAAACTAGAAAGACAAACAGAATTAAACGAGGAAAGTAGATGAAAACAGTGAAGTGGATAATAAGAATAAATCATATGGAAACAGTAAGGAGATGTAAACGGCTGATATGCACATAATGCATGAGGAGGGAACCAAGTGAATAGCATCGATGAATTAGTTAGAATGGATGAAGCATGTTGAACGGATGAATGGAAGAACAGATGACTATATAGATTGAATCAGTGTGTAAATTGAATGAGTAAGTACATCGGATAAGTGTATAGAAGGATGAACAGGTTAAGCGGCTGAGTGTGTGGAGTGGTTGAGTGTAAACAGTTGAATGCACTGAGTGGAAGAATGCATGATTGGAGGAACAGATGACTACATAGATCGAATGAGTGTGTAGATCGGATGAAGGTATAGAATGGATGAACATGATATGCGGATGAGCATGTAGAGTGGTTGGGTATGCAGATCAGACGAGCGCGTATGGCGGACGATGGCATAAATACAGAGAAGCAAATGTAGAACTGATGATTGCACAGAACGTATGAGCAAGTGGAGGAGCGCGTAGGGTAGAGCAGAGTGGAGCAGCATGTAGAGCGGATGAGGCTCGAGAGCGGATGAGGCTAGAGGGCAAATGAGTGTATAGAGCAAATGAGTGTATAGAGCAAATGAATTTATAGAACGGGATTACTGCGTATTAACGAATGACTCTAAGGGACTAATGAGTGCATACTAATGTTGAAGCCGGGAAAGCATGAGTGCATAGAGCGGATGAGTGTGCAAAGCTGGTGAACGCGGGGAGCGGGTGACTGCGCACGGTGGGTGAATGCGAAGTACAGGCGCAGACAGGGTGCATGCGAGGGGCAGACAGGAGTGCGTGCGTGTGGCAGTCAGGAGCGCGCGGGGCGGACTGGAATGAATGAGTGCGCCGAGCAGACCGGAGTGTGTAGCGCGGACGCATGGAATGAATAGAACGGACTGGAGCACATAGAACTGCGCGACGTACATAGTATGGTCCGGAATGCAGAGAACGTATGAAAGAGCATGTAACCCATCATATCACACCCCACGCTTACTCTCTTCTTTACACCACCACTCAAGTAGAACACAGAGATACTATGACACCATTCGGTATAACTGTGCTCATACCAACACCTCCCGCTCACTCCCCATCACTAAGTAAACAATGCTGGTCACACACCCCCCAGCCAGGCATTCTCCTCAGGCCTAATGCAGCCCCAGTCAGTCTGGATAAATCCTGCCAGAACGAACACATACCCCTGATCTCAACCACCACACATACCGCTAAGAAGCAGCTATTAACGAATACCGCACCAGCTGCACATATACCCAGTGCGCACACGCGCTGTTGACTCTCCCTACTCTCTATACTGACCTGAACTTCGGTTCCCAAGGGCGTTCAACCTACCAGCGCCTTCAGACCAGACCATACCAATGGTATATAAGGCGCTATATAAGTGCAAAATAACATAACATATGCTTGAATAGCTGAGGAGCAAGAGGGTCCAATTGGCACAATACGGATGAGCCTTCATCAGCAGAGATGACTTTAGTACTAGCTTAACCAAAGTGGGAGATGGAGCCAGAGGAGGATGGTAGAGTAGGCAGAGTGCAGAATGTAGGAGGAGGGAGTGTGATGAAGGTCAGCAGAATCTCTAATTTTGGAAAGGTTTGCAGCAATTTATTCTGCTAGGTCATGAGCTGTGAGAGTGGAGTGGATAGTCATAAGTTAAGGAGGAGTGAAGAGTGAGTTTATGGTGCCCTGTAGCTGGTGAGGATGGTTGGAGTGAGTCAATTCCATCAATCAAGAGAGGGCTGTATGGAGGTTAGGGCGGAAAGGTAAAGTTTCAGGTCCTCATGCGAGCAGGTACTCCATTTGTGCAGCAGTAAACAGTGCAAGAATGGGGTGACCCATGGTTGATAGCAATGATTTGTTGTTTGATTTTCTAGCCTCACAAATAATGCATGTGCAAGTGTGGGGAAGGTTTAAATAACCAAACTCAATGATCTCAGGAGCCAGGCTGATCATGCACCCTGATCCATGAGCTATGAAATCCTCTGCATGTTGTGTAGTGGTAACAGGTTGTGGACTGCATGTTACCTTATTGGTGGCTGAAGCGACAAGTATAGGAGGTTAGACCACACTTGTCATGCCCATGTCTGAACAATGAGGACTAGTCTCAAGTTATCATGAGGCAGTTTGTGGATAACATTGCATACAAGTGGAATCAGGGAGGAAAGTGTAAGCAAATATCTATCACAAACTCATCCATAATGCACTGTCGGGGGAACCTGGTTGTGGGTACCTGGATGAAAAGACTGGCCATTTTGTGCATGCAGTTCTTGCAAATAAGAACATGCCTGGATGTCCCCATATAGTGGAAATTTCAAATTGAGTTTATCTGTGCTTAGCTGCCCCTCGTGCACAGGAACCAACAGTCTGCTTAGGCTGTCCACTAGACAATTGTGCACTGCCAGAACATGTTGAGCTTGGATAAAGACCCGTTTTAGCGTGCACCACCACTATAACTGGTGTGCAATTAGCGACTATGACGCAACTTTGATCTGCTCAGTTTATGTAAAGCATGGATATCGTACGGTCGGTTTATGACCATGCTGTTGCGAGGGAGCAGTGATTAAAAACTGCAGAAAACTTGTATCCAGAGATTATTGGGTGTGTGGCAGATTTCTCAGATTAACAACTCAGGTCGATAAGTTTGGTGACTTGCTGGTTTATTGTAAACTTGTTGCAACAAAACAATATAATGGTCCTTCTTTGGAACCAGTTGCAAAAAAGAAAAAGTTTAATCACAATTCCTCAATAGAAAAGATTTTTTTCATTGATTCCGCAAAAGATGATTTTCATCAATTCCTCAAAGGATAGTTTTCCTCAATTTCTCAAAACAGGATAGATTTTGATCGCTCAAAAAATGATGATTTTCCTCAATGCCTCTACACGTATTTCACCACTGTATTGACGTGGCTCATCAGGAGGGATTGAAAGTGGATACTGTACATCAATGTGTTTCTGGGGTTATACCTTTAGCATACATTTTCATAATGGATCAAAACATTGGTGTATCCTTGGGAGTAATTGAGAAAAAAGGGGGGGTCCTATGTGTTGGATGGATAGCCTTAAAAGGATAGCTGGACTGAAAATTATAAGCCAGTCTCCACATTCACAGTCTTAGAACGCCGGTCCTCTAGGAATCATAAAGGATTGGCGTTGAGACCGCAAATGTGGAGACTACAATAAACCGGCATGCCACTACAGTGGTAAAACACGTGTAGAGGCATTGAGGAAAAACATTTGAGGAATCAAAAACTATCCTGTTTTGAGAAATTGAGAAAAAACTATACTGTTTTGAGAAATTTGAGGAAACAAATCTTTTCTATTGAGGAATTATGATTAAACTATCATTTTGGTTCCATAGAGCTCTTATATACATTTTTTTTGTATCAAATTTACAATAAACCAGCAAGTCCCCAAACTTTCGAAGTCTGGAGTGGTTAATCTAAGAAATGAAGAAATGTGCCACACACCCAATAAGGAATCTCCAGCCGCAACCTTGCTCCACAACCTTTTATTTTACATTGATTATTGGGCAGACAATACTTGGGGCTGCATGTTTGCGACAGCGAAATCCAAACAAGATTTTTTATTTTTTTTCCACCAAAGGTTTGCAATATGCCTGCATTTAACTATCCACCTGCCCTGTGCTGTGAGGGACTGGCAGTTTGCTCTCCGATCCCCAACATTGATGCATCTGTCTTAATTGTACTTGCACGGGTGGATTAACAAAAGTCTTTCCTTTTTTTTTACTGTTAACATGTTTGCTAGAGACCACCACTCTAGTGCCTTCACTACTTTTGCAAAACAAAGCACTAGATTGTCCAACTACCCTTTTCCTTGTGAGCACGGAGTTGCGAGCCACTCCTGAAGTGAGTGCATGTGTAGACAAGCTAACGTAACGCACAATGCCACCATCCCTAATAGTCTAATTACATTTCAAACTATTACGGACTGTTTGGCCTGATGAAAAGAACTGGTGCGGGAAATGCTCTGTCCTTTCCTGCGAGGGACTGTGTATAGAATCGCTATGAGGAATTAATCGGTTTGGCTTTTTGTGCGTTTGAGAATCCCAGATGGAGATCAATGGTCCTCTGGGAGTTTTTGCTGCATTTCACTACGTTTTCCCATAATGAACCAAACGTTCAGATAGGGATAAACGGTTGCTTGCCAGCACAGGTGTCCCCCTCCCTAGCACAGCTGGCATGAAAACAGGAGGTGCCGATACAGTACCAAAGAGGAAGGACTTGAACAATTAATGGAGTTTGTCCACATTGAATCTGAGGTGTTGGCAATGGCCTGTGGACATGGAAACATGAAAGAATGCATCTTTCATGCCCACTGTCACCATGTAGTCTAGGCTTTAGCAGAGTGATTACCTCTTGTAGCGTGGTCATACTGATTCTTAGTGGTTTGACAAATATGTTTGCTGAGTGCAATTGCAACACTAGTTCCATTGTTAAGTCTTTCTGAAACTAGGAAGTACAGTGAGAAAACTTGTTCAATGGACTCCTCACAGTACTGTGTGCACTTCGGTTTCTACAGGTTATGGGTGATGCTGTAGCTGTTTTGTGGCACCAAGGTAGATTTCACGGTTTTGATAGCTTGATGCAGCATTTCACCGACTCTGCTTCACACCCACTTGTCTGTTGCGATCCCCTCACATGAGTGGGTGAATATACTTTTTCCTCGCGCAGGAGTTACAAGGGTAGGGGACCTGAATCAGGGAGTTTCTGCTATGTGATTAGGCCCCTCCTCTTGAGAGTGTGCCACTTTCCTCTACACCAGTGGAACCGGTCGACAAGTAGGTGCCTGACTGACCCACTGATGTGTTTTGTCCACACAGGATGATTTGGAGTAATAGCGTGCGAGTGAACGTGATCTCTTCGCCATGAAAATAACATACCTGAAGGTGCCCCTCAGCGTTGGTACGTCATGCAAGTAATCTGGCCTCGTATCTTTAAGGTATTCTATTTATCATTTGCTTTTTTGAGCACATCATCTACATGCTTTCTGAAAAGTAGTCTCTTCTGGAGGCTTGAGAACAGTGCCTTAGCCACACTTGTCTGGACAACCGTAGTTCCAGCAACCCGACAGCCTGCAGTCCCCACTGCATCCAGTGCATTTCTGATCAGGGCATTAGTTGACCACTGTCTCACCACTACTATGGTCTTTACTCAACCTGGCATGTTATTCGACAAGTCCTTTATAAGTGTATTAATTTCATCCCAATGTGCTCCATTACGTCTAGTCATCAATGCTGTGACATTGGCCATCCATATGCTGTGGCACCTGAAGTTACCATTTTACACGTTAAGGCATGCAACTTTTTGCTCAGAAGAAGAGTGGTGCCATTCATCAATTTCTGGCAGTAGTTACAACCATGTGGGTTGGCCCAGGTTGCAGCCCAGATATGTGGGTGTGTATCTTTTAACCTCTCGGAACATTCTACATTTGGAGAATTAGTTAAGAGTGCCTCTACATCCTCTGGCAAGTCTATAGCATTACCCGATGGATCATATAGAACTTCCTCGTCCAAGGCTGTTCCCCTCCCTCCTCCTGTCCCTTTTCTTTATCCTCTTCTAAATTGGCTGGATGAAGTTCACCCTAAGGGCGTTTCATTGGGGAAGACACTACGTCCTGGGGAAGGAAGAGGCATTTTCCATGAATCGCTCTTCTCTAGATTGCAAGAAATGTGCAATCTGCCATTGTAGAGACAAAAGCTTCCTCCTCTTCTTCATGAGAGAACACTTCCCGGCTCAACTTGTTCGTCCTTTGAGGACAGGAATTTAAGGGACCCTTACTCTGCAAGGTTGAAAGTAGTTACTGGCCTGTTCCGACATAGGTTGATTTCCTGACTGTATGTATGCCCGTTTTTACTTTATTTTTTCTCAGAACAGGCGCTGTGGTACCACAGTGTCTATGGGCATCAGTGAGGCCTTGTTTCGTTGGCCAAGCACTCAGTCTTTGGCATCTTAACAGATATTTCGACACAGTTTTTGGATAGTTGCTGCAACCGATCAGCATTCAATTCCTTCAGTGCCAATCCCAAGGTTTTGAGGCTTTGCTTGTGGGTCGATGCTTCTGTCTTTGACTGTGTTCTGGGCTTAATTTGTTTAGCAGCCACGTGGTTGCCAGAAAAGAAAAAAAAACACTGGGCTGGCTATGAGTGGGCCCTTTGGAACTGAAGGCGTAGGGAACCCACCTTTGATGGCTGCTCTAGGTCAACCTCGACCTCTTCCTTCAGATGCTCGACCACACAAACCTTTTCTTTTGGAAGGCAGAAGCCTTAGTGTTCAATGTGCCTGGATAACATAGGTTGCCTAACATTTAACTTTATGCACCTTGAGGGTCTTTTGTATTTGGTTTACATTATTTGTTCCACTGGAAGGCAATGGTTAGAACCATGTCTGTGCCCTTCTAATGGAATGTTGAGTTTTAGCCGGATAGAATTTAAATAGTGTTTTCTCAATTTGAAAGTACAGAAACAAAGTAGCCTATCGTAGTATCATTGTATGTGTGTGAGGATATGAAGGCATTCTCAGTGTTGGGAATGATTTAAGCCCCCACTCTCCATCTATCAAGGATGGGAGTCTGAAAGGAATCCCAAATACAACATCCAGTACGTATAATCAATGAATGAAGGCTACATGACAGAGGATTAAACACAAATCTGTAAGTCAGGTGGCTTATTTGAATAATGAGCACACTTTCAAATGATGTACACATTTACTCCATTAATCAGTTGCTGGCTCTCACATTCATTTGGGAAGAACATCATGGCCTCAAAACAAAGCTCATTGCCCTATCCAGCTGACTACAGCAGGACCCTTGACAAAAATGTGGCTAATACGTACCAAAAACCAAATTGGATACTGTACTCTAGCGGCATGGCCTTTTCTTCCATGGGACAACAGCAAACACCAACACAGGGCACACAATGTGCACAAGCCACTGGCTAGAGATTTTTGACTCTTGGCGAGTAACAAAGGGTGTGCTGCCTGTATGTATAGAAATGAGGTGGCAAGTGACTTTTATGGCTGGCTGGTTGCTTGCAACTTGAACCTTTTCCCCCCTGACCACCACCATTTTAAACTTGCTAGAATTCAACTATTGCTTGAGAGCTTTAAATCACTAAAACAATAGTTATATAGAGGATGTGGTGCCTTATATTCCTTCCCATGAACAGGAGAATATTTAACAGCAACAGGCACGATACATGCGCTTTCTTCATGTCTAGAACCTACATAGCATCCTTTTCACACACTATAGACAATTATACAATGTGTTGTAGCGAACACAAACTTAATTGCGCCACCTCTAAACAGCAAGGGAATTGAACACAACAGACCATCCCCATCTAGACCTTTCTAGGTAAAGGGATTCTGTAGGGCTGTCAAACTCACGATGACCATGCATACAGCTCTCCATCATACCTCAACCCCAGAACCACCTCATATTGTATAAACATGTGTTCTGCCATAACAGGTCAGTCTGTCCCATCATTACTCTCAGCTGCCTGGCACTAATCCCTCACCAGGGGCTCTTTTCAAGGTAGTCCACAGGTAGGCCTTAGTTCCTAGCGAGTGGCATGCTACTGAGGGTGCTATCCTTCAGTCCAGCTGAAGTCTCATTATGATGGAGGGTTTCAGGGGCGGGTGGCTCTTCCACCACGTAGGAAAAAGGGGCCCCAGGATCTTATACAAGGAAGAATCACTTGGTTTGGAGACATTCATTTCTTCCTTTGCCATAAGAAAACTGCTCTTTATAGGCTCCAGTTAGATTCTTGCATCGTAGGAACCAAGCACTCAGTTGCAACTGCCATTTACACTTCCCGCCATTGATCCTCTCCAATCTTCACGCTCAAGAGCTGCTCTACATAATCTCTTGACAGTGCACTGCCCTCCAAGGGGATAAATCTATCACTACATACCACTCAGGATGTCCAATTGAAAAACAACTATGTCATAGCAGGTCCAGGGAAGTCAGGAAATGACCCTCTGTCGCAGAGCCCACAGTGCCAAGACAAAAACAGACAATATAAAGAAGCTGTAGCGGACCCCAAAATGACCAGGGTAAGACCATTAGAAAATGGCTGCTGAATTTTAAGAACAATGATTCTTAGATCGGACTGGAATAAAAACTAAGGCAATAATGGGGAAGCGTGAGGAGCTGAATTCAGAGACAAATGGCACCACAAATAAGACATACGACTTTCTACCAATCATGCACAGCTATGAAAATGGCAGGTGTTAAGCCAGGGAGTAGAAGTGATGAAGACCTGACTGAAGAGATAGAGGCAGCAGCCAAGACCACCTTTGGAAGGATGACCCCAAAGAGAGCTGTGAATACAAAGAGCAGAATTTCTATGTGTTGGCAGCACGTTCATCTCGGAAGCAAAGATCCACAAAGGCTGGACTGGCTCTGCATCCTGGATATAGCAGCCTGTTGACAGCAGAGTCGGGGAAAGAAGAGCGGCACAAGAGACATTACTGGGTTAGCCAGAAATCATACAGGAAATCGTATCACTAGAGAACAAAAAGACACTGGAAAAACCGTAGAACTGCAAGTTCTGATACGAGTTGGAGACACTGTGGAGATCCAAAGAGGAGAGAAAGGCAGAGAGTGATGGCTGGAGCGACATACGTGACACTTGAGAGAAATAACTCTGAACAACACCAAGAGGAACAGAATAAGCAAAAAGAGGGCAGCTTGGGTGAAAGAAGAACCGTAGAGGTAATAGTTACACTGCTTGGTCCTATAGCTGTATTTTGGAAACACAAAGCACATACACAGTCAAAAAAGTACCAAGCCCTGTGAGGATGTCTGAGCAAAAACGAGAAATAGTGAATATTTGCATCACGAAGAATGACGTAAATGTCCCAGATAACAAAAGACTTATGGCCAATACCATTGTAAACATCTTAAGAGACCAAATGGGAAAAGGTTTGAAACGAGAAAGCTATTATATCAAGCAATTCCCGGATTGAGATAAAATGCTCATGCCATCATAGAACTCCCATTTCATGGCTGGTTGAGCGTTCCATGGAAACAGTTGAGACCTTGGATGGGATAGATGACCAGTGGCTACTGCAATATATGACCACTGATGTTTGCTGTAACCTACAGGCAAACTATCACCAACATCTTCTTTGCTGCTCCTTCCACTAACCTATGGATCTGGTGCCTGTCCTCTCCCCTTTCTCCTCCTCACCCATTACTGGCAGCACTAGATGGGAAGTGCTCTTGGCTCACTTCGCATCTTCCAAATGCACCATTATTGTCTATCACAATGGCACTATCATGGCCTGGGACTCTCAGCCCAACCTTCTCCTGGACAGGAGTCTTCCTTCCCTTTTCAACTTCCCATCCTTGCCTTCCACCCATTCTTCCTGCATGACCCCCCCTCCCCAAAGGGTAGCACCACACCCCTGAACCCCCCCCATGCAAATCTTTTAAGGGGGGGCTCCAGCTTCACTTAGCTACCCTCAAATCTCGCTCTACCATTAAACACTCCTCTGTCGCCTCCTTGAAGACCTTAACATCCTCGCCCTCACTGAGACATGGCTCAAGGCCAACTCCGTCACTGCTTTTGAAACTCTTCTTCCTGATGGCTACAAGATTATATCCAACCCAGACCCTCCCGATCTGGTGGTGGAGTGGCTCTGATCTTCCCTGAGTGGGTTCCTACCTCCATCATCCCCACTCAATCCTACTCTTCCTTTGAATGCCTGGTCTGCTGACTGTCGCCTCTTCCTTCTCTGTGACTATCATCTACAAACCCCCCCCCTCCCACCCCCGGTCCTTCCTTCCTTCCTTCCTTTTCCCCTCCGAATGAGCCAACCTCTCGTCCTCTCTTCTTGCCTCCTCCCCCAAACCTATCTTCCTTGGGGATTTCAACATCCATCTCGACTCCTCTGATGTGGCCTCAGTTCTCTTTGCGACCCATGCTACACACTCTCCCTCACTATCCTCCCCTCTGCCCCAACACACTCTGCAGGGCACAACCTGGATGCCCTCACCTCGACAGATAACCCTCTGTCCTACCACCCTCACTGCTCCGATCACTCTCGATTCTTTCCTTGACCTCCCCCCGCAATGCCAGTCTCATCATCTGTTATTCGACAGATGAAGTGTGCGTCAGTCACTGCCTTTTCTTCCTCTTCACAGCCCCCCCCGCATCCCCTGCTTTGGACTCTCTACCCAAATGCCCTTACTAACCTCTCTCCATCACTAACACCCTGGACATCCTTGCCCCCTTATGAGGATACGCATGAAGCCTGCCTCCAAATGCAAGTCTTGGTATGACTCTGACGTAACTGCTTAGAAACTAAAGTGCAATGCAAATCGGAAGTGGCAGACATCTAGCTCACCCACTGACACACTGGCCCGCTGCCTACTCCAAAAGGCAATACAGTCTTTCCATATGCTCCAAGAAAAGAGCTCCTGTCCAAGCTCGCATCTCTGGAGCCACAAACAATACGGCTGAACTCTAAAATCTGCAAGGAACTTGTCAAACCTACTGCAGTCTCTTCTCCTCCTCCCTCCCAGGCCGTATGCTCTGCACTGGCCCCCCACTTTCCCTCCAAAACTCTTGACATCCTATCCTCTCCATCATCTGCTCCCTCCCTTCACCCCCTTCTTCTTTCACTACCTTGGACAGCCCCCCCCCAACCTCCCTCCATACTCTACTCCCTTTGCACCAGATGAGATCTCTAGAAGTGTTCACTCTATGAACTCCTCTTCTAAATAGGTGCGTCCCTGCTCCTCCAGAAAAGGACAACATAGACATTCTGGCCCCTGCCTTGGCTGACCTCTGCAACCACTCTTGCCACAGGCTCCTTCCTGCAACCCCTGAACCACCCCCCTGTTCACCCTCTCCTAAAATAAGATGTCTGCTGACCCCTCTTGTCCAACCTATCTCTACCACCCCTTTCTTGGGCAAACTCGAGGACCATCACCGCCACCACCACCACTTGGGCATGGTGAGCTGCCAATCATCTGTGCCTCAATGCCAGTAGGACATATATCCTAGTTTCCCCTCACCCCTCACCCATCCCCCCCTCCCCTCCCCTCCCTTCCCTTCCCTTCCCTTCCCTTCACCCACTTGTGAGGCAAAAAACCTTGGGATAATCTCTGACTCCTCTCTACACATCACAAACCTTGCCTCGAAATCCAACCATCAGCTTTATCTCCTCAGGGACATTCTAACTTTCCTCACCTTCACTACTGCAACAGCCTCTTCCTCAACCATCCTCTTTCCTCATTTCACCCCCAACCCCGTCTCCCTCACCCCCCACCCCCCAACTAATCCAGAATAGGACTGCAGGACTTGTTGCTGGCCTCAAGCCCAGGGACCGCATCTCTTCAGGTATAAAACCTCTCCCCAGGCACCCAGTGACTGCAAGGATCAAATTCAAAACCCTATGCATCATCCAAAAGGCTGTCTGGGGCCTGGGACCTCTACATCCAGCTTTCCCTCCCAAAATACTGTGAGGCCAGAATCATTGGGTCTTCTAGCTCAAACTCTCTGCAGGTCAAACATTCTCCAAGCAGAGGTTTGGAGGTACATCGCTCTCCTCGGATGGTGCCTCCCTCTGGAACAGCCTCCCTCCTCCCCTCAGACTTGTGCCGGATTTTCTCAAGTTCCGGAAACTTCTCCGGACCTTCCTTTTCGCCTCTTCCTTTACCCCCTCCCCTCCTAACTCTCCACCTGCCGCTGCGACTGGGCCTGGTCCCCTACGAGTCAAACAGGGACCAGACCACTCCCTACCAGTCCCTCCCAGCATCCTTTGCCAGCACTTGCCTTCGGGCTCCCTTTCCCGGACTATCCCAACCCAGTCCTCCTGTCCTCTGCATTTTTCCTCCCCAAAACACCCTTTTTTCCCTGGCACTAGCCCACCCCACCCGCAGGGTTCCCCCACTCTTGCACTTCTCCCTCCACCACCCCTCCTTGCACATATCACCTTGTCATGCACTTGCACAGTATCACAAGGCCAATATAACTGTCTCTTTGTTCTTACTTTTTTTCCCTTTGTCTTGTGGCGCCTGGAAACCTGTGTGTATAGGCGCTATACAAATGTTCAATTAAATAAAAAATAACCAACAGCCTTGCATTGAAGATACTTTCAGAGTTATCGCTGCATGCATCATTGAATACAACACATACTTGTAGAGAGATTCTTACTGGTTCACCACAGTGCAGTTCAGTACATGACTGGAGGGACCAAAACTGCATTAAAAGTATCACAATAAATTAAAGACATTCCCAATAATTTAAAGACATTCCTGAGCTATTGTGAACAAATATTGGAATATTCTTCTGTTCTGCTCAATCCTTTCTATTGGATCACCTTCAGACTGGCAGCCTTTTACTTAGTCATTTCTATTAGATCACCTTATCAAGGGTAACCCAAAGTAAACCTAATCCGCCCATTTGTTTTCGGTACAGCACGGACCCAGTTTCTTTTGTCCCTGCAATGGTACAGTGAATTGAATTTATATTGTATTTCTATCGCGCTCGTACACAAGTGTTTCAGAGTGCAACAAGGCAGGGGAGGGGGAATAGGGGAGAACACAACAACGATGTTACTAGGCCCAGTGACATTGAGAACGCGCAAGTGCATGGGGGAGGGGAAAGGTGCATGGATGGGGGGAGAAGTAGAAAGTGCGGAGCAAAGGAGAAACAGATAAATAATAATAAATAAATAATAAAGGCAACAAACGTCTTTCATAAACAACGCGTCCTGCTGCGTGACCCCTGCATCAGCATTCTTCTGAGGGAAAGCTTTCACAAAAAAATGCTTCCCACTGCAGACAAGGTCATTGAAGGGAGAGACCCTCCCACAACCAGCCTTCAATGTGCTAATCACTCCACCTCCTGCATCTCCCCTGGTTTCTTTCAATTTGGAGTTACGACATTCACTCCATCTCCTGCTACTGCTCCCTCTGCTGCTCTCTATGGCCTGCACCTGAAGTGGCCTTTTATAATTCGTCTCCCTCAGGTGTGGGTGATTAGGGCAATGAGAATGCCACTTGCAATCTTGAGCCTCTTGTTCGTCCCAGTACTTTGAGCATTCTGGGACTTGAAGTCCTCAAATGTTCAAATCCCCTTTTCTGTTTTGACTTATTTCCAAATTTATTTTCATTTCCAAACTTAATTATATTGACTACAAGAGTTTTATATGATATGACAGGTTATTTATAAGGACTTAATGAGTGGTTCTGATTCACAACAGATTTAAGGTAATCAGATTCTTAGATATTAATATTTGGAGATTTGTTTTTAGCATTCCCCTGTGGATTAAATTGACATCACCATCATTTTTGTGGATGGTTTTATTGGAGGGGTTCTTGTTTCCAATAAATAATGTATTATGACATTTTTTATCAATTTCAAAGTACTTCACTTTGGGAAAGAAAACGTCTTTCCGACAGCAAGCCATTACATATTTGGATAGTACCGACATTTCTTCCTTTGAGGAAGACAAATACTGCATCTGTCCCAACCGAGTCCTCCTGTTCCCCTGGGGCCCTTCTCCTCCCAAGTGACCCTCCCTTTTAATACCACACCCAGGATCAGTATCAGGTAGCGGCTGCCTCCCCGGGCAACCTGGGAGGAGACTTTTGATAGGGTCTTTGTGAGGAATCCACATGACTCATCACGTGATGCTAAGTGAGGTCTTGGTGACCCATAGCTCCTTTTTGAATAAAAGTACTATTGTAAAAATACAAAAAGACTTCAAGGCCCGTACATCTGCCAGATGTTTCGCATACTGCATTAAAAATGTTTGACAAATGCACACGTGAATTATTGCTTTCACATTGTAGAGAACAAGCACTTGTTGAGCTAGCCACCAAAAGTTTTTCTGAAGACTTTCTCAAATATATTATGGAATAGACAGCTACTCCCAATTAAATGAAGGCTTACCTGGGCAACTACTCAGTGTGGGAATATTTGAAAGTTAAATGTAATACCATCTTCACTCGAGGTTACAGGCGCCTGGTATGGCATAAGTCAGAGAGTTTGTATGTTCTGCGGTGAGCAGCAGACTGGCAGTGTTAAACATGTATTACTGGTCTGCCCTTCTACTTTACCCTTGAGAAATATATCACACTGCCATTGGTTTTGGCTTGGATCAGTTTGAAGCTACTGATGACATCTGGACCGTCTTGCAAGTTGTCACATTATGCGCCTTTTAACTTATTGTGGTCTTATGGCCTTTTCGATTTAAATATTTGATTGTATGATGTCTTTTAGATTGATGGATTGTGGTTGGGTGCATTAAAAGCCAATTGTTTTTGACTGTATAATACAAATAAAAAAATAAATACAAAAATCATCTCTAAGCATTTATTGTGCATTGGACAAAAATTATTTCCTTTTTTCTCAAGTACCAGAGGGAATTACATTTTCTTTTTACCACCCACACCAATAAAACCAATTCAGAGAAGGGGGCAGTCTCATTTCCCCCACAAAATCAATTTGATTGTTACCCTTTTTCCATGGGTCTTCCCATGGCTTCATATTTCTTAAGGCTCCCCACTAAACCTTGCTAAGAAAACACTTTAAACAAATCCATTGTAGGGATGTCGACACTGGTGAATTCCTTGTAGCAAGATACTTTTCTGCACCACTACACAGCACAGTTGCATGCATTCCTTTTCACACAGACCGTAATTGCAGGAAATGCAGAGGCAGAAACGCTCAATTACACTTTAGCCATTATCAGGCCACACTTGCATGCGATCGAACAGAGGCACACTTTGTACTATGCATTTGAGTAAAAACGTTTTTGCAGACACCTGAACAGCAGAGATTTATTGAAAAACGCTTGTGAAATAAAGAAATGATCTCCTGAAAGAGTAAGTCTACAAACACGAGGTAAAACGTCCAATGATATATCACAGTTACTTTAGCTTGCATCAATTTTAGAGGTATAAAAAAAAAATGCACTGACACCATAGTTCACTTAAACGGTAAACCATTTGTATTTATTGTGGAACGAGAATCTCTAAACTATGCAGAACTTACTTCTTCCTGGACTGCAGGTGGGTCCACTAAGAGGGGCCCCAGTTCACTGAACTGCTCTTCATTGGGTTCTGTCCCCAGCAAATCAACGGGCATGTGTCCCTTCCGTAGTCGGAGGACAGACTCCAGCTGACTGATTCTCCCTGATCCGAAGTCCTCTGGTTTGCTCATGGGACACAGAGACTCTTCTCAGGGGGATTGTGGGTCACCCCTTTCGGGATGTCCTACGACGACGAATAAGCCCTGAAAAGGAAACAAAGGTGTAATTGAATTGGATAGGTAAATGCATCTAAAACAAATAAAAATAAAATAAAAAATGACATCAGAACGAGAGCAATGGAATAGAAATGAATGTATGTTTTTCCTATGGTGCATGTTGGACTCACAACATGCTTCATTTGATCAGCACAGAAAGCTGGATACTTCTTGGTCTTGAAATGAAATGTACACGATGTACACGAGAGTCGCACATTCTTTAATCGTAGCCCAACTTTGACCAATAGTGCTAGGCTTAACCAGGGGATTGGTTCATGAAGATCCTTTGCAAAAGATATCCCACTCAGTCCCCAAACCACTCCCGTCCACCATCATCCTAAAACAGGGGCATCGGGCCACCATGCAGGTGCAGCATCTATCTCATCGACTTTAGACTCGGTCATCAACCTCAACATCTTTCTAGCACATGTGGAGACTGTGCTAAAGCTTGAGTAGTGAGGGTTTACCAGAATGAAAAGAAATAATAAATTTCAGAATATAAAGAAATAACCAAGTAAAGTGACTGAAAGGCAAGCAGTCCTATCTAGAGTTTCAATTTGTCCCCGAATGTTACATGCTCATTTGTAAACATATTGGTCTTTCCACCATTTGCATACTCGTGTAGTCAAATGTGCAACATTGCAAGCAGACCTCCTCTCAGAAGTAAATATTCCACACCCAAGCCCCTTTGCCACAGTGGCCTTCTCATGAACCACATACAACAGGCTTTTAAGGTAATCTTGTCTCCAACATCCCATGAGAAAAGAGGGGTATATTTATTTTGTAGCTCTGGCAATCCCTTGGTGGGGAGACAATATGCCGGAAAATCAGACATGGATAAGCGCTTGGAGATGTGATGAATCCAACTGAGTCATCACTGATAACCCGGTGGTGACTTTCTCCCATGTGGCCAGGGGACAGCAACAGCTACCTGATCCTGCCCCTAGGGGGGCTATATAAGGGAGGATGATCCTCCTCCACCTTCTCCTTCTCCTTCTCATCCTCCTCCTCTCTCTGCCCCCCTTCTCCCCTCCAACTGGTGTACCACAACCCTGTAACCCTCCCCGGAAATCCTTCAAAAAGGTGTTGACCTTTTGCATCAAGCCACGCTTAATGGTTGTTCTGCCATCAGACGCTCTGCCAACATCTGCCTCCTCCTTGAAGACCTTGATATCCTCGTTCTTCCAGAGACGTGGTTCAATACCAGTCACTGCTTTTGTCTGCAGTCTCCCTAATGGCTACAAGATCATCTCCAAACCTCGCCCTAACTGTGCTGGCAGTGGGGTTGCTCTGATCTTTCATGTGTGGGTGCCTTCTTCCCTCATACCCACCCAGCTTTACACTTCCTTCGAGAGCCTAGTTTGCAAGCTGGTCATATCTCTGACCATTGCCACTATCTACAGGCCAACTGGTTCTACTACCCTGTTCCTTTCTGAATGGGCCGATTTCTCCTCCTCTATTCTCACAACCACCTCTAAACTTCTCCTGGGTGATTTCAACATCCATCTGGACTCCTCAACCACGGCACCCACTCTCTTCTGTGAGCTCTGCACCTCGCTCTCCCTCTCCATTCTCCCCTCTGGCCCTGCCCGCTCAGCTGGACACACTCTTGATGCCTTCACATTGATATTGATGTTTTATTTCTATCGCGCTCATACACAAGCGTTTCAGAGCGAGACAAGGCAACGGAGGGGAACAGGGGAGAACAAAACAGCGACGTTACTAGGCCCAGTGACATTGAGAACGCGCAAGTGAGAGGGGGAGGGGAAAAGTGCATGGAAGGGGGGAGAAGTGTAAAGTGCGAAGCAGAGGAGAAACAGATAAATAAATAAAGGCAACAAACAGTGGTAGTGCAGCCAGCAATTTGCAAGTGCTAGGTTTAAGGCAGCAGAGAGGGTAGGTCTGATAAGTGCAGGAAGAAAAGGGGGGGGGGGCTATATGGTACAGATACAGACCCCAGTACAAGGGTTGGCCCGGAGGCAGTGCAGGAGGGTGGCAGGGTGAACAGGCACCTGGGCCCAGAAGACAGAGGGTGGCCAGGTGCACAGTGCCAAGAGAGAACAGATCAGCAGGGGTGAGGGGGAGCGAAGGCAGAAGAAAAGAGGAAGGTCTTGAGGTGCTTCCGGAACCGGAGATGGTTCTCCAAGTTTTAGAGTGGCAGGGTGGCTGTTCCAGAGGGAGGGCCCAGCCGAACACAGATCTACACCCAGCTCGTTTCTTTGAAAAACGACTGACCCTAAGGGAGTTGGAGGTAGAGAAGCGAAGAGCTCGAGAGGGGAGGTATTTGCAGAGGGATAGCTGAAGGTATTTTGGAACCAGGCCCCAGAAAGCCTTGTGGACAATGCAGAGGGTTTTGAATTTAATCCTTGCATCCACTGGGAACCAATGGAGAGATTTCAGGGCTGGAGAGATACGTTCCCAGGGCTTGTGGCCAAGGACAAGTATTGCAGTCGTGTTCTGGATTAGTTGCAGAGGGCGGAGAGTAGAGGCAGGTAGATTTAGAAAGAGGCTGTTACAATAGTACAACCTAGAGAGAACCAGAGCTTAGGATACCATGAGCTTCTGGGGGAAGGAGGGGAAAGGCAGAGTACCTCTGAGGAGGTGCAGTAGGAAATTTGACTTTTTAGAGACCTCAGAGATGTGGGCGGAGAAGGAATGTGTAGAGTCAAAGATGACCCTGGGGTTCTTAGCCTTGCAGGTGGGGGTAGGATGAGGGCCAAGGGAGACCGGCCAGACAGTGAGGGAAAAGGTTGGTGAAGGTGTGCCGATGAGGAGGATCTCTGTCTTGCTGGCATTCAGACAATCATTGGCGGCACACCAATCTTGAATGGCAGTTAGGAGATGAGAGGGAGAGGAGGTGGCAGAGGGTAGCCTGAAAATGAGTTGTGTCGTCAGCGTAGCACTGGAAATTTGAGCAGAAAGTGTCAATGCAGTCGGCGAGAGTTGCCAGGTATTGGTTGAAAAGCCAGGGCGAGAGGTTAGACCCCTGGGGAATACCACAGGTAGAGAGGAAGATAGATGAAAGGAAGGACCCAAGTTGGACCTGGGAGGGTCGACCTGAGAGGAAAGAGGTCAGCCAGAGCCTGATCAGTGATGCCCAGGTTTTCACGGAGACGGTTGAACAGGATGGTATAGTTGACCGTGTCGAAGGCAGAAGAGAGATCGAGGAGGTTGAGGACAGAGGGAATGTTAGAGTCAAGGTTGGAGAGCAGATCTTCACAGACGTTTAGGAGAGCAGTTCCGTGCTTCTGGCAGCTCTGAAGCCAGACTGGTGGTCATGGAGACCGCTAACAGAATTGGAATGAACGTTAAACTGAGAGATGGCCAACTGTTCCAGGAGTTTGCCCAGAAAGGGAGTAATGGAAATTGGGCGATAGTTAGCTGGACAAGAAGGATCAGCTGTGGGTTTCTTGAGAAGAGGATGCACAAAGGAGTGCTTCAGAGGGGAGGGGAAGGATCGGATCCCGAGGCAAAGGAGAGGTTGCAAAAATCAGCAAGGGACGGAGCGAGGGTGTCAATGTGGTCCTTGATGGTTTTAGAAGAACATAGATGAACCTGTTTTGACAAGGCTTTCATAGATCGGACTTGTCTAGCGACCTCGTCAGGGGAGAAAAGAAAGGACGAGAAGGATGGTGGGGGTGGCTAAAGGAGGGTCAGCAAGCACAGATGGAGAGGAGAGGTATGGGTGGACAGGATGTCCTGGGTTTTTTAAATGAAGTGAGAGGCAAGGGCATTGAAATGAGCCTGGCAGGCAACAGGAGGGGTAGAGACTGCAGCAGGGTTGGCCAGCTCCTTGTACATTTAAAGAGTTCAGCCGAGTTGTTAGATGCCGCAGAGACACAAGCTTGAATGTGGACTCTCTTCTTGGTGAGGACAGAGTCGGTCTTGCCTTTGTAGCAGACGACAGGCCAGTTTGTCAGAGGATGAACAGGAAGTAGTCCATTTCTTCTCAGTCGCTCTACACTTATGTTTAAGTGTAGCTAGATAAGAGTTATACCAAGAATTGCACTTGACTTTGGACTTCAAACAGATCCTCATGACAGGGGCAAGAGCATCAAGCGTATCAGAAATTGAAGAGTAGAGCAGAGACAGGGCTGTGTCAGGATGTGAGACTGCCAAAGGTGGAGGGGGGGGGGTAGAAAGTGGCAGCAAAAGCCTCAACTGAGACACGCTTCATGGGCTGGATGTCCAAGAAGGTAGGTGGCAGTGCTGGGGTAGGCTTGGGGAGAAGAGAGTGAGAGATAATAGGAGAGGAGGGAGTGATCGCTCCAGGAGAGAGGAGTGGTCAGAGGGATGGAGAGGGGGAGGTCAGAGGAGATCAAGACATTGAGTGTGTGCCCTGCAGAGTGAGTCGGGCCAGAGGGGAGGATGGACAGGGAGAGAGAGTCGCGGAGGTCACAGAAGAGTACAGAGGAGGAGCAAGGAGAGTCTGAATGTATATTGAGGTCACCGAGGAGGAGGAGTTGAGTGATAGAGGCCAGGAGGGAGGAGGAGAGGTCTCCCCACTCAGAGAAATGAGGTGATTTGGCGAGGAGGCCGGTAGATGGTAACCACAGTAAGAGAATGGGTAGGCGAGAGAGAAAGCCTACAGACAAGGCATTCAAAAGAGGAGTAGGTCTGAGTGGGAATGATAGAGGCAGAAATCCACTCAGAAAAGATCAGGTCTACCCCCCCCCCCCACCGGACCGGGAGGATCTGGGTGCCGTGAGGATCTTGTAGCCATCAGGGAGGAGAGTGTCCAAGCTCGTGACAGAGGTGGCCATGAACCATGTCTCAGTGAGACCAAGGACATCAAGGTCTAGTTCTTCAAGGAGGTGGCAGATGTCAGAGGAGTGTTTGACAGCAGAGCGAGAATTGAGAGTGGCAATATGAAGAAGGTTGCCAGCCTGAACGACCTTCCGGGGAGGGGTACAGATCAGAGGTATGCCCTGTGAAGGAGAAAGAACCCTAGGAGGGGCAGAGGAGGAGGAGAGAGAGGGGGCAAGGTAGCCAAGGGGGGGGGGGGGGGGGGAGAGGAGGGGACAGCAGGAGAGGAGAGGAAATTGTATGAGGCGAGGGAAGCGCATATCAAAGAGGAGGAGATTGGCCTGAGGGCGTTGGACCATGACAGTGCCATTTAGGTAGACATTAATGATGACTTTAGAGGAGTTCGAAGGAAGCCATGAGAACTTCCCAGCGAGTTCATAGATCTGGCGAAGTAACGACAAAGAGGATGTCGGTGAGGGTCTGTCTGGCGGAAGCATTGGAGTAGGTGTCGGCGATGGGAAGACAAGGGTTAGAGGCCAAGATATCCTTTTTGAACTTCTTCCTACCAGACTTAGTGAGAAGGGAAGGATAGGCAATGAAGAAGCAGTTGGAAAAGATAGCGAAACAAGAAGCACCATTGGGGTGGAAGCGAGGAGAGAATGGAGATAATGGGGGGGCTAAGGCAGGTAGGTGTGGGACAAAAAGACACACTGATCACCCCCTCCCCACCGCACACCAATCATCCCAATCTGCTGGTCAGACCACACTCCTCACACCTGGGTCCTCTCGGCCCTCTAACCACACCTCCCCCAGGCCTGCCAAGCTTGTTTACGAACATCCGTCCGCTGAAACGAGTGTCAGCTGCTGCCTTCGCATCTGCCTTAATTTCCCCTTTTATCCCCCACTACAGATTGCCTGACTCTGCTATCAGCAACCTCCATCTTGCCATCACTAATACCCTTGCCAGTGTTGCCCCACTCATGAGGATCCACCAGAAACATGCCTCGAAGCCAACACCTGGTACGACTTGCTCACCCTCTGACAAAATGGCCTGTTGCCTGCTCCAAAGGCAATACGGACTGTCCATTCTTTCCAAGAAGAGGACCCACATTCAGGCCAGAGTCTGTGGGTGCAGCCAACAACACGGCTGAACTCGAAAATCTGCAAGGAACTAGCCAAGCCTTCCGTAGTCTCCTCCTCACCTCTTCCCTCCCATGCCCACTGCAACACACTGGCCACTTGCTCCCCCTCCCCTCACCTCATCCCCCCTGCCTCCTATGGCCTTACATCCCCAATCTGCCTTTCTCTCTTCCTTCTCTCCGATCGCACTCGATGAGGTCAGAGTTGTCCGCTCCATGCAGGTCTCTCCCTGTTCCTCCAGAACCATCAAGGACAATATTGGCTCTCTTGCCCCTGCGCTTGCAGACTTCTACAACCAATCTTTTGCAACTGGCTCTTTCTCCCTCCTCCCTCAAGCACTCCCTTGTGCACCGCCTCCTGAAATAACCTTCTGCAGACCAGTCTTGTCCAGCCAACTACCGCCCCATATATATATCACCCCCTTCCTTGGCAAACTCTTGGAGAAGCTGGTCTTCCCCCCCAACTGATCCAGCACACTGAACTCGTTGATTGCCTACACGATCATCAATCTGGATTCAGAGCACCCATAGGCACTTCTCTTCTGAACACCCACAAGGTACTGCTCGCATCTCTGAACTCTCCTGCTGTTCTCATTCTACTTTATCTCTCCTCTGCATTTGATCTGGTCAACCACTCCATCCTCAAAACTGCTCCACGATAACCTAGGTATCTCTGAGCAGGCACTGGACTGGCTGACCTCCTTCCTCAACGACCGACCATCTGTCCGTCCCAGGTTATTCTGGGCTCTTTCTCCTGCACCACCTCTTTCTCAACTTGCAGCGTCCCCCAGGCATCCAACCTTCACCCCTGGCTATTTAACATCTATCTTACTCTGCTTGCACACCTCATTTCCACCTTCTCCCCCTTCCCCAACTTCGTGTTCTGCAGATGACGCAAACTTCACTCCGATCCTCTTACTTCCTCCATCATCCCAGAGTGCCCATCTGCCACACAGTCTGGCGTAGTTCCAATGATCTCTGCCTCAACGCCAGCAAGACGGAGATCCTTTCTACTGCAACTCCTGCTCCTTTTTTACTCTCCCCTCTGGCATCTTCTATGGGCTCTCCCCCTTCTCCTTCATCTGAAGCCATAAACCTTGAAGTCATCTTCGACTCCTCCCTTTCCTTCCTCGCTCACATTCCAGACCTTGCCAGGGTGGCCCACTTCAACTCCACCTCCTCAAAGGAATTTTTCCTTTCCTCACTTTCCCACAGAAGCTCGATGTCTCTAGATATCTGGTTCTCTCTAGCCTAGACTACTGCAATAGCCTTTTCCTTAATCTACCCTCTTCTTCTCTACAACCCCTCTAGCTAATCCAGAATAGGGCTGCAGGACTTGACCTCAAGCCCAGGGACTGCATCTCTCCAGCCCTAAAATCTCTTCACCGGCCTCCCGATTGCTGCAAGGATCAAATCCCTCTGCATCATCCATAAGGCTGTTTGGGGCTGGGGACCAGGCTATCTACAACTGGCTCTCATTAAATACTCTCCCTCCAGATCTTTACATTCCTCAGGCATCAACTCTGTGTCAAGCGATTTGCTAAACTGCGAGCCGGTGGCCGATCTCTTTCCTTGGCTGGCTCCCTCCTATGGAACAGCCTCCCCCTTCCTCTTAAACTGGATCTCAAATTCTGGAAGCGCCTGAAGACTTTCCTTTAAATCATCTCCGATCCTTCCCGTCCTCCTCTGCTAAACCACACAGTTGCTGAGATTGGTGACCAGGACCTTTATGTGTCCTCCTGGGTCCTGGCCCCACACGCCCAATCGCGTTGAGCCTCTCCCAGCACTTGTCTTGGCACCCGATGGCCTATGCCACCACAGGCCGCACTTATTTATTGGCAGCTGACCACTCGCCCCAAGCCACTTAACAGCGGCTCCCTCACTAGCACTTCCCTCTTTGCTGCACCTAGCACTCCCCCCACCCCATGCCCCACTTCCTCATTCCTTCTCTAGCTCTACACCTGCACGTTCTAAATGCTTCTCTTTCCCATGTTCCCTCCCTTTGCCCTGTGGGCGCCTTGATGTACAAGGGCCTTACAAATGCACAATAAATAAATACCTCTACACCTTCCCCTTGGAAGAAAAGACTTCACCAACGCATATAAAACAAACTCCCAACTTTGTTTTATCATGTGGAAGTAACAAGAATGCCTTCATCAGTTCCATTTCTTCATCATCCAGAACTGCTTTGCCATCCAGGCATGTTCAAAGCGATTATCCAAACTCTTTTCATCAGACATTCACAATGGACTCTTTTTCCAATTCCCCGACTGTTGGGACGAGGAAGAGAAGTGCAGAGCGGAAGAGCTTCCAACCCAGCAAGCACTCTAGCTGTTGGCGGAAAATACATATGCCCAGGAAATGTACAGACCAGCAACCGAAAATGCTGCTGCTGCCGGTGAGAGAATGGTTCGCCTCTCTGCGAGGCTCAATGTACCAAACAGGTGTGGCAGAGCCGCGAGGCTCAAAGGAGATGAAGAAGGGAAAGGCTGCGATAAGGCGACGCACTGCAGTGACACTGGGAAACAGGAGGAGACTCCTGGACGCTTACTGACTGCAGAAAGCAAACCCTTACCCATGAGCCCAATCCGAAACCGGTGTGCTGAAGGGAAGCCGCGGCAGAGGAAAAAACGCTGAAATATCAGTTGACCGCAAATAAGCCAGAAAACGCCAACAAGAGCCAGTTAGTCATCCAAAGGATAGTGAGGACTCTGGGTGTATTGGCGGGTGCGACAAACACAAATAAAAGTATACCTGATTGAAGAACAAGAGAAAGCAAAGAGACCAATTGTAAGAAGGGAAAGTGAATTGAAACTAAAGCCCTTACCAGTATGTGAATGAATGGAATATTATATATGGGATACATAACTCAACGTAATCGTATTTCTGATGCTTGCATCTGCTTAGATTCACATGCTGTGGATAGGCCGACATCTAGTGGAAGCTGCGGAGTATTACAGTTTGTTTTTCGAAACTCGAAAATGGGCGTCGACACAGGGCGTGCCAGTAATACTATCCCTAGTGTGACGTCCACTGTACCCATGATCCCTCACGCGTCTAGGACCCTCAGATTGTATTTTTTCTGACATGAGGAGAAGCGCGAGTACAGATTATCCAAGCAGATAGAAAGATAAGACTACAAGCATCCATGCGCCTTCTCTCAGAGTGGAGGAAGAGTGGGTCGCATATGAATCTAAGCAGATACAAGCATAGAAACATGATTACGGTGAGTAATGTATCCCTTCTGAGGCTTGTGGAATCTGCTTAGATCACATGCTGTGCATAGATTAGCGAGCAGTGTTAAAAGAAGGAGGTGGGATGTGATAAGGGTCATGAACAAATGTCTTAGAACCGCTTGTCCCACTTGTGTATCTGTCTTGGAATGGGTGTCAATGCAGTAGTGCTGAGTAAAAGTGTTAATAGAGCTCCAAGTAGCTGCTTTGCAAATGGTGTCAAGGGGTACATTTGCAATGAAAGCCAGAGTGGCCCCAATGCCTCTTGTAGAGTGGGCTCTTGGCGTGAAAGGCAGAGTTTTTTTAGAAAGGGAGTAACACAGCTGGATACAATTTATAATCCACTCAGAGATGGCACCTTTAAAGACACGATCTCCCTCTCTGCCTGTGGCTACGGAGACAAAAAGTTGGTCTGTTTTCCTTAGCGGTAAGCCGGAAGCTCGATGGTCTGGTTAACATGGAATTTAGAAATAAACTTAGGTGAGAACCTAGGGTGTGTACGTAAAACCAGTTTATCTTTATGAACAGTAAAGAAAGGATCCTGCACTGACAGAGCCTGAATTTCAGTGACCCTTCTTATAGATGTAATGGCTACTAAGAAGGCAGTCTTACAAGTCAGGTGTTTGAGACTGCTTTTATGCATGGGCTCGAATGGGGGGCCCAGGAGTTTAGATCGCACCACATTAAGGTCCCATCCTGGTGGTGGGTTAGAAATTGGAGGGTGAAGTCTCTTTACTCCTTCCATGAAGGCTTTAACCACTGGTACTTTCCACCACAACACCTTATTATGGGAGGTGGTGTATGCTGACAGAGCGGCCAGGTGTACCTTCAGTGAATTAAATACCAACCCTGCGTCCAGTAGGTGGAACATGTAGGTGACAATAGTGGAAGGAGAGCAATCAACTGAGTTGATTTGCTTATTCTGGCACCAGATAATGAATCTTTTCCATTTGTCAAAGTAGCAGTGCCTCGTGTTTGGCTTCCTAAATTCCTTTTAGGATGTCCATACATCTGAGGTAAATAGAGATGTCCAAGCTCTATGACCTCAGGAGCCATGCTGCCAGGTTCATCGAGTTGGGTTGAGGATGCACTTTCTGACCTCGGTGCTGGGACAGTAGGTTGTACCAGCACAGGAGTTTTATGGGTTCGCACACCGCTAGTCTGCGTAAGTGTGGGAACCACGGTTGCCTCGCCCACATGGGAGCAACTAGGACGAGCGACATCGATTTCCCTGTGCATCTTGTTGACCACTGTCCTCATGAGAGGGGTTGGTGGAAAAGAGTACGCAAACATCCCTGACCAGTTCATCCACAGGGCGTTCCCCTGGGAGTCTGGTTGGGGAAACCTGGATTCGAATCCTGGGCACTGTGTTTTCGCTTGTGGCGAATAGGTCTACAGTGGGGAAGCCCCACTGAGAGAAGAGATCTTATACGGTTTCTCTGTGTAGACACCATTCGTGTTCCTCTGGGAGGGGAATCTCTGCTCAAAGCGTCCGCCAGAGAATTGAGTTCTCCTGAAACATGTTGAGATGACAGGTAGATGTTCCGTTTGAGTGCCCATTTCCAAATTTTCTGGGCAAGCTTGGACAGATTTGGCGAACGAGTCCCTTCCTGTTTGTTCAGGTAAAACATTGCTGTAT
This sequence comes from Ambystoma mexicanum, assembly GCF_040938575.1. NCBI lineage: Eukaryota > Metazoa > Chordata > Amphibia > Caudata > Ambystomatidae > Ambystoma > Ambystoma mexicanum. Next base: position 108,318,412 of record NC_090931.1, read on the forward strand.
TGCTGTCTGTCAGGATCTGCACTGACAGGTTCAACAGGTAGGGCTTGAAGAGCTTTGAATACTGCCATTAGCTCGAGCAGATCGATATGATTCTTGGCCACTGAGTGAGGCCAGAGACCCTGAGCTGTGTGGTGGAGAAGGTGTGCTCCCCACCCTGACAGGGATGCGTCTGTTGTGACTACAGCCTGTACCTCGGGACCGTAGAAGGGTTTCCCCTTTGACAGGATTTCTCTTGTCCACCAGTGAAGCCTTTGTACAAGTGTTGGCAAAACGACCACTAGATCGTCCCACTGACCACTTGCCTGAGACCACTGTTTCGCCAACCATTCTTGCATGGGACACATGCACAGGCGCGCGCGTGGGGGACCAGGTAAATACATGACGCCATTTGCCCAACAAACGCATCACTTTGCGCACCGTTATCTGGCGACCGGCCTGATGTAACGGAATTTGCAACAGTATATTCTGAATTCTTTCCTCTGATGGAAAGGCAAACCCCTCTTGTGTGTTTAGGACAGCTCCTAGGAACTGTTTGGAAGTGCTTGGCACCAGACTTGACTTTCTCGTTTATGGAGAAAGCCAACTGGAAGAGGAGGTCGATAGTTCTCTGAATGTTTGATCTGCAAATTACTGGGGTCTCCCCCGTGATGAGCCAGTCGTTCAGGTAAGGATACACTGGGATTGCCTCCCTGCAAAGGTGTGCCGCCGCCACCGCCAGTACCTTGGTGAATACCCTTGGAGCCGAGGCTATGCCGAAGGGCAGTACCGTGAACTGCTAGTGCTGACTGTCCACCATGAAGCGCAAGAATCTTCTGTGTGCTGGAAACATGGAAATATGAAAATAGGCATCTTTCATGTCAATGTTGCCATGTAATCCCCATTTTTTAGGAGGGGGATTACCTCTTGCAGAGTAGTCATGCGAAATTTTTGGGGCTTGACATACTTCTTTGCAGGCCAGAAGTCCAATACTGGGCGCATTGTCAAATCTTTTTTTGGCACAAGGAAGTTGAATAAATACCCTTGTTTAAATGGTGTCCCGGTACGAGTTCTATCACGTCCTTTGCTAGAAGATTGCCGATCTCTTCGAGGAGGATCTTCTGGTGGTCGAAGGAATGTACCTTTTGACGTGGAGGGTGGTTTCGGGGACACTAACAGTTTTTTGCAGTATCCTGCGGACACTGTGGACAGCACCCATCTGTCTGATGTGATCCCTTCCCAAGCTTGGGTGAAGTTGGAAATGCGTCCCCCTACTGGGGATGCGTGAGAAGGGACCCTGAACGGAATGTCACTGTTTTGCAGCAGGCGTGCCGCCGCCTCTATTGGGGCTGCCTCTACCCTTTCCGCATCCCCTTTTGTTACTCCTGCCATAGCTTTGGGTAGACTGCTGGTTGTTATTCCATGGTGTACCCTGCCCCTGGGAATAGTTGGAGCCTCTTTGTGACTTTTGGCCACGTGGGCGACGGAAATTGCCAGCACCCTCTTTGATTAGGGGGTTTGTCGGTTAACTGGCCCAGGGATTTGAGAGTCTCGTACTCATCTTTTGGCATTCTTTAATGCGTCCTCCTTCCCCTTGCCAAACAGTAGATCAGGCTCCACCGGTTTGTCTATTAAGGATGCTTGTGTCTCGGGTTTAAACCCAGATTGTTTTAACTAAGCATGCCTTTTGATAACAGTGCTCTCTGCTATCAGTCTGGCGGTGTTATCCGCGGCATCAAAGGTTGCCTTAAGGATGCAACCAGACACGTCTCTTCCCTCCGACGCAACCTGTGCCAACTGGCTCTTTAAAGGTTCCGGGGCGTAGTCGATGAGTGCTGCAACTTCTTCCCACTGATGACAGTTGTAACTCGCCAGCAGGGTGGTGGAGTTGGCAATCCTTGCTTGGTAGGCGGAAGTGGAGCCTACCTTCCTTCCCAACCCATAGATCTTTTTGCTCCCCTTGTCGGGGGGAGCTTCAGACGATGATAGGGACGTTCCCACCCTCTTTTGGGTATTAGTCACTACCAGGGGGTCCGGTTTCAGTTGCCCCCTTATGTACAGCAGGTCTGATTGGGCAGCCCTGGACAGTTTTTCGATCATGGGGTTTACTGCCCTGGTGAGATTGGGATTGAGAAGGGAAGGGTCTATTCTCCTTTGTATAGACTTGAGAATAGGGATGGCCTGGGCAACGGGTCTCTTTTCTCCCACTAGTTCCTCTGCAAAGTCCCTCTCCTCCTGTGCTCCCTGGGTATCTATGCGGAAGTGTTCTGCCGCTCTAGACAAAACCTCATTTAAGAGAGGTTGGTTGTCGACAGGAAAGTCGGTAACCGTAACCGGAGGTTCTTTGCCTACTGGGGAGTCTACTCTGTAGGCTTCTGGGTCATCTTCGTCCTCTTGATCCTCGTCATCCCCATTGTAAGTTTGGTCGTCCAACGTGGCCAATTCTGGATCCTCGTGTAATGGATCCTCAGCAAACAGAGTATGGCTGTACGTAGAAAGGGTCAGAAGACCGACTTTGCGTTGGTGCCTCAACTCGAAGTTTCTTACCAGGGGTTTGCAGGTCACTAGACCATGAGGGGGTATCCCCATCAGGGGTATAGGAGAGGAAATTCTCTGGATTCTTGGCATAGAAGTCTGCTAGGGATGACATTCTAGACATAACTGTCTATATCCTAACTTGACCATTCCTTGGAGCTGGGGGATTACCCTTTCCTGGGAGGGTTTCCCTGCCATATCCTGTGTGCAGGGGTCTTGGAAGTCTTTACAGAAGACTGTGACCTGTCTTTATGTTTTTGTTGTGCAGAAGAAGGCTGAGAATGTATCTTCTGCTGCTTTCACCCCTCCCCGTGAGTGGAAGAGTGCTTCCCAGGTGTTTTCACCTTTTCAGAGCTTTTCTACGTCTGGCGTCGAGATTCGGGGTTAGTGTCCCTTTCCTTAGAGTGTGCAGCCGTCATTCGGTCTGCTGACGCCGACTCCTGGAGTGCGGCCTGGGGATGGTGGTCGGCTTCGTCTTCCGACGATCGAACCTCTTACTTTAGTGAGCGTGGCACTCTTGGCAACAGTGGATGGTTGCCTGGTGTCAAGCAGCGATCTTGACTGCGAACGCCCAGAGGACATCGATTCGGTGGACCGTTCTCTGTGTGCCTCTTTCCGGGAACTCGACGTGCGCGTCGAGTCTCGGTTGGACTTCGAGTGTTTAGTGGAAGTGGTGTGGGTAGCGCTTGTGTCGCCGGGGGTGTTCTCCATAGCTGCCCTGCTGGACAACCTTCTGAGGTTGGGGACTTGCGCTTGGCTGTCTCTATACGCCACGTTGCCCTCGCCGTCCGATAGCACGGCGTCATTGCCATCACTAAAGGCGCCCTCCGCTTCCATGGTCTCTCGTTGCCTGGCGTGGTGGGCCCAACGTTTGATCGAACGGTCCTTTAGAGTTTTCGGCTTAAACAGACTACACGCTCTGCAGTTCACCTCGGGGTGGTCCCTCAGCAAGCAGAGGTTACAGGTGGCGTGTGTCAACCCAGGGGTACTTGTGGTTGCACTTGGGGCAAAATTGGAAAGGGGTACCCTTCATATGCACCTTGTGGCAGTGGGCTAGTGTGTGTAGGAATACATAAGACTCAGTCGAGCGTGAAACGCGTTGTCTGGAAGTCATGCCTACGGGCGTCCTGCCTCTGTTTCTACTGCTTTCCCAGACGTGTTTTTTTACACACTTTTGTGTTTGTTTCGTTAAACTTTCTTATGACCTTCACTCTCCCTACTTGCAGGGCCGAGGCCAGAGGCCTTCCGAGGGCCAAAGTCCGTTGTGCAGCTCTCAACGGTTTTCTTCTCCGGGCTGGTGTCGAGGGTCAAACTTCGGTGACTCAATGTTGGGATGGAGAAGATGGGAAAATATTATGATATTTTGCAAAATTATGGCAAAAGCCAGGGAACTCGCGGGATGCTTCCGACTAGTATGGCGGAAAAAAACAATCTGAGGGACCTAGTCGCGTGAGGGATCATGGGTACAGTGGACGTCACACTAGGGACAGTATTACTGGCACGCCCTGTGTCGACGCCCATTTTCGAGTTTCAAAAAACAAACAAATACTCGCAGCTTCCACTAGATGTCGGCCTATGCACAGCATGTGATCTAAGCAGATTCCACAAGCCTCAGAAATATATATTTTTATTATATTTCATTACAAACTTTAAAAATACAAAACAATACCACCAAATGAAACGGGAGTGTAGGAAGGAGAGGGAAGGAGCACAGAGAAGACGCAAAATACTCAAGGAAAGTAAAAGTTCACATTTGACTTCATTTCCCACATAACGCAGACCATTCCTTGTCTCTCACTTTTTAGTCAAATCGTCCTCGCTAATCCCCCTCATTATGTGTCAGCTCCAGTCCCTTTTCCATCTCTTCCAAAAAAAATGTCAATGCAAAAAGAAGCTTTTTCTCGGAATCTTCATGCATGACTCTCCTCCACTCTTCAGCAGTTAGATCCTTCAGGGCTTTACAATACAAGGTTCGATGCTTTAGTGACTCTTGGTGCTTCACAAAAGCGACACTGATCTCCTAATGCCTCTTTCCTGTTCCACAGTTTCAACATCTCCTTTGCTTTAAAACGATTCAAACGAAATTTCATGATGAGAGTTCTTTTTTTATTAATCTAAATATTTTGGTAAGGTACCTCTTGATCTTACCTCCGGGGCCGCCTGCTTCATACAACTTTGGCTGTTTCTTGCATCTATGGTTTCGCACCAATCTTGATCCCAAAGTTTGATCTTTATTTTATTTGGGTTTTGAATTAAAGTATCTTTATCTAGGATTAGTTGTGTTAATAGCCTTTCACAAGACATCTCCCATTGCTCAAGAATTGAGCCCTGCTTCTTACTTTCGGAAGTAACTAATATTTTAAATTGTGGCAGGTCATCCGCTCCTATTGATTTCCTATATAGTACCAAAGAGTTCCACATCACTCTTGCGTTTATAGATGTTAATCCCAATTCATAACACATGCAAGAGATGGGTGTTCCTCTTGGGAGGTGTAAAAATTTGCTCCAGTATGCATTTTCACACCATGACCACGTTTCATACGGGCAGCCCAACATTGCTTCTGTTCCAAAGATCAGTGATGGTATCACTTTAGTTCTGTAAACCTCTAATGCTGGTTTTACAGAAAACTTTCCATACTTTGTTTATTAACGCTCCTTGGGCAGATAAGAGTTTACATTTTATTTTGATTTTTTGCACCATCGGATCATTAATGTGGAAGCTGATTAACACTCCTAGATAGTGACTTTGTTTGACACATTTAATTGCTTCTCCACCGATTGTCCAGTTGAATTTATGGATGTTGCTCCTATTAGATTTTGCAGCACTTGGATCTATATTTTTGCAACATTTATGATCAATCCATTTTCATCCAGATATCCTTTTAGGGCTGTCAGTTTAGGATGGAGACCAATAGGGATTTGGTCTAGGAGTACAATATCATCTGCATATAATAGATAGTGCAGCAAATTACCATTGAACTTTGCAGGAAATGCTCTTTATGCATGGTGCTATCCACATCTGATATGAAGAAGTTGTATAATGTTGCTCCTAGGGGACACCCCTGCTTCACCCCTGTAGTTATTATTACAGATGAAAGGGCGCCCTCTTGATTTAACCTGATCTTGATGTCTGTCTCTAAATAAAGGGCTTGTGTTGCCTTCATTAGATCTTTAGGGCATTTTTTTGTTTCCTTTTTTGCCCAGAGACGTTCTCTGTCGATACTGTCAAAGGCTTGAGCAAAGTCGACAAAGGATATATATATATATATATTCTGGATTTTTTTTTAACATCACCTCTATCTTTATCAGATTCATCAGGAATAAATTCAATGGGCAGCCAACTCCTTTGACGAAACCCGTTTGATGATGTCAAATGCTGCAACGCTTTTAATCCAGTTAGTTAGCTGGATCAATATCTGGCTTGCAAAGAGCTTCCCTACGACATCCAATAGGGCTATCGGTCTGAAGTTCGTCGGTTCTGATCGTAAGCCTTTTTTAAATATTGGCACAATCACCGCGGTTTTCCAGGATCTTGGGACCCTTCCTTCTATGATGAGGTTTTCAAATAGATAATAACAGAGGTCTGCCCATTCCTCTGGATACTGTTTTAGCATCATATTTGTCAGGCCGTCGGGTCCTAGCGCTCTTGAGGTACTTAATATTTTGATGTTATCTTGTATATTGCTTCGGAAAATTTGAAGAGCCCACGGACCCCCAACTTCTTGGCCTTGGTAAACAAAATCGCCCTGCTTTTTAAAAAGCTCGGAGTAGTACTCAATCCACAGTTTTTCCGAGACTTTAAGAGCTCCTTGCAGTGCTTCAGCATTATTAATGATATTCCAAAAAGATTTCATGTTCCTCTTAGCTAAGGTCTTCATCATCTCCTCTGCGTCTTTTTGGAGCATTAAGTTCTTATGTTGTCGTAGCCACATTTTATATTCTGCTTTAATTTTCTTAATTTCTCTCTGTGGATCAGGTGCATGTTGTATCAGAATTTTTCTTATCGCTCTTCTTTGCTCTCTTATGCTTGCCACGATTTGGTAGTCATAAGCATGATGTTTCTTAAATCCCATCTTATGCATTCCCACTTGATATTCCACATAACATTGTAGCAGTGCCGGATACTCTATTGGATCCATCTGGTCAGAGTTTTCTCAATCAAGGAGTGATTGTGTTAAAGATAGTATTTTCTCACCATCAATTTTAACCCGGTTTCTGCCCGCTGTTACACATACCTGGACCTTCCATCACTCTTTTGGGTGGGGAATTAGCCCATCTATCTTGATTGTGACCAGGTTGTGATCACTCAGGGAGGTCATCATATCTTTAATTTCGAGATCTTCCCACTCATACAATCCGATACGTAGAAGTAGTCCAGTATTGATTTGGTCAAGCCTTGGGTCCATGTTGGGTTTGGGGTAATGTCACCTCGGATATTGCCATTCATCATGATTGGGTCCATCTCTTTCATTTCTTCGACCCAAGCTTGTTTTATTTGCCAAGGATCACAATTGTGTCTTTTTTGCCATCTAGTCTTGTTTACTTGTAAACATTCCATGTTTAGATCTCCACACAAGATAACAGCAGGTTCCTTTTCTACGGCTTTGATGCAGTCTATATTTCCACATATTAGGTCAAGAAAATCAGATTCATCTGTGGCTTCATGTTGCCAGTATATATTAAAGATATACATCTGGTTTCCCTTGCCTGTTTTTCTTGCTCCCATTTCAATGGGAGAGACTTGTAAATAGAGCGAAGGATTTATTGTTTTCTTTATATGAAGATCTTTTGAGTGATCTCACCATTGTTACTAATCCTGCCATATGTCTGCCCTTCTCCTGTTTGATGGCTGGGTTTAAGGCGATTTCAAAACCTATCACCATTGGAGGCGTTTGCAGCCATACTTCCTGCAGACAGATGATATCCAAAATGGTCAAGCCAACATCAGCGCCTCCAAACAGGTGGGCAAACCCTCTAGTATTCTACGAGCCCATCCATATTGCGTCTGATGGTTGGCATTAACTCTGAGGGTCTATTTAGGGTTTCAGCTAACCAACTCCATTTGGTCGAGTCCTTCCTAGAGTTTACGGACTCCTCCCCTTTCATCTCATTTAGTGCACTCCCGATTCCCTCTGCCGTGATTTTAATTTGTATCAGTGGGCTCTCTTGGCCTTCATGCAGATCGGGTCTTTTATCTGCTCGTTTGGTATAGTTCAAGCCTCTTGCTGGATGGCGCTCAGTTTTCTCCCTCGACTTGGGTTGATCCTCTCGCTTTGACTCAGTTGAGGGCGATATACTCCTTTCAGTATATTCCTTTTTTCGATTTTGTTCACCAAATGTGTCATCTTCATTGTGAATTTCTTTTATGTCAAAGCCCAGAGAGTTTAGGTCCATGCTACAATTTAGGATCAGAATACGAATAATTCTTAAATATATATGTAATATGACTGTCCGTTATCTCCTCATCTAGGAATTCAATGGTTTGAATGTCATCCGTCGCAAGAGGTCGTAGTTGAGAAATATGCCTGAACAACTGTAGCACATTATATCTAGTTAGGATTACAGGATCACGAGACTGAAAAATTCTTTCTACCAAAAGGCGATAATTAGAAGTGGTCTTCCTTTTACTCAGGTTTTCTCTTCCAATTTGTGCAAGTGGTCTTTTATCATTTCTCCATTCCACTCTAGACCTCCAATGAGTTCCTACTTGCTTCTTATTCGGTTCACTGAAACTTCCCTCATTCAGGCACTGGCTTTTTAGAGGATTTTCTTCCCTCTCGTTCATCTTATTTTGCCTTTATCTTTGTGCTGTCTTATCTACCACCAATTCTCTACATTCATCCAAGGTTAGGAATTTGTTTTACTTTATTCTCAGCTTGTATTTGTGAGATCTTGTCTTGATTTGCACTCGCTGGGGAATTTACAATACACTCTTTGAGCATTTCAATTTTCTTGCTAAATTGGCTGCTCGCGTCAATCGGCAGTACCGATTCCAAGTCGTCCTCATTACCGCTGCAATCATCAGCTTCATTTTCAGGCTCCACCATTTAAATATCACTTCCCCGACTCATGGGTCGATAGATTCACGAGAAGATCCAATATCTTATCTTCTGCTTTTTGATCATTTTGACCCAGATTTATTCCTGCTTGCTCTATGTTATTACTTACTGCGGTTTGTCCCCGACCTCGATCATCGGTTGCTGGCATTCTGACAGCATTCAAGGCATCAGTCTGTATAGTTACATTTAGCGCTTTTATGTTTCTTAAAAATGTGCACAAGCTTTTAGCTAATGAGTTTTTACAATTAGTTACATTTTGTTTTTTTATTTTTTTCCTTTGTTGAACAATCAGATTTCCCATCTTTTTGTTGACAACCGCATCGTCGACCATTTTTCCGCTCCATTTTGGCTTCTCAAATATTGCAAAGTTTCCACTAGCCGATTCAATTCTCTTTTCTTTTTGGGATCGGAGGCCACTGGTGTTCCATTCGATTTCTCTATGTTCTCAGATGTTGAAGGCCCAGTGTCTAGGTGATCTTCATTACATAATTTGTCGCTTTTAAACTTGTCTACAGGATCCTTCTCTTGTATTTCTGCACTTATTTGTTATTTTTTCAGGATAAGCAGTGCCTTTCTGGCAACCTCTGCCAAGATACGTTTATCCTCCAAGTTGTTTCTCAGTTGGTCTCTTAACAGTGTATTTAGCATCTAATTTTTCTTCACATTGAAGCTTTCTTGCTGCATATTATGAATTGCCACCTCCATGTCGGTGATTTTTGAATTTACCAATGCAGTCAGCATATTTTGGTCGCAACATGTTTCACCCAACTGTTCATATAGTTTTGTGAGCGGGGCCACAGTAATAGTTAGGGCCGAGATGATATTAGGTCTCAACTCGTTGATCACTTGTTCAACCATCTTGAAGCAGACATCTGTCTTTCGGGCAGGTTCCATATTAATACAATTTCCTTTACACCCTAACTTTCTGTTTTTTGTACTCTTAATTCATAAGAATCATCAGAAGAGGCCTGCTCTGCTGTCTCCGAGGACTCACTTGTACTAATTATTCTATAATAATTTTGTGTATAAATTCTTCCACCTGTCCAAATGAAGTTCTCGATCAGGCTCTTGGGACCTCACTTTCTGATAGTTTCTTTCTTGAGAGCATGTAGGAGACACATTCGGGCTGGAGTCCAGTCTCCTTCGCTTCTGGGGATTGCCTGGATGGGTCAAGTTTCTCCTTGCTACTGAAATTAGTTGTGCAGTGTGATCTTGTCTCTCTTGGCTTGTATTCCATTTTAAAGGATAGTTCCGGGACTTTTTTTTTTATTGTCCCTACGGTTCGGCCATATGTTTTTAAGCATAACTCGGTAGATCGTAGAAAACTTTCCTATGGACCTTACCCGACTTTTCGTCCATTAACGCACTCGAAATCAGCCGCCATTTTCTGATAATCCTATCATTTCCCCCCCATCGCCCTGGCTCACCTGCTTTTGCGGCACTAAATCAAATCCCCCGCCCCTGAAACAGACTTTATCAAAACATTCATATTCCCCGCCTCTATCCGTGACGTGACTGAGCTGCGTAGGCAAACGCGCCCAGGCGTCTTCTACGCGACTCCACACATAACCCGGAAATCAACACAGATGAGCTCACACAACACAGCGCGCCACAATTGGGAATATGAAACTGTACTTTTAAATTAAACCGCAAGATTGTAAATTTGGTAAAGTACATTTATTTGACATCAAATGTTTTGAGAATATTCAGCGATTTTTATTTGCTCACGTTCCAAAAAGTTCATTTTGAGGCACGCGATGTTCCTTTGCTGTACACAGGGTCTTAGATCATCTCACAATACAGCGCCACAATTCGGAATATGAAACTGTGGTTTAAAAGCAAACGGCAAGATTGTACATTTGGCAAAGTAAATACTCACTAGGGGTTTGTGTAAATATATAGGTTGTATTAAATACACGTATTTACAGTTTTGTGTGGAACATAAAACATTAATTGTGAAAAAGACTGAACCATAGTGTTTTTTCAAATAAAGAAAAAATATACAACTTGAACATAGTGTGCTGAAGAGAAAACAGTAAATTTTAAGACATAAAACAGAAAAATTGTTGTTGCTTAATCAGCAATTTGAACTCTTCATGAGTTTTCACATTGTAACAGATTCATAGGTTCATCCAGTGGTCTAAGCGTTGTCCATCTGGGTGGATTGCGTATAACTCGCAGTGGTTGAAAGTTAAAGGATAGTTCCGGGACTTTTTTTTTATTGTCCCTACGGTTCGGCCATGTGTTTGTAAGCATAAATCGGTAGATCGTAGAAAACTTTCCTATGGACCTTACCCGACTTTTCGTCCATTAACGCACTCGAAATCAGCCGCCATTTTCTGATAATCCTATCATTTCCCCCCATCGACCTGGCTCACCTGCTTTTGCGGCACTAAATCAAATCCCCCACCCCTGAAACAGACTTTATCAAAACATTCATATTCCCCGCCTCTATCCGTGACGTGACTGTGCTGCGTAGGCAAAACCGCCCAGGCGTCTTCTACGCGACTCCACACAGAACCCGGAAACCAACACAGATCAGCTCACAACACAGCGCGCCACAATTCGGAATATGAAACTGTACTTTTAAATCAAACCGCAAGATTGTAAATTTGGTAAAGTACATTTATTGGACATCAAATGTTTAGAGAATATTCAGCGATTTGCATTTTTCTTTGCTCTCGATCTAAAATAGTTCGTCTTGAGGCAAGCGATGTTCGTGTGCAGTACACAGGGTGTTGGTTTACGATAAAATAAGCTCTTCGGTCGCACTGATAATCGCATGGCTGTTCCAACAACAAGGCACTAGGCCACCACAACGGTCTGTATGTTGCATCTAGCCGTTAGTACCGCGTAAGGGCATACTTGTACTTGGCGATCGTCCCATAAAATGGTCAGGGTGGTAACGTTGTTCACGCGGAGAAGCAACTGGCGGTTGAAAAAGCCATCCGCCGGTGTCTGGTACTCGTGACACATACAATAATGAAGGATGTACCTGTTTTAAAAACATAAAAAATGAAATTAGTCTCACCATCAGATCTTTATTAAAATTATTCATTTTATATATTAGGTCGGGAAATTATTTCATAGCTAGGACAGTGCAACTGGGTATTATACGTCATGGGGGGGCTGTAGGATACTGAGACAGTCCCCCAGTGCAGGGGTTGACAGGGAGGCAGTGCAGGTGGAGAGTGGAAGGGCCCAGGACCGAGGTCGCAGACAGTGGACCAGTTGTAGCAGGGGAGAGGGAGAGAGAAAGCAGAAGCAAAGAGGAAGGTTTTGAGGTGCTTCCGTAAAAGGAGATGGTTCTCCTCAAGATAGTGCGCGGTACAAAACAATATGCCACATAGAACGAACAAGTACAACTTAACCCGTCTTTAAAGCTACTGTATAGTAATTAAATTGCGGTATAAACTCATCTAAAGAGTTACTTACATTATATTTGCATTTTCCATTGTGTCTGTGCGTAGGGCAGCCCCGAAATACCACTCCTATGCCAACGTTATTTCTTCTAATGAACGAACATTAAATGGCTTTCGTTTCTGAAATTATATTCATTATCGTTTCTTACGTTATTGTCCCACGCCCCCAAAAAGAAGTCTTTCGGGATGGTCCCGGCCTGTCAAGGTCAAATAACAATAGAACCTTCTACTGAGTCGTGGGCCATTCCGGCACCCGAGCAAAAAATCAAAGCAGCTGACCTTCACTTTGAACAAGCACACATTCCTAGTTAGCTACATTCAGTGTAAGGCCATCTCACAGGACTTGAAATTTACACTCCATCTTTGCATTTTGTCTGCGTGCATTTGCAGCCCCAGAGAACCATAAATACGGAGACATTCTATATTTTTTGAAAAACGATTTATATTACTGTTTGGTTTAATTTAATGCGCAAATGAACAAGGTTGGATAGACACATTGCATGTACATTGAGCAATCACTTTTATTTACACAATACATAGTTACACATATTCAATGGGCCTGCAACATGAGGAGACTCCAGAGCAAAGTCACAGGTGACACCCGGGTGGTTCGCACAACTGCACGGTGAAGGGAGGGGCAACGGTGGAGAGACACATTGCATGTACACTGAGCAATCACTTTTATTTACACATTACATAGATACACATATTCAATGGGCCTGCGACATGAGGAGACTCGAGAGAACAGACAATCAAATTACAATCATTTAAACCATGATGTGTATTTCTCAATGAGCTCTTCTTTAGGTGGACATGGAACAGAGGCAATGTTGGGTGGCAATGCAGTTGTCCCCTGCACAGGTTCGTTCACAACTCCATGTATGTGCCTATCTAGGACATCAACAATAAGTCTCTCAATAAACTCATATTGCATATCCTGAAACACTGGTTTGATCACCCTTTGTTTACTTCTTTTAGTGAAGGCCTTATTGTAGCGAAGCGTCCCTAAAGTTCCGGTCGTCCTACTTTGTTGACGGCCAACATTATGGTTATGTGCCAAGACCGCTAGAAGAGTCCGATTTATCATGCCCTCCATGCCAAAATGCAACCGTTTTGGCCTGTACTTTAGGCACATATTGTGGAACACCTCCAAATCTCCTGTGTGGCAGAATTCAGTGAGTCCCCTCAAATCTCTTGTTATAGTTTTATCAAATACAATCTTTTCAATGGCTTTGTGAGTGGGTGATGAAGGAATCAACCACTTCTTCTTCCGTGCCTCCTCTGTGGACAAATGGCCATGTTCACAATTGTGGAAATGTTGGTTTGTGGTCCAGCGGTGAACGTTGCTACAGTGTAGCATTACTGACCGCCATTTTTCCAGTAGAATTTCCAACGACCCTCCACATGTTTTTGAGCTCCACCAAAGATGGTTGCTGATTGACTTGGACCACTGTGAAATACCTTGCATATTTTTTTTTTTACCTGCAGCCGACATTTTTTTATTGATTGTTTTTGCAAGATGCCAAACGTCAAATTGGTGATTTATATTTTTGTACTCTTCGCTCATTGTCTTGGCAATTGAAACGTGTCTGTCCGTGGCTATCTGGTCGATCACCATTCCCCGCGATTGTAGTTCTTGCAATGATGCTACAAAGCCAACTTTCTCCATGGCCACTGAGGATGTACTTTGTGACACCTGCACGACCACCGAACTCACAATTTTCTTACTTTCCATGTCCTGAAAGTGGTAGGTGCAGTACTTGGCTGAAAATCCTGGGCTGTCGCACTGTCCATCACCGGCTAGCCTGAACCGTTTGCCCGCGAATGTACTATCAATCAGGGGCGTTGCTAGGGGGGGGCTAAGGGGGCTATAGCCCCTGATCTTTTGGTTGTAGCCCCGGATAGAATCTCAGGAGCTACAGCCAAAAGACTAGCTAGTCCCAACAGTTCCGACATCAGCTTAGCCCCGGGTCTTTTCCAAACCTAGCAACTCCCCTGCTATCAATAGACATTTTTTCCATTCTCCAAGCTTAGCGAATGGCTGGAAATAGATAATCGGTTTGGTATTTGTAGAACTGAGTTTTCGCAATGAAATGGATTCCCACAAACTGAAAGAAAGACTAACTTTTTAAAACTTGAACCACTAAAAAGTGCAGCCGCTGCACAAAGTAGATTGCCTGCTGGCAGTTGCCCCAGCATGGGTTGTGCAGACCATGGGAAAGGATGATATTTTGTACAGGTGGCATGTATTTTAAGGTTAGTGCCTCGAATTGCACGAGTCACATTAATCAATGGCTCCCCACATACTTCCCCACCAACCGAATGCCCACATTTCATCCGAATAATAATATCAATAAAACAACTATCGAATACAATGAATTTGGCCTCTTTCCTTATACTGTCACTCTGCATCCCAGCTGGTTCGGCCTGTAACGTTGAGGACATGTCACTCACATGAAAGGTAGAATCTCTGATATCGTCTTCCGCTATGTTCAGTGATATTAATGGTGTTTCATTGTCGTCCACTTCATTCTCTTCCATTGCAACATCTGTTCCTTCTCCGGCGATGGGTGAATAAAACAATTTCTTCAACTTTCTCGCGGTCTTAGTTTTTGCGGGTGTGGATTCTGTGAATTGATCTCCGACTGCATCCGAACTACCAGGAGGACATTCACTATCAATGGCTGGTGGTGGTATAGCTCCGTTGTCAATCACTTCATATTCTTCCCATTGGCACGATGCATCTCCAGTCTCAAGCCCTGCCAAAAGGTTTGACAAGCAACATCTCTCGTTCGCTTCACTGTCTGTGTAGATCTAGTTCGTACACCCACTTGCAACTAGAGGACAGATTGGAAAAGGGATGTTCAGTTGAAACACAACTTACATTATTGAACTATTAACAGTGAAAAACAACATAATATAGTGACCAGGACACTAACCTTCTTTTGCTTTCTTTTCTTTGAAACTTTCTTGCCTCGAACTTCAACATCAGGACGCTGTTGCTCCGACTCGTGTGTGCATGTCTCCACTTCCTCTTGCGCTGCAACGACTATATTTTCATAAGCACATCCATCACGCACTGACGCTCCATCGACTCCGTGAAACATAGAACTTTCATTAGTATGTATAATAATATCGAAAACACAAAATGTACTTGGGGACCAATACCCACGTACATCTCAATAGCAAAACACGAATGAACGCTTTGTGTAGAACATTCAAACGACAATTATTCACGCATTGTTGATCTAGTTAGATGGAACTGTCAAGATCCATACCTCAGGCTCCTCATAGACTTCCATTGATGATATTATTGAAGATGATGCTTCAGTAACTCCCTGAAACACAGTAATTGCATTAGTATGGTTTTCTATTTTGTTAAAAAGAACAAACTTTGTGCAGGCGTCAACGGCTCATCTAAATAGACCTGCACAAATGATCAGTTGTCTAAAATAAATAATGGATATGTAAATATGATTCGATTTGCTCGATCGTTGGAAGTGTCACCACCCAGAGATCTGCATCAACTACTAGGGGTGATGTTCTTGTAGAAGAAGCTCCGTCATCTCCCTGAAACATAGTACTTGCGTTAATAAAGAAGGAAGTATAGCGGATGTAATCACGTCATATGATTTCGCTTGATCGAACTGTCAGTATCCATACCTCGAAATGCATAAGAACATCAAGGGACGATGTAACTGCGGTGCACACTTCTGCAAGCTGTTGCGCCGACCCGTAACTGCATGCTCCCCCTTCTTCTTGGACTAATGCTCCATCGACTCCCTGAAACATAGGACTTTCATTAGTAATGAACACAATATTGAAAAAAGAAGACACATAGGAGGGCGACGACAGAAGGACATATCAATGGCTAAAAACGAAAGAAACATTGTGTGTAACAATCACGCTACAAGAATGCAAGATCGGATGATCTCCATCGATGGAACTGTCCGGAAACGTACCTCGAGCATCTGAGTGACATCAACGGTTGTCGTCAATGCGTTGGACTCCTCAGCATCTCCCTGAAAGACAGTACTTGCATTATTTTGGATAACAATAATTATAACTGAAAACAAAGACTAGAGGACGAGTACAAGGGTGTACCATTAGGTAAAATAATTACACAATAAATTAAAACTATTGATTTACATGCCTAAAACAAGTCAGTGGCAGAATAGCTAAGTAAGATTACCCGATAGGCGCTTGAAGTGGCTGATGACTGCAATAACGACACGGATGGAGAATCTTCCGCCTTCATATTGAGTGGATACATAAATGGGGAAATTATTGTTAGCTAATGCTACACACTACCACAAGGCCGAGAGATAAATACGTAAACTTGACTCACCAGTGGAGGGATGTGGACGAATAGAGTGGGAATAGCGGTTGAGAGCAATTTTCGCCTCGCTCGCGGTGTGTTCTTCTTTATTAGCAATGATGTGGAGTACATGTCTGAGCTAAAGTGGCTGCTGCAGATGCGGTATCGGTCACCCCTCTTGTCCGCAAAGACTTCTAGGACTCTACTTTCAAGCTCAGACGGTGGATATCCGCAATATCGGACCCATTCTCTTATCTGATCTATTGTCTTAGGGAAAACATGCATTATAGTACCTTCAGATTTATTATGGGTCTTCGAAGGGCAACCGCCAATGGAACAGGCAGGCATTGTGGAAAGTTCTGAAAAGTAAAGATCAACAATTCTCTATGAATACCAATGTGTTAAAAAATTAAATGACACATAAAAGGTTCAATGCAAGGTTCGTTTTGGTTCTTGGAACTATACACGTTATTCACATGCGGATAATTATTTGAATAACTTTAAAAAAATAGAAAGATAATTTGACTAAACTCAGAACATGCGACTAGTTCCTTGCATGTACTGTCTTGAACGAAAAGAAATTGGACGCAAAATGATTATGGTACATGGCCTTACCTTGACGAACAAACAGTTAGATGCAGGGATCAGAGTAGTTTCTTGTCGTAGAACAGGGAGCAGTTCACAGGTTGCAAACTGACGAGTTTCCTCGAAGTGGTCACGGAAGTTCATAGAGACGAAGAGCAGATAACCAGCACCTTCACGGGTTGACTAGCAAAGCGCAAAGAAGTTCTCATTAGAAATATGAAGTGGGTTATAAAGAATTCGAAACAGG
This sequence comes from Ambystoma mexicanum, assembly GCF_040938575.1. Classification (NCBI taxonomy): domain Eukaryota; kingdom Metazoa; phylum Chordata; class Amphibia; order Caudata; family Ambystomatidae; genus Ambystoma; species Ambystoma mexicanum. Next base: position 108,335,554 of record NC_090931.1, read on the forward strand.
GGTGTGTTTGTGAATGAATGACGTGTATATGTCGTGGCATTATGCGGTTTGCAGGGGGCCGTCCAGCGTGAAGGGGGATTCTTGGCAGGAGACACGGGGTCTGGAGGTAGACATGGGAACAACAACCCATGCTCTATAGACCACTTTAAGTGTACATGGTCTTTGGCACCTCTTGGCCTTTATCGCTCCCTGACAGCTCCACTTGGCAGCACAAGTAACCCGGTGCGAACTGCCTTTGATAGGGCGGGGGGTGTGGATTAGGGCGGTGGTCGTGCAGACAAGACTCGTTTGCCGCAGGGCCTCACCAAGGAGAGGCCATCTAACTGCATGTAAGTGGCAGGCTGCAGGATCTAGTACATGGAAGGCAGGGGGGTGAGTTTATAAATACCTCACCCTCCCAGGAGAATATATGGGTGCAGTTCACCCTGGAGACCCTGGATGCCTAGGCAGTTAGTCAGCAGCAGGCTGGCCTGTGGTGGCAAGGCGGCACGGGACAGAGGGGGGGTCATCTCTGTACCCCGTGCCCAAAAGGATGATTTATTATGATCAACCATATTGATTATTTACCTATAACCATGTTTTGTATCAATAAAATCCAACGGCCTTCCTTTTATTGCCAACGCTTGAACAAAGTGGTGTGGTAAGTATTTTTGGGGGAGGAGGCAAGGCCGGGAGGCTTGATGCCAACCCGCAAAATAACATATGTATGTCTGCTGCATATGGGTTCAACGGTTATGTGGATTGAAGGTGGGCGGCCAGCGTGAGGGAGGATGCTGGCCAGAGACATGTGGTGTGACAAGACAAGGCACAGGAAGACTATTCAATGGAGACACACTAGATTCATTTAAAAAATCAAAACAACCATTGTTAAAATATATGTTGGGTTTTATTTTAGATCTTAATTTCAATTGAACATAAATAATAAACATTACACATTGTAAAGTTCCGGTTGCAGCACATCCAGGGAAAATCCGCGGTATTGTCCACTGTCGCTGGGGAAATGTTGTCTAATGGCAAGTACCGCACAGGCAGGTATTACTCTCCGAACGCGGTGTCCGAGCCTCCCGTGAAGCCACCAAGTGAAGCAACGATAGGCCACCAGCCTGTACCACCTGTGAAAACGAAAGATGCAAACTGTATTAAAATGACAAAACTTTATCACTGTCAATTCAGGTAAAAAATGTCATTCTGCTTTGAAAAAAATTCTATCTAGAAAATGCACAATATGGAACCAATTTACATGCATTCGAATGATATGTAGATGTCATTTTATATGTGGGAGACGACCATGACATAGTAGTGGCATCACTGACATCAAAACCAGAGTATACTTACTCGTTACTCGGATTACGCGGACGAACAGTGCCGCGAAGTTCGTGCATAAGCACCATCATCATCCTCAACACGGTCCGTGAGAGGCAGGCTTCCCTGAACTCTGGCAGCTCGGTGATGCATTGCGGACTTGGCTCGCCTTCCGAAATGTAGGCCAAGCACCCGGAATTTTCACGGCAGCAGCAGTTCTCCTCCTCAGTTGGCATTAGCTCGCACCGATTGCACGTGCACCAGGTGGAGACGCCGTCCATGCGACATGGTCCAGGCTCTTCATCCGTTGACTGGTCCTCCCAACTGCCGTCCGAATCCCCATCGTTTTCGCGTGCTTGCCTTTCCAGTAGTTCTTGCTCGGTGTACTCGGGCTCGTACATATACGGCATTATTGTAGCCATTGTGGTAAAGAAAGTAAAATAATTTACAGAGATGGTACAGGTGTTCACAGGGCCTAGAAGCGGCGAAGGTAGCTGACCAGAGCACAGAAACGAGTCACAGAATACTCAAAGTAACACAGAGAGTAATGGAATCGAAAATCTGCTGCTGTGTGTTGTGAAACGGTGTGTTTATACTTATTGAGGAAAGAGGCGTCCTGCCATTTCCATGGCGACACTTCATTAGCTGAGGCGCAGCGATTGTTGACACGAAACGTGCTTTGGCGTTGGGCAATGGGCGGTACGCGTCTGATGTCAGGCTCAGGGGCGGGGGATTTGATTTAGTGCCGCAAAAGCAGGTGAGCCAGGTCGATGGGGGGAAATGATAGGATTATCAGAAAATGGCGGCTGATTTTGAGTGCGTTAATGGACGAAAAGTCGGGTAAGGTCCATAGGAAAGTTTTCTACGATCTACCGAGTTATGCTTAAAAACACATGGCCGAACCGTAGGGACAATAAAAAAAAAAGTCCCGGAACTATCCTTTAACAATGTTTGGATCTACTTGCAGCAAATCAACTTCTCTCGATTTAGTCTTAAGATGTTGCTTTACTGCCAGAGTAGCATTTATTTCTGACAAGCATTTTTAATATAGAGTCAGCAACTGCCAGGGAATTTCTTAGCTGACCTCTGCGCATCCAAAACTCCCGCCTCCCTGGCATATTGGATTTTCACCAAAGACGACGGGAATTACGACGCTGTCACAAACACTTCATCCTGACATGTGGCAATGTGGCCATCTACCTCATCATGGATGCATCGTACAGGCACCATCACTGCTTCAAACGCCAGGCCGGCCGGGAACCTCGGCTCTTCAGTTAGTATGCGCGATTCCAGGTTCTTTACGGCTCGCCACACGAGCACCCTCAGGGAGGGAGTGCCTCTGTGTCCTCGTTTCGGGCAGCTTCCGCCCCTTGGACCAAGACTCCTGTCGACATGTCTCTTTCATATGTCCTTCACTGGAGAAGCCATTTTTTCAGTTGTGCTTCATGTAAACTATTCAATGTTTCATACAGACTGCGCCTGTTTGGTCGGATAAAGGCGAGTAGCTTCCTCTCTTTCCTTCTAAGTTGACCTGGGCGGTCAGGGCGATCTCAACCATGTGCGATTTTGTAGCCCCCATGCCATCGTTGTCTTTACACTTATGTCTATTGTCAGGTGCTGTGGGCAAATCATTCAAACACATAACACAATGCACCAGTAGCTTTTGGGCTCTCGGTGAGTAAGTCTCGGTATCAGAGTCACAGAGATCCACCGCATTTACACTCCGGTACCCACTTTGGTTTAACATTTGTGTATTTGATGCATTAGGTATGTTAGTCCACCCGCTCAGCGGCGTAGTTGACCTTATGATTGGGATTGCATTCACACTTTGAGCAGTCTCTTTCACTTACTTGCAGTCTTCTTTGGTCCTCGAGAGCAGCAGCTGCACATGCTGATGCCGACTCCAGATGTCTCCGTTGCTGCAGCCATGTCGCAGATGTAATGCTTTTCGGAATTGGGCAATCAAAGGAGTTTCGCCAAACTCATTTTCACCCCTGATTACGACATGGCTATAGGCTCCCACAGCAAAAACCTCTGCCCCGCCGAGGCAGAGAATTTTTATTGGCTCCTCCTCCGTCCAGCTGGTAAATCAGTTGCCAGAAAAAACAGACTCCTGTCTGCTAGCACAGCAACACGGCAACACAGTAAGTCAGAAAAGCAAGTAATTAAATGAGCAGTAAACACTCTGCTCACTCCAAAAATATATGTAAACACAGAAACTAATAATATATGAAAAGGCTATATTATCCAACCAAGTAAAAAAGTACAATTGTGGAAGTTGCGGAATATAAGAAGCCCTGACAGGAAAATATATCAGGAAACTTCAAGTGAATGAATATAAGGAGAATATACCAAGCAATCTTGAGTGTGTGAAAATTAGTAGTCCAGGCAAACGTGTTGAGAGGTCCTAAACAAGGATATTAGGACTGTGTTGGTCAGACACGCAGGCGCAGAATCCTGGCCACAGAACCATAGAAGAGCGCGAGAGAGAGAGAACGAGCGAGCGTCCGAGCGAGAGTGAGCGAGTGCGTGTGAGCGTGAGTGAGCGAGAGAGAGCGCGAGTGAGTGTGCCACAGTGGGCCCAACAAGACACAAGGAACTGTTGTGTAAAGTACTGGTCATATTAAAGACCAATCCAGGGGAAGGGAGTCACCCTCTGGAACAAGGACTCTTTGTCCCCAAAGAACTTTTGAATTGGAGCAATGTATTCTCTCTTCATAAAAAACCTTTATTCAGAGGACATCAAATGTTAAAGACATTTCTCTTTTCACCTTTTTGTTTAGTCTATAGCGTGAGGGTCAGAATAAAACTTTTGGCCACAAGGGCAGTTTTGATTTCGACATCCTGACGGACAGATCTTTAATTTTTGGTTTAGGTAGGGACATTCCTCTTGGAGCAGGGTTAGAGAGGCCTTTTCCAAACACATTTTAATAAAAGTCTTTAACTAAAAACGTGGCTAACTTGTGCCCGAGTTTCATTCCCGACTCTTCATAGATATCCCTACAATGGTGATTCAGTGTAGTGTGGCAGGCCAATAATTAAATGTACCCTTTCTTTTTTCTTAATACTATCCAGGAAGTTCCCTATCAAAAAGACAACAAGCACTTTGTTGCCCCATACCAAGATGAAGAAATACACTATCGCCAAACTAGGAACATAGCCATCATTAAGGACTTGCTATCAATGTGTGAGGGTTAAACATATTAAGGTATGCCAGTCCTACAATAAGTGGAGAAATCATGATTGGAAATTCCACCATCATGCACATACACCCAATATGCTAAGACTAGTAACAATAGTGAAAGTCCTGAAACAAATGGGGAGTACCTGATGGTGGGTTACTAATAAATATGCAACATTATGACATGTATATTCCTTAATGTGGGGCTATTAAAAAATCCAATACTAATAAAATGTTTGAGTGTGAAGAAAGTGCAATACTTTTATTAAAAAACAAGAGAAATGTTCATGTCAAGATCTAGAACATGTAAATATTTTTATGTTGTATTGAAGGTCGACATTTGAACTGAGGAACAGAAGGGTGTATAAATTAGGGTATGGTGGGCGGGGAAATAGAAAAATTGACTTGATGTGGATTCCGCAGCTTTTAGCCCATGTGCTCCCCCTCCTTTACAACTGGGAATCCCTCCACCCAGAGGTAGGGTCAGTAAACGTCTCTAATGATGCGGTCATTTAACATTTTTGGGTGCCCTGCCCCGGCGTCCCTCTACCCGTCAAAACTACTCTATCCCTGCAAACCTCACTGTGCATCACAACAATCAACTTCACATTCCTACATATTGTTTCCGAAATGTAAAGTTACACAGTATAAACTGTATGGGAACAGTCAGGAGATCATTGTGAAGGAGGCAGCGCGAGGACCAAGGAGTATTACAGTCAGCAGAAAGGTGATCTCTTCTCTTCTCTTCTCTTCTCTTCTGTCCTGCTTGCCCTCTTTCCAAAGTGGTTTGGAATCTGGCTGACGAGAACAAGAAAAGATTGGTCGTAGAACAGCAGCCTTTGCCCTAACCAGGTTTCAAACAAAGAGGTTGTGGCCAAATGAGGCATCCCTCCTGCATGAAGCATCTAAGCAGTAACGCTTATAAAAAGCATGAGGAATGGTGCATGCAACGGCCATATTGTCTGTAATCTGAGTATGGTTTGAAAGGCCACTGATGCCACCAGGGCTCTGGTAGAATGAGCGTAGCACCACTGAGAAACCACCAGCAAGTATAATTTCATGGGGTTTTGAAATGCAATCTACTATCGACCTGGCATTCATATTATTAGATGCCTTATTACCAGCAGTATTGTCCGCCATAAATAACAAAGATGGTCATATGTCCTGAAAAATCTTTACAGATATACATTCGGGCATCTGTACACATCCAGATTGTGAAGCATTTCCAGCATATGAAGAAACAGGAGATCCAGGTAGGCAAACAGGAAGAACAATTAAGTGAAATTCTGTTCATACTGTCTGTAAAAAGGAAGCAACTGTTCTGGGGGACCACCTCTGCATCTATGGAGGACAAAAGTTCTGCAACGAGTCTGTCTAAGGTAATAGTTAACAGAAATTCTTTCCAAATTAAAGGATTCAAATTGCATGATGCTAAATGATTAAACAGTTTGTCCATAATGAAATGGAGAACCAGATTTTAAAAAGTCACATTGAGGGACAGGAGCCTCAAACAGAAGAAAATGATGTAACGAACTGTCAAAATGTCTTGACGATCAACCCAATTTGTTAGCGAAAAAGATTATTCCGGACTACTCAAGTAAACTGGAATTCCCAAAATGTAGGCTATGGGTACTAAGGTAATCCGCAAATGAACACCAACAGTGACAGTGTGAGGATGCAATCAGCCCCCATAACAGAAAAAGTATTATTGTGATTTGAGAAGAGTGGAAATATGACTTTCAGTAGATTTTCTACCTGGAACCACACATAAAAATAAGTTTTCCAATGTAGGTATTGGTATATTTTTTAAATTTCTGAATACCACAAACGATCAACATCTGGTCCATGTGTATCTAAAGAGAACTCATCCTCAAACTGCCAAATGGTACCACATAGTACACGTACATGAAGTCCGAGGTCTCTACAACCACCTTGCAAAAGATCTCCAGAACTGCCTCAATGAAATGAATCAGAGTTAGAGTGAAGTAGAATGTCTTTTTTATTGAAAAGACCAGGCTGTGAATAGTGTTGTACACCTGCAGACAGGTGGCCAAACAGAGGTGCTAATAACACGGATTTGATGATCCACTCGCCCTCCCCCAAAACGTTAATCAGCGCAGTGACTAACATATACCAGGGACAAATATCCCTTTGCTCCATACTTATGGGACATCTCTTCAGTATGGGAACAGAACACTTTTTTGTAGCACCAAAAACATTGTCTATTTTTACACGAGAGGCATTGCTTGTCCGGCCTTAGCCCTGCCTTCCTGCACCCAGAGCCTCACAGTCAGTACTTTTCCGATTGCCAAGGTCAGAGAGCTACAAAAAACTAAGGATACTTTTAAAAGGGGAAGGCCGGCAGCCATTTGGCGGAAAGAGGACTCTGAACTAGGAGTACGTTAGTCACTATGGTGAATAACTTTCTTAATCCTACATTCCGTCCCCTTTCCTCCATACTTATGGGAGATTCCCAAACACTACATTACTAAACATGCGTAAAGGCCCTTTGGTGGCGAGAGGCACTGAACAAAGTAGGTCTCCAAGATGCAGGACTAGCCACCTGGAGAGGGTGGTTTTAGGGGCCTGATCATCTCTCTTAGAATTACTGATGGGAACAATAAGACTTGAAGACACTCTGAAATACTTTGTTCCATCGAGGCTCTAACGTCTGAGTTATGAAGTAAGGAAATTTCATTGATATGAAATTCTGTCACAACCTTTGATAAAAAGATGGACTAGTCCAAAGGACTTTATCCCGATACAAGGTTGTGAAAAGTTCCTCGGCTCAAAAGAACTCGCCAACCCTTCTTTCAGATATGGTAGCCACAAGCATAGCAAACTTCCAAGAAACCAACTTAATCACAGTAGTTCTCATGGGCTCAAAAGGTTTAGGACATTGTTTAAAGCACTGTGTTGAGATCCCACCGAGCTTGATATCCCACTGAGCAGGAGAGGATTTAACCGTAGGATACAGACCACAAAGAAACATCAAAATGGTGTTTCATCACCATATTTGACTGAGAAAGAATGAGTTTAACTTATATATGCTCTCAAAAGGTTACAGATCAGTCCTGCATGAATCGATCTGTTACCTCTTAGCTGCAAGCTCTACGATAAAAGCTAGAACCAGATCCAAATAAGCAGACAAAGACCAAGATGCCTTCGAGACCTGATCCCTGGAACCATGTTCTACGCAAGGTCATCTGGAAGATCCGGCATACATATAGGCTGATGAATCGAGAAGACTCATCTAGTCTGAAAACAAGAACCAGACTAGCCTCCAAGGAGTTATGAGCACCAGAATGCAATTAGTTGTATTGCATCATTTCAATACTGCTGGATGGATCATCTGTACGTGGGGGGGGAACGGGGTTGGCGGGACGGGCGTGGGGGGTGCTTAGACACCAAAGCTGAAATTTCCCAGGAGATCTACACAGCATCTCCCTGTGAGGTTAAGCCTAAACCGTCTCTTGAGGCACACATTGAAAGTTTCTTGTTGGCAGCGGTTGAAAATATCGACTTGGGGAACTTCCCCCTCAAGATCTGATTCTGCAGTAGAATTCTACAATCCCGGAATAGGAGTGGCTTGGAGCCATATTCCTCCAAGTTGGTTCTGCCCCGTTAGTGGACATAAAACAGACAGCATTGTCAGTTCAAATCCATACTGTTGTGTTCACAAAATTCAGTTGATAGGCTTTGAAGACTGCTATCAATTACAAGAAATTAATAGGTTTCCTCTTTAGACAAGACCAAAGACTGCTGGATGCCTGGTTACAAAAACAAAGTTACGTAGCATCTTAAGGAGAAATGTTCCTGTCCTGTGTGCGTGTGCAGCATTCCCAATGAGGAAACAGAAGAACAAGTTACTTTCTTACCTGGTAACGTTCTTTCGATGGGATGGTCCGACAACGTATTCCATCTCTATGAAAGGTAATGTCCACAGCTGTGCTGCTTCGGAAAATCTTTGGCGTCTGCGTCGATGACGTCGATGCGCCGTCCCCGAGGACCTCCTCCGACGGCACCAGATGTGATAAGTAGGACGCACAACGCCCATAGCCTCAGTTATAGTTTTTTCCCAGAACGTGTGCCACCAGTTTTCTGCCAGTCAGACACACAAGGCCTTGCGGAACGCAAGCTGCAATCGCAAAAGAAATTCTGCAGTGGGGAAGGCAGGGAGGGAGCGATATGGAATACGTCAGACCATCCCATCGAAAGAACGTTACCAGGTAAGAAAGTAACTTGTTCTTCGAGGGGATTGGGTCCTCCGACGCATTCCATATCTATGACAGACTCCCAAAGCAGTACCAAGCAAGGAGGTGGGAAAGAATTTAGAATACAAATTTAGCATGCCCAATCAAATTGCGGAATAGATAACTGCCTTGCCAAAGGCCAGATCTTGCCCCCTGATGGAATCGAGGGAATAGTGACGTACAAAAGTATGTACTGAAGCCCAGGTGGCTGCATCACAGATGTGACGAATAGGAACTCCCCTCTGCAGGGCAGTAGACGCAGCCACTCCTCTGGTAGAATGGGCCCGCAAGCCAGCCGGAGGGTCCTTACCCGCCAAGCGGTAACACTCGGAGATAGCTAAAATAATCCAACGAGACAAAGTCTGTTTCGTCACAGCTTGTCCCAAACGCTTTCCAGCGTAACCAATGAAAAGTTGATCGTCCACTCTGACCCGGGACATGCGCGAGATATAAAAGCTCAACCCTCTCCTAGGATCAAGCCTATGGAGCCTCTCCTCTTCCTTACCAGGATGTGGAGGAGGATAGAACGCCGGAAGAACAACCTTCTGGCTCAAATGTAATTCCGAATCCACCTTCGGAAGAAAAGAAGGACGAACTCGAAGGACAACCCTGTCCTTGTGAAATACAGTGAAGGGTGGCTTAACTAAAAGTGCCTGTAACTCACTCACTCTGCGAGCGGAAGTAACCGCAACTAAAAACACAGTTTTCAGAGTTAACAGCCTCAAAGGGCAAGAATGTAAAGGCTCAAACGGAGCACCCATAAGAAACTTAAGAACAAGGTTCAAATCCCAACCTGGCACCAAAAAAGGTGACGGAGGGAACACATTAGTGAGCCCTTTCAAAAACTGCGAAATGAAAGGAATCTTAAAATAGGAACACTCTTCAGACGAGTGCTTAAATATGGACAGCGCCGCCAGGTAACCTTTAATGGTCCCCACTTGCAAGCCCCTGTGGGCCAAAGAAAGCAAAAAAGACAAAACCATGGGAATGTCGCATTCAAAAGGATCCACATTCTGAACTCTGCACCAGTCGCAGAACTTTATCCAACGGCACAGAGACTTAGTTGCCGGACGCCTGGCCCAGAGCAACACCTCCATCACGTCTTCAGGGAGGTCCCAATCCTTATACCTCAACCTTTCAGAAGCCAAGCGTGAAGATTGAGGGATCTGACCTCTGGATGGAGAACCTGACCTCCCCCCCCTCCCGTGAGAGCAGATTGTCTCGGGAGGGAAGACGATGTGGAAGGCAGATGGACAAGTCTAGAAGGTCCGGGTACCACGTCCTCCGGGCCCACGCCGGAGCAATGAGGATCATCCGGGAACCGAACCTCCGTAACACTTGCGGGATGACGGGGACTGGATGAAACGCGTACAGCAGTGTGAATGACCACTCCACCACGAACGCGTCTCCTAAGGCTCCTTTTGGAGGAAATTCCCGCGAACAAAACCTTTCGCACTTCCGGTTGACACTGGAGGCGAAGAGATCCACTTGAGGGGTCCCCCAAAGGGCGAAGATCTCCAGGAGAATCTCCTGAGCAAGCTCCCACTCGTGAGAGATCGTGCTCTGCCTGCTCAGAGCGTCCGCCGTCTCGTTGTCGTCTCCGGCCAGATGAACTGCAGAGATCAAAACTTCCTGCTGGATGGCCCAGAACTCGAGCTGCATCGCCTCCCTGCACAGCGGAAGTGACCGTGCCCCCCCCTTTTTGTTGAGGTCGTGCATGGCCACCGTGTTGTCCTTCAGAATCAGGACACTCTTTCCGCGCACAGTCGGCAGAAAACCCTTCAGGGCTAGCCTGACGGCCCTCAGCTCCAACAGATTGATATGGAGTCTGGACTCTGACGGAGACCAACGACCGCTGACAGTCAGCTCGTTGGCATGAGCTCCCCATCCCGTGAGGGATGCGTCCGTCACGATCGTCACCTCGGGCCAGGGCAGCCAAAATGGGGCACCCTTCATCAGATTGCCCTCGACGGCGCACCACAGAAGGTCCCAGGCTACCGAGGGTGGCACCTGAACAGGGTCCGACAGCCTGCCGGAGGACTGAGACCACTGGAGCTTTAGTGCCCACTGCAAAGATCTCATCCGCAGACGAGTCTCTGCCACCAGAAGAACGCAGGATGCTTTGAGGCCGAGCAGTCTAAAGAACTCGGACGCTGGGAGAGTCTGGGCAAACTGAAACTTGTGCACTATCTGCTGAATGTGAAGAGCCCTCACCTGAGGAGGAAAACACTGCCCCAGGGACGTGTCGAGCACTGCTCCGATGTACTGGAGCCGCTGCGTTGGTGTCAAATGGGACTTCTTTAAATTGAGGGAGAAGACCAGCCTGTGAAGGGAGTGGCAGGTGACGGACAGATGATCCAGGATTCTGGAGAGCTCCCCCTGATCAACCAATCGTCCAGGTAGGGGTAGACGTGAATCCCCCCTTTCCTGAGATGCGCTGCCACCACCACCATGAGCTTGGTGAAAACCCTCGGGCGGAGGTCAATCCGAACGGCAGGACCCGAAACTGAAAGTGCGAGTCGCCAACCACGAACCTCAGGTACTTCTTGTGCTTGGGATGGATCGGCACACGGAAGTAAGCATCCTTGAGGTCGAGAGACACCAACCAGTCCTGAAGTTGAAGGGCCTGGAGGACTTGAGAAAGAGTCACCATCTTCAACTTGTCCTTCCTGAGGAGTTTGTTCAAACCGCACAAGTCCATGATGGGACTCAATCCCCCGTCTTTCTTTGAAATCAAAAAATAAGGGGAATACCATCCCTTGTACCTCTCTGCTACAGGCACCAGTTCTATGGCGCCTTTCTCCAGTAGGGCTTGAATTTCCTGCGCAAGGAGCAGATCCGGACTCTTCAAAGAGAGGTTCCCTGGTGGATTGTCGTGAGGCCTCTGCCGAAAAGGAAGACGGTAGCCGTGGGTTATGATCTCCAGAACCTACACATCCGAAGTAATGGCTTGCCAGTCTACAAGATGCTGCGCCAGCCTTCCCCCAACCGGCGAACCATGGGACCTGGCCTCATGACCGAGTGGTAGCGGCTGCGGCGTAGCCTGAGAGCAAAGAGGCAACTGCCCGAGCGGCCTTGGCACCTCGAGTACCTTTGTTTCCACCTCTGGCACTCTTACGATGACCTCTTTGACTGCTAGCTCCTCTCGCTTTACTGAAGGACGAGTAATAGCGAAAGGAACCTCCCCTCCATTGCTGTCCCCTAGGACGAAAAGGCGGAGGCTGGCGAACTGCAGCACCCAACGACTTTGCTGCTGCTTTGGAGGTCTGCAACCTCTCAAGGCTCTCGTCAGCCTTGCTGGCAAAAAGGTGTTCACCGTCAAAGGGCATGTTGAGAAGCCAGGACTGCACATCAGGAGCGAACCCAGACTTCCGCAACCACGCAAACCTGGGCATTACGGTGCTCGCCTCCATGGACCGGCTGACACAATCCGCCAAGTCCAAACCCGACTGAACGGCCTCACACATGGCATCCTTGCCATCCTGAACCATAGCAAGGAAACCATCCCGTTCGTCCCCTTCGGGAATATGATCAGCCGCTAATGCAACACAGTTCCACAGAGTGTGTGTGAAACGAGACAAGGCACATATGGAGTTGGCCGCCTGAAGCGCCATACCCCCAGAAGAAAACACTTTCTTCGCCTAGCCGTCAAAACGTTTGTCGTCCCTATCCGGAGGGATGGTAGGATACGACGCCTGCTTTGCCGGGGCCGTAGCCGGCTGCACCACCAAACTCTCCGGGTGGGGTGCTTAGACAAGTAGCAGGGGTCGCTACTGGCTGGACGGTATTTTTGCAACAAAGACTTGCCCACTGCCGGGAGACTCTCCGGAGCAGTCCAAGCCCCTGCAACCCTTCTCTGCAAAGCCATATGAAAAGGCTTTCATATGGGTGGGTGGACCGAGATCAAGGATGTCCGTGAGATCATCCTGAACGAACTCCCCTGGGGGAGCCGACCAACCCAAGTACTCGGTAACTCGAGACCCAAGGCGCCGATATGACGAATCGGCATGAATGCCAGGCTCCGGCTGACAAAACTTCACCTCCGGAGAGGTGTCCAATCCACTGGCATCATGCAGTGACTGCCTCACGTCATCAAACTGACTATGGCCCGAGATAAGTTAATCCGGAACCGTAACCGGAACCAGACCGCCATCAGAGCCTTCATCACCCTCTGAAATGTACTCCAGGCGGGGAGAGGAAGACCTCTGTGGACCAAAGCAGTGCCGGACCTTAGCCATAGCCTTTTTAGGGGCAAACCCCGTGCCACAGGGCCCCTCTAACACCACCGCTTCGAAAGGCGTCGAGCAAGTCGGCGCCGACAAAAAAGGCGTCGAGGGCACTGACCGAGTCGGCGTCGACGTCAGCTGCAGCGCCTCCAGTATCGGCGGCGGCAACACATTCCTCGAAGCCGGAATTCCGAGCGTGTCTCTCGAAGCCTGGGTGCCGACGGCGTCGACGACCCCCTCGAAGACGGAACCTCAAGAGTAATCTGGGACCTGGAACGGGCATGACGAGAATGGCTACCCTTGTCCGTGCGGGACCTCTCCCGCGAGCTGTGCCGACCACCCGAGCCCGAAGGCGTACGGGTGGTGTCTCTCGACCGGTGCAGACCGACCCCACTCAGAAGCGCAGACGGACCGGTGCCCTGCGATTCCAGAATCGCTAGCATCTGCTTCCCGAAGGAAGCCCATTCCTCCGGTGTCGCTTGCATGGAGGGATAAGCGACCCGCTGACGGGCGGAGTCCTCGGAAGAGGACGGAGAAGGCGACCTATGCCTGCGCTTCCTGGAATGCCTAGAAGAGGCGGAGGAGTGGCGAGACCGACTCCTGGAAGGAGACCCACCGGACTTCGACAACGACGCGGAGAGTCACCCCTCGAGTCATCGGTCGAAAGCCCCGTAGACCTCGACTTCCGGGGCTTAGACACCCGACCTACCGACAGTTTCTTCTTGCATTCTCGCAAGGCCTTCGTAGTGAGCGACTGGCAGTCGACACAGTCGTCCGTATCATGGGCCTCCCCGAGGCACCAGAGGCAGGCGTTGTGCGAGTCCGTGACCGACATCTGGGACCCTCAGTCCCCGCAGTTCTTGAAGCCCGGACGCGGGGTCGAAGATGAAAGACATCACCACAAACAAACCGAACAGGTTCAACGAACCGGGAAAGAAAACAGTAACTCCAACGGGTCGAGGTGTACCGAGATTCACGAAGCGAACATGTTCGCAGAAAAAACGGAACTGAGGCTATGGGCGTCGTGCATCCTACTTATCACATCGGGTGACGTCGGCCATCGGAGGAGGTCCTCAGGGACGGCGCATCGACGTCATCAACGCAGGACGTAGACGCCAAAGATTTTCCGAAGCAGCACAGCTGTGGACCTGTCATAGATATGGAATACGTCGGAGGACCCAATCCCCTCGAAAGTATGTTTTCCAATAAACGCTGATCATGCTATGGGCAGGTAGCACAGACAAGAGTCATAAAGTTACATGATTGGCTGACAGGAATCATCAAGTCCATAAGGATGTGTGGTTGTGCATGTCAAGTCTAACATAATAAGGGCAATGTATTGTCCGAGAAAAATAAGTCTTATGTGGGTTGGTAGTCACCAGAAAAGGGGACAGTTACGTATGATGGAGAGGCACTGCATGTGTAGATTGTGTCACAGAAAGACTGACTAGAATTGTATAGACCTTGCATGGTGCAGTTAAGCCAAACCCATCAAGGTCCGGGGAGGTTATGTTAGGGCCTTCTGTGGAAATGGCAGTTTGTCACATTTCATTTGCAATGTAGTACATGACTTAATTCCCCCCCTGTATTCAATGTATTGCACAACTTCATTTTCCGAAGTATTGGGTGACTGATTTTTCCCCACCCATATATTTTCCTCTGTGTTCCCTGCACTGTGAGTGGGGGCGGGGGGGTTGTGGTCCCAAGCCATGATCCCTCGAAGAACCTGTTCTACCTGTCTGCAGCTTGGAACCTCTTTCAACTCTTCCTCCCACTCGCCCCACCCTCTAATAAATCTCCCCTTTGTCTTAGCATGAAGCCTCTCGGGAACCCTGCAAAGCGAGTTCCACTTGTTGTGTCCATCATGGGGGGTGGGCTCTGGAATGCTACTTCTCCTACATTATGTAATTATCTCAAGGTCACCAAGATTGCACCCTTTCTGGCAACCTCCTCCAATCATCAGTCCTGCAATTAATGTCACCTTGTGGGGGCAAACTGCCCCGCTTTCTCGCACAAATCTAGCTTTCCCCATTGTGGAATGGGTGGGGGCAGGCTCTAGAAGTTCTCCACCTTGTAATTAACTGAAAATGTGTGCCCGTCTCCCCTGGAAACAACACAAACATATCTCTACCGGCCCCCTTCTTCAACTACACCTCCAACCCTTCTCTTTCTCCCTTGGGGTCCCGCCTCCCCTTTGCATCCAAGGGTACTCCCTAGGCCCCCGGGTTCCTGGCAATGAGTTTACCCCTCTTCCTGTAATAAACCTGTTCCTGGTTTCTACAAAGACTTTGGTGCCTTCATTGTGTTGACACTTTGCAGTGCAGCCTGTCTGTTATTGCCGGGGGGAGGAGTTTGGGGGGGTCGGGTCCGTTTGCATACACAACACACCCCCACCACGTCTGTTGACTCCCTGGTCCAAAACTGTGGCCCTGTCTGGGATCTCCCTCACGGCCTCCCCATCCCAGCTTGAGGGGAGGGCTCCTAGTCTGAGGGGGTGGCAACAATGAGGTTAGATCAGTGTAACCATCTAGTCTACCCAGGTCCAAAAACCGCAGTGGCAAGGCACTGGCATTTAGCCACCGTCAGAGGAGGATCTGGACACCTACACAACGTCACACAATTTTATTGCCAAATTGTAGGGTGTACCTTTCCGTATAATCTACCCAACCAGTCATAGCATCCAGATCTCAACACCTAATTGTATCTGGTGTCCAGTTTTAACAAGGAGAGGGGAGTCACCGACCCCGTAACAGATTCACCTTCTAGGCCCATACTGGAGGGTTCTCAGTGCTCACCTTAGGGACCACTCCACCAAGAGATTCATTTTAGAGTGCACTACCTGTCGCTTAATTCGGTTTACTAGTCTGCCTGAATCTGGGTACAAAGAGTGGCGAGATGGCATCTTAATAGGAAGTCCTTCTGTAGATACCTTTGTGGAGTGTGCTTAGATACCCTTCAATTTGCTTGTCTGGGCAGCTGGAGCCCTCACCCCACCAAAGTGCCTAATTCAGTTTACTAGTACTAGAGCCACCTAGTTTGTACCAAACTCATCTCTTCAACACTCACTAGAGTGAGCAAGGCTAGTAGAGGGCCCAACCTCACCACATACCCATTTGTATTGTGTCCATATCCTGGTTGTAAGAGCTGAGTATTTCTTTAGGAGCAGAAGAGAGGGCCTCTAGAGATAGTCTTTGCCTGGTACCTGCCTGAATCAGAGTAGTTTTCCAGGGACGATTGGGAATTGTACTTCACACTTCTTTTGGAAGTGTAGCAGTAGCTTGGCTTTACCGTGCCACCAGTCCTGCAACAGTTCATCATCCAACCCCTTACCTAGTTGAGCACTTGTGTGTGCATCTGTGAGTGATTTTGAGTGCTCTAGAGAAAAACTGGATGACAGACTTGGATAGTTGGGACTCAGTGGTGCTGACCTGCGCCCTTTATTTGTCAAGACATCTTAGTTTGTGTACATCATCTGTCAGAATGGGAAATTCTGTGAGCCTTTCCCCTGTGGCACCCATGGCTACAGTGCATGGTCCAGACATTGCCAGATGAATGCCAGTATGGCATAAACAGACCAAGTGTCAGAACCTATTGGTCTGGCCCCTAGAAGGCTCCTTTCATGAGACTCACTTCGCTGCAGTGTGTGAGGTTCTTAAAAAGGGAGACAGGGAACACAGCAGTTAGACAGTCAGGGCTCTACACGCTGTGGTGCCTGCAGTGTGTCTAACGCAAGGAAGAAGTGGCTGGAACAACAAGTGACCCAAGAGAAAGCTAGAACCGCCTAATCTAGAAAAATTGAAAAAATTACCCCGGTTATGGGTGTAACCCAGGCTGTTCACAGTGTCGTTCCCAGTGACCCCTTCTGCCTCAATGTCCTTGATTTTTCTGCACTTGCTCCCCCACCCAGATATTCTGCTCCTTTCCCAGTTCCTGCCCCTTGGGTACACCCCCCTGCTGCATCAGCCCCTGTACTGACCCCCTATTAGGGGCAGTATGGGGCATCGAGAGGACAGCATAAATTTAGCAGGGAGGAAGAGGAGGAATCAGACACCACTTCCAGATGCCCCTTCTGAACTCCGAGTACTGGGACTATCAGAACACTCGGTACATGCCTCAGCATGTCCCAAGCCAGTGTCCACCCCCAGCCTGGTGCCTAGATAGGTCAATGCATGCATATTGTAAGGAATGGGGCCACTGGCAGTACAACAGACCTGTCTGCTTAGAGCAAATCGCAGCTTCCTGCACCATGCCCGCCTGGTCCCCGTCACCTCCCCGCTCATCCTCAACCCCCAAATCACAATGCCGTTTCTGGCCCAGAACCCTAGCCTGGACAAACCCAGACCAGATCCGAGACCAATGCCGCTCATCTTCCAGCCAGTAGTAAAAACAGCCAGGGTGCCTCTTCCGGCACCACCTTGTAACCCTGGACTCAGCAGCCAGGCCAGAATCCCTTCCAGTTCCCTCAAGCTTGACGAGAACTGGACCCAGACGATGTACAACTGGCACCCCAACTCCTCACACTAACCATCCTCTTCCCATCCAGTGGCCCCTATGTTTGTTTGTGCATTTATATAGTGCTACAAACCCTCAGGTATCGGAGTGCTGCTCATTTCCCACAGTGTGTGGTGCTCATTTATCGACCTCAGAGGGATGAAAGGCTGAGTTTGGCCCTGCCGGGATTCGAACCTGCGCCAGCAGGCTCTGTACGGATGTCAAAGCGAGCACTCTACACGCTGTGCTATCTGACCGGCTATGTGACAGTACAGGTAGGAGACAAGCATGACAGGATGCTGGTGGGCACAGGAGCCACTTTCAGCACACTGAGGAGGGGGTGGTGGGGTGGGGCTAGTTCCCAGATGCCCCAGTGTGTCTGGTCTGACTGTCAAAGCTGTAGGAATAGAGGACATCCCATCTAAGGTGCCTGTATCATTGCAGTGCACTGTGTCCTCTGGCCCACTACAGCACACAATTTGACCATGTTGCTGCTGCCCTTACCTTTTGTTTGCGCAGTTGCGAATTCTGTGTCCCTGGTCCATTCTCCCCAGTTCTCCTGTACAAATTCCTAATGACGAGATAGAACACAAAGCTTGGGAAAAAGAGAAAGGAAGAATGGGGAGATACAAGAAGGCAAGAATGGAAAAAAAATTAAAAAAAAAAAAAAGGAGGCAAGAATGGGGAGCTACAAGCTGGCAAAAGTGTGCACACAGACAGGACTAAGTTGGCCAGATGCGTTGTCCCTTCTCATGTACGAGAGGTATGCCCAACCGCTTTGTTGGACTCTCTATTTGGCAGCATGATAGCAAGAACAATGCCTCTGACCACTGCAGCTCCTCCCTATGTAACTGGTAGCTTTTGGCACTGACTAATTATTCAGTTCTGGCATATTTCAAACACCTTACTTCAATCATGTGACTGATCTACTGCCAGGTCAGCGAGGCACAACCTTAGCCAGGCCAGACAGACAAGATTACATTTAGTCCAGGAGGGAGAGCTAGGACACTGCACCCCACTTGAGCACGGGCTATTATTCCCAAAATCTGCCCTCATCCCGGCTGAGAAACCCTGCCGACATGAGAACAGATTATCAGATATTTTCTTGGACCGTGGTCCCTTGAACTGTGATACTATTGGACCTTAGTATTTTGACAGTGAACATTTTCAATTTTTTTGTTTTGAATAATTTTTGGCATTTTCAACTTCAATATGTTTATATTTTGATTTTTTGTATAGTAACAATTTATTTTAAAATGGTTTCTCTTTATTTTGGATTTTATTTTAGAATTTTATAATATTTTTAGCATTTTCAATATTTTATATTTTGATTTTTTGAATACATAATTTAAAATGCTTTTCTCTTTCCTTTTCATTTTGGATTTTGTTTCAAACCTGATCTCTATTGAAAGCAAATATTTTTCCATTTTTCCTTTTTGCATGTTGCGATATTTGGTGCATTATATTTTTGGATTTCGACCTGCATTTAAGGAGTAACAGTTCCGCTTTTGAATGTCACCTAGTATCTCAATGTGGCCATCACACTGCTATAGTGTACCAAGCTCACTTTGTTATAAGTGTATTTTATTTTAAATGTTCTGTTCCAGCATACCAGTCTTGCCTTTCATCTTTCATTTTTGCACTATGCCGTTGTCCTGTCTTTATGCACCAGCTTTCATTTATTTCCAGCTTGCTTTCTTGTGAGATCTCGGCTTCCCCCTTGGATCTAGTGAACTTTTCATCTGCTTCCCAAAGGATTTGGCTCATCTGCACACGCTCTGCTCCAACTGGGTGTTCTTGCTCACCGTGGGTCCACAAAGCCAATCCATAATGTGTACCATCAGCCAGTTAATTACGCTTGCTCTGCTCCTCCCTCCGGCATTAACGGACTACCAAGAGAACTCTTTCCTCCAGCTCTGCCATTTGGCGGCCTGCAAACTCAATCAAACCAACTGCTGGGTCTGTACCCATATGCCTACCCATTATAGGGCAGAGTTCCCGCTCCAGTGTGTACCTGCCAGTGGCTCCTCCAGCTTCCTGGGAAGCTCAGTGCACACCTGGGAAAAGTGGCTCCAATGGTACGGTACAAGGGCACCTTCCTAGTGTGCTTCAAGTGGAAAAGAGAAGGGGCAGAAAATGTGGACACCACCACCAGATGCCACCCCACAGTGCTTCGGTCACACTTGCGCCCCTGGCTATGCAGCAAACTGAACGTCGTCTCCTTGTGAGACCACCTTCTACATTACATAGCCTGCCGTGTATGGACGATACGCTTGCCCAAGTGCCAGCCACCAGACATCTGGTTAACACCTCAAGTACTCTTCTAGATCTGGTCACCAAAGAAAGCAAGCGTTCAGTTCCTCCCCACTCGGTATTGAAAGGGCAGAAGCCCTTCTCCGCTCGTCGTAGGCGCAACCATCACTGAGGCCTGCTGACCACCTCATTGCCACCATACACACTGCAATGGTCTACCAAGCGGATCCTTTGACCACCATCCAGCGGTAATCCTGCTGAATCTACAGTGAGCCCTACGTCCGCTATTGATATATATTTGTTTTTGCTACTATTCGCAGCGTTGTTGGCCCATTGTCCGCGCCGCCTAATTCAATGATGGCGCCGCAATGCGGCCCCAAAGCGAGGCTGTTATGCATCGTTAATTAACTGGACACTTTAATCAGTCCAATCAACTCCGCCGGTAGGCAGAAGCCAGCCCACGGAATAAAGCCAGGAAAAAGGCCCCCTTGGCCCTTGTTCGCCACAGGGAGCCCTCCAATCGCCCTGTACAGCCGAGCACAACTTCAAGCTTGTCCTTTCTGTTCAGCTCTCCCACCGCGTCTGGCTACCAGTGGCGCACGCACCACAATACCCCCACCTACCTTCGCTTCGCCCCATTATGTGAGCTGACAGAGCAGTACGAATTGCTCACCGAGTCCGGAGTCCTACTTAATGCGATTTCCACCACACGACTACACCTCCAGGATCACGCAACCTTCCGGCACCGCATGCTGACCTCTGCATCCTGCTGCCCGCAAGCACTATACGCCATCTGAGATTTCAGCCCATACCCCAGACCCCTCTGTGACCTGTTGTTCGTCAACCCTTTGACCCTATGCAGTCACTATACATCCCCTTGGACATATTGAACTTTTAATCTGCATCTTTGAATGTTCATGGTATCCCATGCTCCCTATGTCATGCTACGCTGCTCTAAGATGCTTGCCGTCAATTAGCCATACTATCTTAGCCTTGCCATAACCACAGCTATTCCTCTTGGCGCAATACCACAATATATTTTACTGCTACTACCTAGCCACGTCTTCCCAACCTACCACCGGCACTACCTGCGCGCAACACTGCATCGTGTTGCATAGCCTGTGTGCCTCATCACTATGCATTATCTAGTCCAGTGTGTTATTTTGCTATTTAGCTATTTCCAAGTTTTACTGTGTTACATAACCTGTGTGCCTCTTCACAACGCATTATCTAGCCTGTGCGTAATTTTGCATTGTTACTTAGACTCTTCTAGACTTGTCACCTGCCTGTCTGCAGTCCTATAACGTGTTATTTAGCCCTTGGGTAATCTCTGCAACACACTAAACTGTTTCTAGACTTACACCTCACCTTCATGGCCTCCCTATGCAGAGCCACGCTTACCATGGCCATATCCTCCCACTGGTCCAGCCCATTGCACCTACCAACTTCCTCCCTCACACTTCCCCTAACACTCCCACCCTCATCTATCCTGCCAATAACCTCGATATCCACAGCAGCCCCCTTAGCTCAGCGGAATGGATAAATTGCTACGCTGTGCCACCTACCCCGCTGATACCCTGCCCATTGAACCGCAGAAATGAGAGACTAGGCTCACGCTTCCCACACTGCAAAATCTTCACTAAGCCCCCAAAACAGTCCTCCATAACCAAGACCACCCCTACTCAACCTACACCTATCACGGCTAAGATTACAAAGCCTTATAAAAAACATCAATCTTCCGCCCCCTACCCTTAAAGGAGCACTCATCAACGCACGCTTGTTGGTCGCACATTCTCTCTACATATCTGACTTAATCTCCATAAATTGCCTCGACTTCCTCGCCATCACCAAAACCTGGCTGCATCAGGCAGCTGGCCCAGCCCTGTATTTGGAACGCCCAGAGGGTTTCACTATCATCAGGTCAGACATTCTCAGACAAAGGTGGTGGTCTAGCCTTCATAGCCAAAGCCTGCCTGGGGTTCAGAGCAGTGCCCCCCATAAACTTTCAATCAGCTGAACTTTTGTCAGTTAAAGTCCCCATCTCAGTAACGCTCATACTACACCTAGTCTACCGCCCTCCCGGCCCCATCTCTTCTTTCGAGGAAGATATCTGATGTGCTTGCACACAATACTAAGACAGGGTCCCAAATTATCTTGCTTGGGGATTTCAATTTAGGACTGAACAACCTTAACGACTCCAACGCCACCTCACTCGAAAACGCCATCTCCTAAATGGGTTTTAAACATTGCATCACAGGGCCTACTCATGACAAAAGGCAGAGCACTGGACTGGCTGGCAGATTTCAACTGCTCAACCATCATCATCCAGAATGAACCTCCTGCTTGGTCAGACCACAACTATATCTCCTTTTCCATTTAACAGTCAGCACCCACCAACCTTAGCCCCATGCGGGCCCCTCAAATGCTAGCCAGAAATAACCGTAACATTACCTTATTCAACCTACGTCCGCTACTCCACGCCATCCTTGACCCACCTAAGCACAAGGACCTAGACTCCAAAGACCACACAATGGCAAAGCATTCACGCTCTATGGTTGCCCACCTTGTTTCTGGTTCCTTCGGTTTTCTACTGATGAAGCAAATGGGGTGCTGACTACCTTTCTCATCCAGTTGACTAAGGACTGCACCTATACCTGTATTGGAGGCATCTGTCTGCACAATGAAGGGTTGGTGATAATCAGGAGCTCTTAGGACTGGAGCTTGACAAAGGGCTTTTTCAGGTTTTCAAAGCCTTGAGTGCACTCCACATTCCATCTAACCTTTTTAGGAAATTTTGGAGAGGAGATCACGTTCAAGGGAGAAGCTATGGTCCCATAGTTCTCTATGAAATTCTCTAGGAAAGCTCTCACTTGGGTTTGAGTAGTAGGGGAGGCCCGGTTTTGTAGAGATTGTACCTTGCTAGGCAATGGCCTTATTTCACCTCCTCCTACCTCATGACCAAGGTAGACCACTTTGCTCTGACCAATTGGACATGTGCTTGCCTTTATGGTCAGATGAGTGTGCTCAAAAGCCTGCAAAACATATCGTAAGTGATCAATATGTTCTTCGCATGTAGGGCTGAACACTGCAATGTCATCCAAGTATGCCATGCAGACGTCCTCCATCCCATTCAGAAATTGATTGACCATCCTTTGGAATGTAGCAGGTGCATTCTTTCATCCGAAAGGCATAACCTTGAACTGGTAGAGGCCTGCTAGGGTTGAGAATGCAGTTTGGTTTTCTCCTTGGCATGGTCTGTCAGGGCTATTTGCCAATAGCCTGACGTCAGATCAAATGTACTGAGGTACTTGGCAAAACCAAGTCTATCCACCAGTTCATCTGTCCTTGGCAAAGGATGGGCATCAGTCTTAGTGACTGCATTTAGAGCTCTATAGTCCACACAGAATCTCAACTCCTTGGATCCTGCTGTTGGCACTAGAACAACTGGACTAGACCATGGACTTGTAGAGGGCTCTATAACCCTGAAATCAAGCATCTTGTTGACCTCTCCTCTGATGTGGGATCTCACATGTTCTGACATTCTGTAACCTCTGCTTTTTACAGGTAAACAGTCACCCGTGAGGATATCATGCTGGCCCCAAGGGGTCAAGCCTGGTGAAAGTGAAAACAAGGAGGCAAACTGATTGAAAAGAACTTTGCACTCCTCCTGTTGTTCAGATGTCAGTTGAGAAGAGAGATTGACTCCTATTTTCTCATCCAAAGGTTGGCCTCTGATGAGGTCAGGTAGAGAGGTAGAGGTTCACTCTCCTCCTCCTCTTGAGCTGAAGCTAGAAGCAAAACTCCCACTTCTGGTCTCGAGACATATGCCTTCAAACGTTTGGTGTGAAAGACTCTGGGAGCCTCCTTACGTCTGCCTAAGTCCACCAAATAGTTCACCTCTCCAGGTTTGCCCACAACCTTGAAGGGTCCGATCCATTTGTCCTACAGGGCCCTCTGCCTTGTTGGCACCATAACTAATACAAGCTGGTCTTGAGTAAACTCAACCATGCTGGCCCTCTGGTCATGCCAATGTTTGTCCAGAGCCTGTTCTGCTTTTAAGTTATCACTAGCTTCTGCCATCATGTGTGACATTCTCCTCCGGAGACCCATCACATAGTCAGTCACTGACTGGCTTGGGGAAAGGAGCACTCTAACCCCTCCTTAATCAGGGCCAATGGACCTCTGACTGGATGGCCATAGAGCAACTCAAAGGGACTGTAACCTACTCCCTCCTGAGGGACTTCTCTATAAGAGAAGGCATGGCAGTAGAAGGTCCCACTTTCTTTTAAGGGGTTCCTCTAAAGCACCCATCATGCTCTTCATAGTACGATTAAACCTCTCTACCAGTTCATTTGTCTGTGGCTGGTAGGCTGTAGAGAACTTTTAAGTGACACCACAGTTCTTTCACATGGCTTGCATGTAGTGGGACAAACAATTGGATCCCCTGTCGGATATCACTTCCTTAGGAAACCCTACTCTGGTAAAAATACCAAGTAGAGCCTTAGCCACAGCCTGAGCCGTAACAGCTCTCATAGGTATGACTTTTGGGTATCTTGTGGCATGGTCTACTACAACCAGTATAAACCTGTTCCTTGAAGATGTGGGAGGGTCAAGGGGACCAACAATGTCGATGCCCAGCCTCTCAGAAGGAACTCCGACCACTGGGAGAGGCACCAGGGGTGCCACATTCTTGGCTCCACTCTTGCCAGAGGTTTGGAAAGTGTGACAGCTCCTACAGAATTTGTCAACTTCTGAGCCCATCTTAGACCAGTAGAAGTATAAGGAGAGCCTTTCCTTGGTCTTTTTGAAACTCAAATGACCAGCCAAAGGTATCTCATGGGCCAACTGTAGGAACTGCAGTCTATTGGCAAGGGGCATTACAATTCTTTTGCAGTCCCCAGGGATAGACTGTTGGTTCACTGTAGAAGAGGCCATCTTCCCAGCTTAACCTATGCTTTCCAACTTCTTGCCCATCAAGTTGGTTAGCAGCCTGTTGTAAAAGACCTTCGAGAGTAGGACACTCTTTGTCCTCTGCTGAAGTCTGCCTTGTTGGGCCCAGCTTCTGCCAGTAAAGACTGCCGCTCAGGATGGTCAAGTGGGTCAAGATCTCCAACCAAAACAGTGACTTCTTCCAGATCTCGCTCTTCAGAAACTGGCTCAACCAGACAAGGTTGTACCTCACTCTGCCTCAGCAGGTGGAGGGATCACAGGTGTGATCTTGGACAATCATGGGGATGTCCTTGTTGATAGCACAGGGGTGCTGTCTGACTTTCTGTCTGACTTTCCTTGAGGTTTTGGGTTTCCCCTTTGCCTTTCTTTCCAGAAATAGCAGTGAGCAACTCCTGTGGAGTGTGCGTGATAGTTTCCTCTATCAACTCCTCTGGAGAGACTGTTAAGGTCCTCTACCTTGCAGGCCTAGTGAGCTCCAGTCTCTTCTTACTGGGACGCCTGGGGGTGCTGGACACAACTCCAAGAGTTTTCAGGTCATTACCCAACAGGACTCTCCCAGGCACTTCACTCTGCACACTAACAGGTATTTTGACAGTGATATCATCACACTGGATGAGAGCTGGTAACTGGGGAAGCATTTGCACACGGCTGCCAGCTAACTTGGTGAGGCATTTGGGTGCCTTAGCAACATCCTCCACCTTGAAAAATGATTCATCCACCACAGTTATGCTGGCTCCAGTGTCTCTGATGGCAGGAGTCTCCTGGCCATTCACAAGAACACATCTTTATAATACTCTTTAGATCTAAATTCTGGTGTTCCCACAAGCCCAGATACACTAATGAAACACTAGCTGAGACTCATGGGTTCATCAGCTAGTAGGTGAAAGTTTCCACTTGCCATAAGTACTTCTTCCTCTGGGAAGAAGGCTAAGGAGACAGTGTGGACCCCTGAAGGTATACGCTTACATCTGGGATCCCTTTCACATGGTCAGTTGACCGAAAAACATAACATTTACCAAATGTCTTGATGAATGGGGGTTTGTTCTGACCTCCATCTTGTTTGGGTCCAGATGGTACACTAGCCTGATTTGGTTTCCCTTGTGGTTTAACCTTATGTTGCCGTTTGTGGCCCTCTTTTGGACTGGAGGCATTAGAATTCTCTGCATTATCTTTCGTTGGCTGCTTTCCCTCATCCTCCTGAGTTGCCCCAGAATCCGAGAGTAGCCCTGTTGGCTACCCACAAGTCAGCAGCCTCAGCTAACGTCTTTGGATCCATCTCCTTAGAATCAGCCAACTGCTGTCTGAGCTCAGGAGAGCAGTCCTCATAAATTGACTCCAACATAACTAGATTTCTCATACCTTCATGAGTGTTTACTCTAAATCTTAACCCAACCATCTAAGTTATTCAAACAAAGATTCACATACCCAGGTAGCCCAAGGGGTACCATCATGCTTTTTGAGGGTCCTAAACCTCTTAAGATACTGGGAAGGGGTCTTCCCAAATCTAGCAATTAAAGCTAGCTTCACACACTCATAATCCATTCTATCCACCTCCCCCCAAATCCATCACAACATCAGCTGCAACAGTGAGTAGCCTAGAGAAGAGCCAGGGAAGCAACTGATTCACTGTAAGACCTTGAATCCCATGGTTATAGTCAAACATTGCCAATATATCAAGCTTAGCCTCATACATGCACACAATTTCTTTAGGCATATGGGGTCTCTTAAGACTGGAAGACCTAGAAGACTCTGGGAAAGAAGCATTTTCAAGAGATAACCTTTTCATTTCTAGTTCATGATTCAACTCCAATTCTCTGGGCTTAAGTTCTTAGTGTTTTTGTTCAGTTTGAGCATTTAAACGTTTGAATTCCAGTTCAAGCCTCATCTTTTCTAGAGCAATGAATTCAGGACTGAGTTTAGGACCTGATGGGGTCCCAGTGGACAAAGGTTGAGGTTGCTGAGCAGGTAAGGGAGCAGGGAGGCCTATATTAGGAGACGCATCTACTTCCTCTAACTCATCAATAATAGACACATTATCATCCTTATTATTTTCCACATTTGCTGGAGGGTTAGGCATTTCAGACCCACTCCCCAACAACTTTTCAATCAATTCAGACTTTTTGCCTTTGGCAGAGAGGTTCCATTCTCTACACAGATTTTTTAAATAATCCACAGTGTAATTAAGAAGGGTCTCCTGACTGTAGCTTTCCATATCAGACATGATTGATATTGCTTTTTAGTGATGTTAGCCTTGTGATTAGTTGATCCAAGGTAATAGCAGCATTTAAGTGTAATTACTATACTTCATCCCACCGCTGCCATCAGTGTTAGGCAGAATTATATGCAGTACCCTTTGGGAACACCACACACAATTAAGACTACAAGTGACAGTACAAATTCACCTTTGGTACAAGCCTGTACTACATAATAAAGTAGTAGCGGTGGCTGAGCAGCCAGACTTATCTCAAGAGCAAGTGAGCAGTAGCAATAGTTACACAAAGGACAGCAATTAATATGATTCAAACAAACACTGACTCAAGGTTTCTGAGTAAAAGAATGACATGCACTACTTACTGTAAAAGCATTTCTGATGGTTGCATCTGCTTAGATTCACATGCTGTGCATAGTCTGACATCCAGTGGTAACCACGGAGTATTGCATCTTGTCTTTCGAGAATCGAAAGGGGACGTCGACATGGGCGTGCATGTAACACTATCCCTATGTGACGTGTAGTGTACCCAAGATCCCGCACGAGTCGAGGTCCCTTTGATTGTATTTTTTCTGCCAAGAGGGAGCCTTATGTCTACTCTGAGGGAGTACAGAAAAGAGAGAAAGTAGTAAGGCGTCCAAGTAACTTCCATCTGAGCGGGGAGGAAGGGTGGGCGCATGTGAATCTAAGCAGATACGACCATCAGATTTGCTTTTACGGTAAGTAATGCAGGTCTTCTGATGTCTGTCAATCTGTTTAGAATCACATGCTGTGCATAGACTAGTGACCAGTACCCGGAGTTGGAGGTGGGTTGCGAGAAGGAACAGTAGTGAAAGGGTATCTTAGTACTGCCTGTACCACCTGAGAATCAGACCTAGAATGAGTGTCTAGGCAATAGTGTTTTGAAAAGGTGTGTACAGAACTCCAGGTTGCCGCTTTGCAAATAGACTCAAGGGGAATATTTGCAATGAATGCTATGGATGCCCCAGTGCCTCAAGTGGAATGTGCTCTAGGCTTGAAGGGCAGTTTTCTCTTAGCAAGATTGTAGCAGACATTGACAATCCATATAGAAATAGTGGATTTTGAGACTCTGTCTCCTCTTCCTGTGACCATTGAAACGAAAAACGGATTAGTTTTCCTAATTGGCTGAGTTCTTTCCATATAGAACATGACAGCTCTGCGTACATCCAGTGTGTGCAGGGTTCTCTCACCAAGACTTGAAGGATTTTGAAAGAACGTTGGTAGCTCTATTGACTGGTTTACATGGAACTTGGAAATGAATTTAGGTGCAAACCTAGGGTGAGTGCGCAAAACTACCTTGTCGTTGTGAACCGTTACAAAAGGATCTAGAATAGAGAGTGCCTGCAGTTCACTTACTCTTCTAATGGAGATGACTGCTATTAAAAAAGCAGTCTTGAGGATGAGGTTCTTCAGACTTGCGCTGTGCATGGGCTCGAAAGGAGCTCCCATAAGCCTAGTTAACACCACATTTAGGTCCCATCCGGGAGCCAGGTTACAAATGGGAGGGTGAATTCTTTTTATTCCTTCCATGAAGGCCTTAGTCACTGGAATTTTCCACCATGACACCTTCTGTTGTGATGTTGTATATGCTGAAAGTGCCACCAAGTGCACCTTTACTGAGTTGAAGACTAGGCCTGAGACTAGGCCTGAATCAAGCGAGTTAGGCATAAGACAATGTGAGCGGGAGAGCAGTCAATTGGGTTGATGCTCTTCGAGTTACAGCATATGACAAACAGTTTCAAGTTACTAGATTAACAATATCTAGTGTTATGTTTCCTAGCTTCCCTAAGGATGTCCATACATCTTTGAGGGAGGTGCAGGTGTCCGAATTCTACGACCTTTGGAGCCAGGCCGATAATTTCAGTGCCTGCGGGCATGGCTGAAACGTCTCCCCTTTGTCTTGCGACATGTTGAACAGGCAAGGCAGTTTGACTGGAGGAGATAGGGACATCTCCATCAGATGAGCAAACCAGGGTTGGCGGGCCCACCTGGGGGTCACTAATATCATTGTGACTGGTTCCTGGTGCATCTTGTGCACGATCTTGTTGAGAAGGTGGATACGGGAGGGTGGGGGGCATAAACAAATTTCCCTGACCATGTCATCCAGAGTCCGTTCTCCTTGGATCGGTTCTGTGGGCATCTGGAAGCGTAATCTTGGCATTGGGTGTTTTCCAGGGTTGCTAACAGCTCGATCTCTGGAAAACCCCATTGAGCGAAGACGTTGGAGACAATGTCTCTGTGTAATCGCCATTCGTACACCTTGGGCAACGGAAAGTCCCTGCTGAGTACGTCTGCCAGAAGATGGAGTTCCCCTGGAACATGTTGTGAAAACAGGAACATGTTGCATTTGAGAGCCCACTTCCAAATGTTCTGAGACAGTTTGGACAGCCCTGGAATTCTCCCTGCTTGTTCAGCTAGTACATTGCCGTGGTGCTGTCTGTAAGGATAAGGATAGTTTTTCCCTGTAGTTGTGTTTCGAACGCTTTCAGTGCTTTGAACACTGCCAGCAGGTTTATGTGGTTGGACGCCATATCTGGCGACCAAACTCTGCTTGCTGTCCTCTGGAGTAGGTGGGCTCCACACCCTGTAAGAAAGGCATCTGTCAGCGTGGCCTCGACTGCAGGGGTGGTGAAGGATTTCCTTTCAAGAGGTTTTCCCTCGACCACCACCGCAGCGAGAGAACTAGGGTCGGCGAGACTACTACTAAATCACTGGTTGTTTAGCCACTCTTGCATTGGACACATGTGCTACATGGCGCCATCATTCCTAGCAGTCGCATAGATTTGCGTACCGTTATCTGTCGACTGGCTATATAGTGAGGGATCTGAAACATGTTTTGAACCCTCTCATTGGAGGGGAATACGAGGCTGTCCTTTGTTCAAATTAGAGCCCCTAGGAATTGTTTGACTTGACTGGGGTCTAAGCTGAACTTTTTTCTCATTGATCGAGAACCCTAGGCTGAATAAAAGATCTATGATCTTTTGGGTATTTGATAGACATGTCTTGTAGGTGTCCCCGTTATGAGCCAGTCGTCGAGGTAAGGATAAACTGGGATGGATTGCCTGTGCAGGTGTGCAGCCGCTACTGCTAGTACTTTTGTAAATGCCCTTGGTGCAGATGCTATGCCGAAGGGTAGTACTTTGAATTGGTAATGTTTGTCGTAACATGAACCTGAGGTACTTTGTGTGCCAGCAACATTGAAATATGAAAGTATCATCTGTGTGAGCAGGGGGATTACTTCCTGCAGTGTGACCATGCAAAACTTTTGTGGTTTTACAAACTTGTTTGCAGGGCGCAGGTCTAGAACAGGACGCATGGTTAGATCCTTTTTGGGTACAAGGAAGTACACTGAATAAATAACTTCCTTAACCTGCGATAGAGGTACGATCTCTATGGCTCCTTTTTGTTGTAGTATCTCGACTTCTTGGAGAAGTATGCGCAGATGTTCTGCTGTTAGTTTTCGTTGGCGTTGAGGTCTGCATCTTGGGGATTGGCTGAACTCTACACAGTATCCGTGGGCTATGGACTTCAGCACCCACTGGTCTGTGGTTATTCCCTTCCATGCTTTCAGAAATGACAGCCGGCCCCCCACCGGGGAGGCATGGGAGGGGACCCGAATCTTTGAGTCATTTGGAGCCTGAGGCAGGAGAGCCTCTGGGGGTCGGGTTCCTGCCTCTTCCTTTACCGTGTCGCTGTCCCCTTTGGGGGGGAACGGGGTAGTGCAAGTACTGGTTCCTTGCTGGGAGTTCCAGTTGTTTCCTGAAGGGTAGTGTTGAGGAGGGGCGCGCTGGCCACGAAAAAACCCTTCCGTTTCCAAATCCTCGCCTTGTGGAAGATTTGGTCTAAGCTTTTTAAAGTTTCATGTTCTTTTTTCGCAGTTTCCAAAGCCTCATCGACCGCTTTTCCAAACAGGTTGGATTCTTCCACTTGTTTATAAGAGCCGCTTGCGTTTCAGGTTTAAACCCTGAATTACAGAGCCAAGCATGTCTCTTGAGGAGAATGCCTTGAGCGAGGGCTCGGATGGCTGTCTCGGGAGAGTCTAAAGTGTTTTTTTTAAAATACTCTGGCTGCGTGTCGTATTGCTTCCAAGGCAAGCACGTTGCCGATGAGCTATCCTCCCTCTATTGGCGATGCATGCGGAGTACGCTGCGGGAACCCTTTTCCCCTCTTTGTCAGGGGGCGCCTCGCCTGTGGATAAAGGAACCCCTGCCCTTTTCTTGTGGTAGTGACCACAAAAGAATCTGGGGTAGAATGACCTTTAATGTAAAGAGGGTCTGATGGTGAGGGGCGAAAGTTTTTTAATCCTTGGATTTACACCTCTTGTAAAAGCAGGTGTGGCCAGGGATGGAGCAATGAGTCTTCTAATCGAATTGAGAAGCGGTATGGCTTGGCTAGTAGGCAGCTTTTCTTTGAGTATATCCACAACAAAGTCGGCTTCTGGCGCTGCCTCTTCAGTGACCATTTTAAAGTGATCAGCAGCTTTACGTAGCATCACATTAAATGTTACTTGGTCATCAATAGGAGAGGGATTTCTAATCGGAGTATTCTGAGGGGAGTCCAAAGCCAGGATATCTAGGTCCAGGTCTTGTGGTTCTGGAGATTGCCAGGGTTGTGGTTCACCCACATCTGGCTCCACTCCCCATCCTTCCATGGGCTCATCTGTAAGGTCATAATTATAAATGTCCTCTTCTAAAGAGGGGTCAAAAGCCTTGGGTATTTGTCTCTGGGGTAGGCAGGGCTTTCCTCTTGACCTTCTAGGTCTAGGTTGTTCTGCATGCAAGACAAACTTGTCTAGCCTTTGCATGCAGTCCTCGAACCTCTCCCTAGTCCAGACTGACGATTTAGAGTGGTCTAGGGGTGGAAAGGTGTCCTGTTCTAGGTCTTCCGTTGAAAAAATGTGTCTAGCACTCTTCTGTCGAGAAACGTAGAGATTCCTTCCTCTCCCTCCGAGGTTTTCTGGCAGGACCGATGAAGGTGGGGTCTGTCTGTGACATACTTTTTCCTTCGGAACGCTGTCCTTTGATTTTGACGGATGTTTGGATCTTTCGGAGACCACCGGAGATTCCCTAGCCTGCCGTTTATGTGAATCAGCGGCTACAATCCTTGCCAGACTAGCTTCAACCTCCTCACCCGTCGGGAAGTGCATCAGCACGTCTGCTGATTGTACGAAGTCTGTTTCGGTGTGATTTGGGCCTTGCCTTTATCATCACCGTAACTTCAACGGTGCCTTCTCCCGAGTTCTTTGTCGTCCAACGCTTTCCTATGATGCAGGTCGACAGAACTGTGAGTTTTGTGGGTAGCGCCCTTTGTTTTGGAATGCCCAGTGAGGCGCATAGGCGGCTGCAGGGAGGGCTGCCGATCTCGTTGATCGGTGGTATGATCGGAACTACCGGTCCACCCGTTGGCGCTGAAGTCTTTTTCGACGTAGTCGAAGAAAGGCTACAGGTTGTGTTCTTAGTGTCATACAAGTGTCTTTCTTTGTTGCCGGGGTGTGATCTCCCCATTGCAGGGCCTACGTCGTGCTTATCGGGGCCGGGGTCAGACGCTGCGGAATGTGAACGTCCCATCGAAAGGTCGACAACCTCCGGTTCGGAGGTTTGGTTGTCACTCTCGCCGTCGTCACATTCGGTGGTGGCAGCAGTGGGTGAAGTCACGGCCTTGGACATACCGTAGGCCACCCACCTTTCAACTCTACGCTCCTTTAAAGTTTTGGGGCGGAGAAGCCTACAGGCTGCACACCCTTCCTCTTTATGATCGAGCGGCAAGCACCGGTTACACAGTCTGCACTTATCCCTCCATGGGAATTTTCCCTTACAAATAGGGAAAAATCTCAATGGAGTCCTCTCCATAGCTGAGGTGACCCAGAGTGATTATGACCGACAGGGAAAGAGTGAAGAAAAGGAAAGGCATTTTCAGTTTTAGAAGGAAATGTCCACCCAACCCCACTCTCCCTACTGTATAGGCCGGCGGAAGGCCTGGCCACGTGGTCGGTGACGCCGACAGATCACTTTCCGTCAAAATTCGCAGGTCTTCAGCGGGGACTGGAACAGCTGTCGAGACAATGGATGGAAGGGGTAATATTAAATGCTCTTTATAGAACAACTCGACCAAAGGTTGTGGGACGAAAGCAATGTTCTTCCTCACTCCACATATGGGCAACTAGTTAACTGGGCAGAAAAAAACAATCTGAGGACCTCTTGGGTACACTACATGTCACATAGGGATAGTGTTACAGGCACACCCATGTCGATGTCCCCTTTCGATTCTCGAAAGACAAGATGCAATACTACGCCGTTACCACTGGATGTCAGACTATGCACAGCATGTGATTCTAAGCAGATTGACAAACATCAGAAATACATTTATTTACACATCAGTTGTATAACATCTCACTAAAGTAAAGCAGTTGAAAAATGACACTCTTAATGCACCACACCACTCCCAATAGATTCTGGACAAGTTAAGCTCAAAATAAAATGTGAGCAAAATGGCACTAAAAAAGGGAGGGAAAGAAAGTTCGATACAAATTGAGCGGCACCAACAGGTAAGTAAGCAGGGCAATCCAGAAAGAGGAACTACAGTGATGGAATCAAATAACGGCTTAGGGCCAAAGTCAAAAGGACTAAAGTCTTTTGTGCAAGATCACACAGTTCAGGGTACTTCACGGTTAAGTCTTTGCCAAGAGTTCATGACGAAGAGGTCGGCAGAAAAGTTAGTTTAAAGAGTAGAGAAGGACAAGCCCTCGGATTGGCGAAAGGTTTCACACACCTTCACTGCGGCTGGACGAAACGAACAACCAGATCTGCACAGTACCTTTAAATGGAGAAGAAGCTGTAGCTGAGGCAGAAGTTCCTGGCAGGTCCTGCAGGCTCACGGTTCCTGAAGCGACTGTCGGACTGACATGAAGTAGGAAGACTGGAGGGTCCTGCACGACCCAGGGAAGAAACCAGCAGCAGAGCAAAGCAAAGAATAAAAAGTGGGCTCCTTAAAACCCAAGCAGGATCCGACCTTCCTGGCTATCCGGGCACTGTAGCTCTACAGCGAATTCGACCAGAGGAGGGAATCCTGGCTTGCAGTTTGGGCGAACTGGTTGGTCCCACTAGCTCAGGGAAAGAAGATTCCTGGAGGATCTTCTATGTCTTTGGAGTCTGAAGATTCGGACCTGCAGCACGGCTTCACCGGGCAGTTCAGTCGTTGTAGGGGTCCTCTTCTGTCAGCTCCTCGTCGGTTCATTCGTTCCAGTGGCGACTCTGCCTTTCCAATCCCAGAGACCTGCTTTTTACACAGTTTTCCCCCATCACACAGCCTGGCTGTCAATCACACAGCAGGGTGGCTGTCCTGGCGGGACAGTCACCTAGCCAATCAAACAGGAGTGCGACCTGGGTTACCAAGGGAATTGTATTTATTTATTTTTAATTCTTATAACGTGCTGCATGCCCGTAGGCCTCAGGGCGCACAAAAAGAGAGACAGGACAACAAGAGAGAGCAAGCAGGATCAGAAAGGGGTAAGGATTACTGAATGTTAAAAAGGTAGGTTTTTATGGCTTTTTAAAATAGGAGGTAGATTTTGATTTGTCGCAGACCTGCCGGCAGAGCATTCCAAAGTAGAGGGCCCTGAACGTCAAGCGTGGTGGCTCCAAATTTTGCGGTCTTAAATCTGGGTGAAGCAAGGACTGTGGCAGAGGATGAACGAAGATTTCTTCCATTGCTCTTGATGTTAATGCGTACAGACAAGTAGATGGGACTGCTGAAAGAGAGGCATTTATGTGTCGTAGTGAGCATTTTATGTGTTCATGCAATGTTTGACTGGTAGCCAATGAAGCTTTTTCCTGAAGATGGAGATATGGGAGCGATGAGATTGAGTGAAGATGGTCCACACGTCATTGTTCTGGGCCACTTGTTAGGATTGGATATTTGCGACAGTAGTACCAGACAATAGGCTATTGCAATAGTCCAGTCTGGAGTTTATCAACGCCGTGGATAGAAGAGTACAGTTTTAGGCTGTTAGAAATGGACAGATGTAATGGATTTGCTTAATGATTTATTTTAATTTTATTTTATTTATATATTTATAACACGCCGAAGCTCGCAAGCATCAGGGCGTGACAAAAACACAGACTGAGGAATCACAGGACTACACAGAACAAAAAAGAAATGGACTCAGTATGAGATTGATCAGTCCGCAGCTAGACCTGATGTAAGAGACATGGGGCTTCATGGATAATTCGTCGTCTAAAACAACTCAGAGTTTTTACCTTCCTCTGGACCGTGATGATGTTGCCTGCAATAAGGAAGCTGGAGTAATCAGTATTTAGTTTGCTGTGGGTATTCTTGGAGGATACTATCATTAGTTTGGTTTTATTGTTTAAGGCTAGAGATATACAAGCCATCTGATCCTGGATGGCTTTGTAGATGTTATCGATGGCCTCAACATCATTTCTGTACTGACCACTAAGCTGTATGACCACCTGTGTGTCATCTGCGTAGTTGGTATACTGAACACCAAGTTTGTTTAAGAGGTCCAAGAGAGGGCGAATGTACAAATTAAAAAGCAGTGGCGACAGGCAGGAGTCTTGTGGGACACCACAGGTTTGAGAGATAGGAGTGGAGTGGCGACTCCCTACACAAACCACAACCATGCAAGGGCCCAGAAAGAAGGCGATCCAGTTAGATGCCATTGAGGAACAATTTGCGACCTCTCCGAGCCTCGTCACTAGTAAGCTGTGATCTACCAGATCAAAGGCTGCGGAGAGGTCAAGAAGTATCTTGATTCTCGTCAGCAATGCTCGCCAGTGTGGACGTAAGGTCGAGTATGGCTGTTTCAGTACCATGCTGAGCCCTATAACCCGACTGTCGAGTGCCGAGGATCTTGTGTTTGTCAACATGAGCCTGGAGTTGTTTACAGGCCAGTTTGTCCAGTATCTTTAGGATAAAAGGCATGTTGGTTATTGGCCTATAATTATCCTTATTGGTGCGGTCTGAATTTTCTTTAAGCAAGGGTGTTATCCAAGCTGATTTTAGCACATCTGGTACCACACCTTCATCAAAAGATAGGTTTATCAACTTGGTGATCCAGGGTACTAGCAAGTCAGTCGATTCTTTGAAAATGTTTGTGGGATAATCGTCACCAGGGCAGGAAGTAGATTTAAGATCTTGTATGACCTTGAGCAATTCCTTTTCAGAATAGTGGGAAAAGGAGAATTGAGGTATTTTATCTTCATTGTTATTGAGGTGCTTGGCATTTTGTGTGGGCAGTGGTTGCGTTACGTTGCTAAGGGCTTTATTGATTTTGCCTTTATGAGAGTCAATTTTCGAAAGGAAAGCATCGTGGATGTCTTGACACCATTTGGAGTCTTTAGTTAAGTTATTGGAAGATGGAGGCTGTTCCTGAAAATCAGATAGGATTTGAAACAGTTCAACATTGGATTTAGCATTTATAATTCTTTTATTGTAATGTGTGGCTTTGGCATTAGTGATAAGTTTCTTGTATTCATGGGTTGGATTTTTTGTAGGCATCTAGTGTGTTGTTTTTAGGGTCCTTTCTCCAGGATCTTTCCAGAGCCCTTTTCTTTTGTCTGGCCCCAACAATGTCATCAGAGAACAAGGTGTTTTTTGTAGTTTCAGACTTGATGGATTTCATTTTCATAGGTGCTAGTTCATTCACAGCTTGTTTGATAGGGAGAGTCAAGTGGTTAACTAAGGCGGAGGAGTCCGCTAAATTAGTTATAGGCTGAAGCTTGGATGCTACTAGGGATGAGAATTTAGGAGATGTAATGTTTTTCAAATTACGAGTTAGTTTTCGCAGGCGCGGGCTGGTGTTGAGTTTATGTGGAGGACCTGGTAGTGAGGTTTTTGCCTGGATAAGAGTGATCAGACCATATACAAGATGTCTGAAATAAGAGCATTTTGTAAAATAAGCCAGTCGAAGTGTGTGTCCACTCTTTTGTATGGGTGTTTTAATCCACTGGGTTAGTCCAATAGAGTTGATTGAATCCTCCAGACCGAGTCCTATTTTGTCAAGATGGTCGTTGGCCCAGTAGTTAAGATTGCCCATGATAAGAGGGCTTTTACTTTGACCGATTTGTGTTAGGAGATCAATGAGTTGTTCTTCGAAAAGGACGTCTTAATTTTTAACCACAAGGATTCACAACCATCAGGTGAATTGTGTGGTAGTACATGACAATTTAGGCTGGATTTGCACCTAAGTGCCACTCCGCCACCTTTGCCCTGAGAGCGATCTGCTCTAAAGAGTGTGTATTCATCTGGGGTCGAGAGAGTTGCTTCAGTAGACAAGTTGGAATTGAGCCATGTTTCAGTAATACCGAAAAAGTCAGGGTTGCAATCATTGACATGGTCTGCAATTTCGATGCCATGTTTGTAGAGAGATCGAGTGTTAAGCAAGGAAAGGGATCCATGGCAGGGGTCCTAAAACCCCTCCCTCACATCCTGCCTACCCAGACTTTCAGGCGTCTAAGGAGAACTTCTGTGAAGAAGCCCGCGAAAGGGAATAGTTTCTTACCTGTAACTCCATTTCTCCAGCATTGGTATCTTTCATGGATTCACATGCTTAGAATATTCCCCGTCATCAGGCTGGGAATCCCCGGTACATTATATAGACCTTTTCCCGTAGGAAAACTTTTTCGACGCTTATGCGTCCTATCCACCTCGTTTTGTATCATGCGTGGCCTCGCCGTCGGGCCGTCATGATATAAATACAGACCCCGCCCCTGCGCTCCCTCAGATTTCGGCCCCCAAAGTAGTGGGGGAACCGGTTTGCATGTTCAGGGGAGGCAGGTGGGCGCATGTGAATCCATGAAAGATACCAATGCTGGAGAAATGGAGTTACAGGTAAGAAACTATTCCCTTCTCCAGCATTGGATCTTTCATGGATTCACATGCTTAGAATAGATTACACAGCAGTACCACCCCCAAAGAGGAGGCGTGCATGCAAACCCATATACTTTGTTCGCAGAGCCCGTTCCCTATGATCATGTATACATCAGTAATAGTTAACACAGGAAAACGAACCACATACAGTCACAAATTCCATAGGATGCAACCCCTCAGCCGGGGCTTACCTTACTGGAATAGGTGTCGAAGCACCGCCTGCCCCATCCGGGTATCTTCGGCATGTTGCTGCGACAGGCAGTAATGGCGGGTAAAGGTGTGTGTAGCCGCCCAGGTAGCCGCCATGCAAATGTCCCCCAGAGGGACTCCGGCCCACAGTGCCGTCGACGATGCCGTTGCTCTAGTTGAGTGAGCTCTTGGCCGTCGTAGAAGAGGTTTCCCTGCCCTAGAATGGCAGTACGAAATGGTAGATGACACCCATCTTGACAGTCCTTGTTTCGAAATGGCTTTTCCTTTAGCACCCAAACCATAGGCCACGAACAGCTGTCTTGTTTCTCTGAACGGTTGCGTACGATGGAGATAAAACTTAAGGGCCCTTTTTACATCCAATGTGTGTAGCATGCGCTCCGCTCCCGAGCATGGCTCCGGAAAAAACGTAGGCAACACAATAGAGGAGTGTTTATGGAACACCGAAGGAGCTTTTGGTATAAACTGCGGGTTAGTGGCTAGGACTACCTTGTTCTTGAAAAATCGTAAGTATGGCGGGTCCACCATTAGAGCCTGAACTTCTGAAATACATCGTGCTGAAGTGATGGCCACTAGGAAGGCCAATTTCCACGACAGAAACTTTAGAGACGATGATGACATTGGCTCAAAAGGAGGCTTCATAAGAGATGTTAAGACCAGATTGAGGCTCCACTCCGGCGGAAATTTCTTCTCTGGCGGGAAACTCCGGAAGAGGCCTTTAAGGAAGTGTTTAATCAGGCGGTCGCTGAACAAAGGTGCCGAGTGCCGTCGACGAGTAAACCTGGAAATGGCTGCTAGGTGTACTATTATTGAAGATACCGACAGGCCCTTTTGGGCTAAGAGCAGCAAGTATGGAAGGAGCTGTTCTGGCTTAATCGACTGCGGGGCCAAGCCTGGTTGATCCTCACACCATTGACAGAAACTTTTCCATTTGTACGCGTATGAGGCGTTTGTGGAAGGTGCTCTTGCCGCTTGTAGGATACGCCGACAGTCCTCCGGAATCGTTAGCTGACCAAATTCGGCGAAGTCAGGAGCCAGGCCGTCAACTGGAGGCTGTCCGGGTCGTGATGCCAAACAACACCGTCCTGTCGAGACAGAAGGTCGGGGGTCTTCTTGAATCTCATCGGTTCCGCCGCCGCTAAGTGTAGCAGGTCTGAAAACCACACCTGTCTGGGCCAGTATGGGGCCACCAGAATTACACGACATGGGTACCTGAGGATCCATTGCAATGTCTTCCGGACCAGGGGAAATGGAGGGAATGCGTACATGAAATTGTTCGTCCATGGGAAGGAGAACGCATCCCCCAGAGAGCCCTTCTGAGGCCATCTGCTTGCGTACTGATGGCATTTTTTGTTGTTCTTCGTTGCAAACAGGTCTATGGGTGGGTGTCCCCATTTCTTGAATACTTGTTGTAGTTGCTGGTCGTTCAGTACCCACTCGTGAACTTCGTTCATTTCTCTGCTGAGGGCATCTGCTTCCACGTTTCTCACGCCTGGTAGGTGGAACGCTAAGATTTTCATGTTGTGTTGAATGGCCCAATGCCAGATTTTCTGTGCCTCCGTCGATAGGGATCTGGAACGTGTCCCTCCTTGTTTTCTCAAGTAGAACATCGTAGTGGTGTTGTCCGTCATGACACGCACCACCGAGTCCCTCAGTTGCGGAAGAAAAGATTTTAGAGCCCATCGCACTGCTCTCAGTTCTAGCAGGTTGATATGCAGGGAGGACTCCTGCAAGGACCACCGGCCTTGTACCTGTAACATATCCAGATGAGCTCCCCATCCGCTCAGCGATGCATCCGTCACCACCGTCTTTTGAAACTCTGGTTCCAGAAGAGGCATCCCTTTCGTTAGATGAGTAGACACTCTCCACCAGCCGAGTGCTTGAACTAGTTGTTCGTCGACGACCAGTCTGTCGGAACCAGCGACCTCGGCTCTGCGCCCAACGGTCCGCTAGAAATTCCTGGCAAGGCCACATAAACAGACGGCAGTTGTTTATTAGCGGAATGCAGGACGACATGGTCCCTAGCAGGGACATGTACTTGCGCACTGAGACCTTGGTACCGCCTCTCCATTCCGAAGCCTTGTTTTGAAGTTTCTGAATTCTTTCGCTGGATGGTCTCACCAGGCTTGTGTGTGTATGAAACTCCGCTCCTAGGAAGACCAAGGTCCTCGAAGGCTCTACGGAGGACTTGTTGAAGTTGATTGCGAAGCCCAGTTCCTGTAAGAGGGACATTGTGGCTCGTAGACTGTCTCGTGTTTGTTCCTTGGATGAACCTCTGACCAGCCAGTCGTCTAGATATGGATAGACATGATGACCGTCCTTCCTTAAATGGGCCGCTATAGGGGCCAAGCACTTGGTGAACGTCCTGGGGGAGGACTTGAGCCCGAAAGGGAGGACCTTGAACTGAAAATGCTTTTTCCCGACGACGAATCTTAAATATCTCCTGTGTCGTGGGCGTATTGGAATGTGAAAATAGGCATGTTGAAGGTCTAATGATGATAGATAATCCATGGGTTGCACCGACCTGATAACCTCTTGGAGCTTTAGCATTTTGAATTTTAGGCTCTTTAGCCACTTGTTGAGTACCCTCAGGTCGAGAATGGGCCTCCATTTGCCGTTTGGCTTTTTTACAACAAAGAACCTGGAATAAACTCCTTGTCCTTCCTGTGCTACAGGAACTCTCTCTACCGCCCCTTTTTGCAACATAAGCGCCGCCTCTTGTCGTAGGACTCGGAGGTGGGGCTGTGTCGAGAATAAAGGAGGAAGACGCGGAGGCTTGTCTTTGAATTGCAGCGCATGACCCATGCGAATCGTGTCTAGGACCCATCGATCTGTGGTGATGCATTTCCATCGGTCGAAGTGATGAGAGACTCGACGTTCCGAAGGCCGTCATTGGTTGTTGGTTTGCTTGGTCTTCGTCGACGACTGACCTGAGCCTCGTCGTCTGGAGGCTTGATAATCCCTGCTTCTACGAGCCGACTGGGACGCTCGTCTGAACCCTTGTGAAGAGTAAGAGGGCCTGTTGAATCCAGGGTCCCTCGAGGCTCCAAAGCGGGAGTTTCCAGAAGCACCCCTGAAGGGGCGAAAAGAACGAAAATTTCTACCCGTTTGCAGGGCGCCGAGGGACCTAGCAGTATCCGTGTCTTCTTTCATCCCTTTCAGCGCTTCATCAACCTTTTCGCCAAACAGGTGTTCCCCTTCGCATGGCATGTCAAGGACTTTGTACTGTACTTCAGGACGGAAAGTAGTACATTTGAGCCACGCTTGCCGACGAAGCACTACTCCATGGTTGATTTGTTTGAACCCAGATTCTGCTAGGTCAACTGCGATATTGATAGCGTGGTTCGAGGCCTCTTCGCCATCCCGCACCAGTAACATAGCTGCCTTCCAGTGTTCGTCTGGCAGGTGTTCTAGGATAGGGGCTAATTTGTGCCACATTTCCCTATCATATCGTGACACGATTGCTAAGGAATTGGCTGCTCTTACTGTCGTCGCTCCGACCGAGAGCACCTTCTTTCCAAAGGCGTCCTGTCTCCTAGCCTCGCTTTCAGGTGGCGTTGAACATTTTTGCTGGACCCTGGCCTTCCTAGCCGCTGCCGCCGACACCACCGAGTCAGACAGAGGCTGTGATGTTAGACATTTTGGAGTGGACTCCGGAGCTTTAAACTTTTTCTCGATCCGTCCCTTTATGGCCGGCTCCGAGAACGGATGGCGCATCGTTTTGAGACCTTCTTGCCACACGTGGTCCAGGATTGGGATGGCAAAAACCGATTTTCTCCTTTGACCCATATGGTCAAAAAGGAAACAGTCTTTCTTCTGCTCCTCCGGAATCAAGCCGAATTCGGAACAAGCTTTCCCCATCATTGCATGGAAGGCTCCCACATCATCCGGGGGAGATGGCTGTGACTGGCTCCTCGTAGACTCTACCTCTACATCCGAATTCCATGTCGGGTCCCTCGAAGGTGACAGGGAGATGTCTGACCCTGAGTCACCCAGTACAGAATCGGACTCCGACAACTCACCCTCCTCCTGCGCTCGAGGACGATCTTTTACTGCCTGGGGAGCCGATGGGTGTTTCGTCGTCGATCGAGCTGTGCAAGTTTGCTCGTCGACGGAAGGTACAGACAGAAGTGACGATGACGTCCCGGGCTGAGGGAACTGCGTATCCAGCCGCTGCAGGAGCTTCTGAAGAGTATTAAGCACATCCAGAGACAAAACCGTCTGGGGGGTCAATAACGTGGACGATATCGGTACCACACCCCCGTTTGCACTCGTCGCCGTCGTAGTCGACGTGGAAGGCCGTAAGCCTAAATCCGATGGTTGCAGAACCAGATCACCTTCTCCTTCCGCCGAGCCGGCCGTGTCTGGCTGCAGTAAGACCTCCGGGGGGATCGGGTCATAGACCTCAGGCAGCCAAGCCATGGACTGAGTCTCCGTCGACGGGGGAATCCCCACCGCTGCTGCTTGAACGGTAATAGGCATCGTCAATGACACCGAGGTCGACGAGCAAGTCGTCGTCGTCGTCCAGCCCTTAGACTTCGTCGTCGATTTGGATGCCGACTTCCCGGCTGAGGCTTCCCGACTCATGGAAGACCTGGGACGGTCCCCTGAGGAGGATTTCGACAGCGCTAGCCTCTCCGTCTTAGATGATGAGGAGGAGGAGGACTTTTTATGTGATGAGGAGGAACCATCCTGTTTCCTCTTATGCTTGTCCTCAGAGTGCATTTCAGCTGGCCGTACCTTCTTCGATGGAGGTTCCAACCTACCCCTGGAGGCCGTGGAGCCAACTTCCGAAGCCGGGTAGGCCCCTGCTCCGTCATTAAGCCAGTCGACCAGCCTTCTTTTTCGGTCCTTAAGGGTTTTTTGGGAGAAACCCTGACAAATTTCACATGTATCCGCCGAGTGGTGCGGGTGGAGACAGTAGATACAGTCCATGTGGCCATCACCTTCATAAACCTTTTTGAGGCCACAGGTTGCACACGGGCGAAATAACGCTTTTCCAGACATAATTCGCCAGAATTTGAACTTCGCCGAAGCGAAACAGACAAAAACAACCTAGTTTTCACTAGTAGTGAAACGCGAGGATCCCACTACTTTGAAAGACGGTTGAAATCTGAGGGAGCGCGGGGGCGGGGTCTGTATTTATATCATGACGCCCTGACGGCGCGGGCACGCATGATACAAAACGAGGTGGATAGGACGCTTAAGCGTCGAAAAAGTTTTCCTACGGGAAAAGGTCTATATAATGTACCGGGGATTCCCAGCCTGACGACGGGGAATATTCCAAGCATGTGAATCCATGAAAGATCCAATGCTGGAGAAAGACGGTGAACAAAGGAACCAAACCTGGTTTGGCGCGCAGAGTAAAACACGAGAGACATTTTCAAAAAGAAATGGTGAATAAACCCAGCCAGGACCGTTTAAAAACGTATATGGTCCAGCGGGTTTAAGTTCAAGGCTATCAAGATAGCCTAAAACAATACCAAGGTCATTTAAGATAACCGCAGTAGGAAAAATAGTGTAGTTACCACTGCCACCAGCCAAGTCTTGATGAAAAGGGAGCGAAACAAGGCTCCAAGAGAAACAGACAAAACGGATAGGTATTAACCCTTTCCAGTACTCTATGTAAGATGGTTTGCACTGGGTCTGTGGATTTTTAAAGAGACTAATAGAGTCAATGGCAACTTTACATGTTCTGAGAGACAGTAGTCAGTCCTAGAAAACTGAGTCGGAGTTGGGAAGTCTAAAAGACAACCCTGTATCACTGCGCTGAAGGTGCAGTGTAACACACAGTAAAAAGATAATGCCTATGGAGTAGGTCCACAGTGACCTACATCAAGCCCATGACCTAATGAAAACCTACACTCCTCTGACGGACGCACAGCTGTATGGCATCACATAAATAGCCCAGATGGGTGTTGGGTGTTATGAACGTAGGTTGGGCTAAATATTGTCCACAGTCTATGAACACAAGAATGTTAAAACACACAGCAAAACACATGTAAGAGTGGGGAAAAAAGGCTCACACTCTTACCAGGTGAAAAAAATGAATCCTAGAAATCCAGCAAAGCTGCTGAGGGACTTGGTAGGTAAGGAAAATTAGCCATTCTAGAGAATCCTC
Source organism: Ambystoma mexicanum (assembly GCF_040938575.1). Lineage (NCBI taxonomy): Eukaryota > Metazoa > Chordata > Amphibia > Caudata > Ambystomatidae > Ambystoma > Ambystoma mexicanum. The sequence continues at coordinate 108,379,655 of NC_090931.1, forward strand.
CCAACACCTGTATTCACATGTAGGCCGCCTAGTCTGTAACTCTGAGTTGGCTTGTCTCTGTATTTTACCTGTATTGCTTTCCTGATTGCTTCTGTAACCATCTATCGAGCTCATGCGCCCAGTTACCCGAGGGTTAGGTGCGCTTTACAAATAAACTAAACTAAGACATCATGGCAAGATCCGAAATACATGTGACCTACATCAAGCCCATGACCTAATGAAAACCTACACTCCTCTGACGGACGCACAGCTGTATGGCATCACATAAATAGCCCAGATGGGTGTTGGGTGTTATGAACGTAGGTTGGGCTAAATATTGTCAAGCAATTCTGGAAGTGGCGGCAAATGAAACTGCTGCATCACTGAACATTGACCGCCGAGCAGAGGGAGTTGAGAAAACTGCCTCTCAAAAACCACAACATGCTATTGGCTTCCCATTGCGGATTGGAGCAGTGTGTATGTGTTGCAGACTCCTCTGATGAAATCTGTCACCATGCCGCTTGCATCACTTCCTTGAGCCCACCCCCAAGGATACAGCCAAAGAGTTTCTGAATGGAATAAGAGACGGGTTCAGCTTCTTCTGGGGAAAACTCCCTTCATATATCCTGTATGCGATTGCTTGCACTAATTGTCATCTGCAAAATACTGGTGGTGCTTCATATCAAACTGTTGCCAAACCCCTGGACACTACTGAACTATTACTCATATCCCCCTCACATCCTGGAATTCAGACTCAAAGCAAGAACTTTTTGGATTGAGCAGTGTTTCCGGTCACCAGCCCAGTTGATGTGGCCCCTTTTGGGACCAGGGGGGGTGAGGGGGCTGTGGAAATGACAGTTTATATGTCCAATTTAATTTGCAATGTAGTACATGACTTTCCTCACTGTATTCAATGTATTGCACAACTTCATTTTCCAAAGTATTGGACGACTGATTTTTCCCCAAATGTATTTTCCTCTGTGTCCCCTGCACTGTGTGTGTGGGGTGGGGGGGGGGGGGGGTTCAGGGGGGGGGGGTAAATTGGTTGTAGTCCCAAGCTATGATCCCTCCAAGAATCAGTTCTACCTGTTGCTCAGCTGCAGCCTGGAACCCCTTTCAACTCTTCCTCCCACTCGCCCCACCCTCCAATTAATCTCCCCTTTGTCTTGGCATGAAGCCTTTCTGAACCCTACAAAACGAGTTGCACTTGTTGTGACCATTATGGGTGGGGTGCTCTGGAATGCCACCTCTCCCACACTACCTAATTATCCCAAGCCACCAAGTTTGCACCCTTTCTGGGAACCTGCTCCGATCCCCAGTCCTGCAATTAATTTCACCTTGGGGCCACAGTGCCCAACTCTCACACAGACTCTAGCTTCCCCTCGCATGGGAATGGGTGGGCTCTAGAAGTCCCCCCCCCACCTTGTAATTACCTGGAAATGTGTGCCCATCTCCCCTCCCCTGGAAATCACACAAACCTATCTCTTGTAACCACATGTGTTCCTGGGTGGGAGCGACAGCCTTCTAAAAGACCTTTGTAGAGAGAACAGGAGGCTCCTCTTCTTAGTTTCTGGTGGTG